>NC_134272.1:24073033-24673033 GCF_031893055.1 Leptodactylus fuscus
CCTTTACCTGACATCATTCCCTAAGCTGCTTGTCCTGTGTTGGAAATCGATTCACTTTCTACCGTGACAAAGTCAGACATGACACTCCCATTATAATCAATGCCATGTCTTCACCATACTCTGTACATAGAGACCAAAGTATCTGAATCCCATTGATGCCATCCTTAGTTCTGATCGGGTCATTGCTATTTCGTAGATATGAGAGAAGATACAGAGGGAATTCCAGCGAATGATGGAAGCTGATAACAATACTGTATCTTCATGAACTTAGATATTAAAGGGATCCTATCATTAAAACTCAAAGAAGAGGATACAACAAATGAACTATTACACATGGGGGGACAAAATAAATATCAAAAGACAATACCGTACCTCTGATAAAGCTGGTCATTAGAACCAGTAGAAACGCGTTAGGTGTCAGAGCTATGCCATAATACTGGCGAATTGTGTGTATGTGTGTGTGCTCTTGTAGATACACTTTAGAGAATCTCCCAATCTTTAGTTAGCAAATATCCCCGGTTAGTCTCCCCTAGTTACTTCAGTGGGTGGTGATAAGCAGAGTGTGGTATACCTGAGCTGATTTCTGTCAATACTGTTCAGCCTGTAGGGTAATACAAAAGAAATATAGGAGACCTGAAGAAGTATTCTAGCTAGTGTCAATAGGCAAGAGAAGTGTTGAATAGCGCATAGTATATTGTAGACTATATGATACACAGCTATAGATACCATGTATCATTTCCTGTAAAACAATTCTAGGATAGTGATATATTAGATCCAGTGATCTCCTACCTCTATATACCGCTATAAGTCTCTCAGACTATTTAGTAAACTTTTGCTCATCCCGCTGCACACCACCTTATAGTACATCAACATGACTGGGTAAAGTTTTTTGCATTGGGGGGCTATCAGAGACTTAGTGTCTCCTGTGCTACACACAATCAAAATCTAAGAGGAACGAATCCTATCGAATTTTAACCATTAACTTTTAAGGGATTTATTAATAAAAGTTATATTTTAGTGTACCCATCCCCTTTTTCTTTCTTTTTTGTTCATAGAGATATAACAGAATCGGCCGTATCACCAAACTGCAATTAGCTGAACAGATTGTCCTCCTGGCAGAGCAGTGAGTGACGTCACTTTTCCAATAGGTCTGTGATTAGTGTAAAGCTGTATAAACCATGGGAGGAATAAGTTCACATAGCAGGCAAACAAAGCAGCATTTCTAAAGCAATATATTTAGGAAAAGTCTTCAATTTACATAAGCTACCAGTATAGATGGGATCCTTGAGATGGGACACCCCCTTTAAAACTCCTCAGTTCAAGGCAGAAGAATAAACAAAAAAATATTGTATCAAGCATTATAGTATAGAGAAGCAAAAGTGACCGGTGTGACTCCAGATCTTCCCACACTTATTTCCTTATTTCTCTTTCCTGTTCCCACACTCTCTTCGCTCCCTTCCCCATCCCCTCTATACCTTCCGTGTAATTTTCCTTCCAAAAAGAATATAACTCCCCTTCCCTTCCCCCTTTTCTTTTTAAAGGGTGGTCTGGGGTGCTATTATTAATGGGTTTACTGCAAGGGGCTTTGGATAAATGTTATACTGTCGTAGGGATTTATTGGGACACGGATAGTATGGGCCATTATGTAAATGTGAGACATTAATTCAATAGTCATGGTGGTATTTGACCCTAATTTACTTTATCCCCCCTTTGGTTTCCACAAAGGGTTAAATCAGGAAAACCATAATACTTGTATAGATACATAGTTGGACTACTCAGGTCATTATAACATGATGGATATGGAGGTATTGACATATAGAAATATGTTGTGCTCAGCGCTGTATGATCATATACCAATATGGCGCTGACTGAGGAGCCGGTGGATGTCTTTCTCTATCTATCCTATTGGACAGTGCTGCGGAATATGTTGGCGATACATAAATGAAAAATTAATTATTACTATTATTGTGAGATTTGCATTCCACCCTCTATCTGTTATGGTGTTTTTTTACCATTTAGTTCATGATTGGAGATGAGCGAACACTGTTCGGATCAGCCGTTCCGAACAGCACGCTCCCATAGAAATGAATGGAAGCACCTGGCACGTGCACTTTGACAGCGGCCGGTCGCCCTGCCAGGTGCTTCCATTCATTTTTTATGGGAGCGTGCTGTTCGGAACGGCTGATCCGAACAGTGTTCGCTCATCTCTATTCATGATGCTACCAGTACTCCCCTATCCAGAAGATAAGATCAGGGGGGATGCGCTTTATTGGTGACGATACTATATCTTTGTATGTTGTATTCTATCTAGTACGTCTAACATGGGCTTCTTTGAGCCATGTATTATATCCTATGCTATTTGCATAAGTTCAGATTCCCATATTTGCCATACTATACATATGGGACGTGTTACAGCATCCTGTTACCATGCCTATAAGCCTTTTTTCTAATATCCAATCATTGGTAATGGGTTGGAGTAGTACAGACATGTCCCTTAGGGTACTCAAATCTAACATTTATAACTTTGAGACTATACATCTTGAATTTGGGCTGACACCTGTTTGTACAGCCTGGTTTATACTCACATGCCAATGTCATTGGCGTCCTGTCTGTTTGGCTGCTGGTGAAGAATAGGAGTTGTCTATTTTATATCATAACCGACCAGCAACCAACTAATGTTATTAAATTCCAGATACCGATATACATCAGGGTTTTTAGGGGTATATTTATTAGGATTTTTACCTACAATAGGCATTAGCGAGGTGACGGGATATTATAGAACTTCCTTATATGAATACCCCACCCTGAAATACTATTTACCCCATACGATAGGGAACTCATGTAAGGCAGTGGAAGATATCTTTCAATTATATTTACTATCTGGGACTACACGTATTTTTTACGTACCGTATATACTCGAGTATAAGCCGACCCGAATATAAGCCGAGGCCCCTAATTTTACCACAAAAAACTGGGAAAACTTATTGACTCGAGTATAAGCCGAGGGGGGGAAATGCAGCAGCTACTGGAAAAAGTGACCCCTTCACACAATATAACGTCCCAGTGGCCACTCCATACAGTACACTGCCCATAGTGACCCCTTACACAGTATAATGTCCCATAGTGGCCCATTCACACAATATAACGTCCCAGTGGCCACTCCATACAGTACACTGCCCACAGTGACCCCTTACACAGTATAATGTCCCATAGTGGCCCATTCACACAATATAACGTCCCAGTGGCCACTCCATACAGTATAATGTCCCATAGTGGCCCATTCACACAATATAATGTCTTACAGTGGCCACTCCATACAGTATAATGTCCCATAGTGGCCCCTTCACACAATATAATGTCTCATAGTGGCCCCTCTATACAGTACACTGCCCACAGTGACCCCTTACACAGTATAATGTCCCATAGTGGCCCATTCACACAATATAATGTCTTACAGTGGCCACTCCATACAGTATAATGTCCCATAGTGGCCCCTTCACACAATATAATGTCTCATAGTGGCCCCTCTATACAGTACACTGCCCACAGTGACCCCTTACACAGTATAATATCCCATAGTAGCCCCTACACACAGTATAATGTCCCATACCAGTCACTCTACACAGTATAATGTCCCATAGTGGTCCCTACAGTGTTCATTGCAAATATTGCAAAGATGGTTTTCACCAACCACGAACTATTATACTCTAGGGTCTATGATTTTAGGTGCAGGGGAGGTGAGCAAGCAAAAAAAACACAAACATTTTTACTCACCTGGATTCTGGCACCAGTCTTTGGGCCTCTTCAATGACGTCATGCAGTCATACCAGCATCATTATGTGCCATGAAACTGGCATAAGCCACGTGACTGATGAAGCCCAATTACAGGCCTCAGCATTTTGTGACATCATTGAAGAGGCCCAAAAACTGGCACTGGAGTATATTAATAGCAGTTAAATTTGGGGCATGTTCTGTCCTAATGAAACCACCAGGTAAATCTCGCAATAGTATGCCCAATGCTTACCTTTACCATGGCCTTCCTTTACGTATTCCTGCTCCAGCCCACGGCTGCCTCCGCTTCCCCTTCAGCCTTCATGGGGCCTCATGCATCCCATATAACACCCCTGTCAGCAACATCCTGACCAGCATTTTGATCGGGGATACACAGTGCCCCCTGGAGGGCTGAAGTGGAGGTGTTTGTGGGCAGCTGTGGATATTTTTAAGTAAATAGGGGCCATAACTAAAGCCAGTAGCAACCTATATTATTAAAAGAAAAAAAAAATCAGTAGGGACCAAGCGGGCCATATACCAGCCACTAAATCCACCACTGCTTGACAGTGACACCTGGTAATCTTGTTTTGGCTTGACATATCACAAAATGTGTGTAATGGGATGACCAGCTTTTTGAAAAAGAACATGACTGTGATACTCTATCCTGAGATGACCAGGCCATATCTGTGAATGTGAATTACAAGTTTTTCAATGTCATAATATTGTATTGAACTCAACCATAGATGAGGTTGGAGATATCTTTAACTAGGGGAAGGGGACTTGTTACAGATGATGGATTAGGGAACAAGAGAGCTTATAGTTTGCTTACATGATACAATTGTATAACCGCCCCCACTTTTTCACGATATCCCGCCCTTGTTACGTTTCTCCTTTTACCCATTTACCTCTAATATTTTTCCGCTGGTAATGTGTATAGCTGAAGCACATCTCAAACTAATGACTTGAGTTGATATTGCGGATTCATTTGGGGATTTCTAATGAATCACGTAATGTTATGGGACTATAATAAACTGTATTTAGCATAATTAGGACCAGCACAGGGGACTGTATATAGCACTTACATGTGATGTTACTTTTACATTAGCAACACTCAGGGAATTTTCCATGTGTTACCATCCCTGATCCATCCTAAAGATATCACATTTCTATTCATTCCCTGCCCCAAATTGATATTTATTATTCTGCAATGACCAAGTCGGGTCCAAGATAACTTACATATCAATCAATCCTAAAGCACCGGCATAATCCGTAGCGCTGTACATAGAATGTAACTACACACGCCCATAGAGTCGCACTGTTTTATGATCCAATGGAATGAAGTGCAAATTTATTTGTAGATGGAATCTTTGGAAGAATTCATAGACGTTCCATAAACAGATACAATGTATCAAGCTCAAGTCTTACCTTAAACTCCTCAAGGATTTTGTAAGTCTTTCCATGATATTCACAAAAGTTTTTCACCTCCTTACACTCTGGACAACATCCATTATGCTCCACTTTAGTGCATTTTGGGTGGATTTTAGGGCATTCCGGCTGATCACAAACCGGTCCATCCTCTGTACATACACAAGGACAGTTAGAGTGACCCGGAAAAAATCTCTCTCCTAGTTTATACACAAACCCACTGTCGTCCACACAGCCTTTGCCCCTGTAGTCATCAAATATTAAGTTGTCATTACTGGACGCTTGCTCTCCTTCATCGGCAGGGTAATCTTCTTGGTTGATTGAAGCTGATGATGCGGAAGCCATGATTGCAAAGAAAATCATGGAGACTGCAGAGATATGTAGAGCCATCCCCCAATGTCAGGCTTATTGTGTGCCACTCCACTAGGAACTGGATCAGGTCGCTGCCATGAGGTCTGCAGGCAAACAGAGGCAAACAATGCTTTAGCTACAAATACGTGGTAGACAACGATGGCATCTAGATCTCAAATACCTTCAATGGACGTGTTGAATATTTGTTAGGTTTCACACAATGCCGTACCTTAGCAGTTTATGCCTCTAGAAAAAGCTCCATGTGGTATATCAGCTGCGCTTGTACTATAAACCCCATGGTGCCATTATCTGTCAACTACCAGCTGGAAAAGTATGGTAGAACTTGAAGCAACAGCTGGAGAACCACAGGAAGCCAATGCCAGGCTATACAGTGTAGAATAACATAGAAAAAAACTCTGTAGATCTAACTACGGGTTTTTTATTCCTGTAATTGGATGGGAGTTTGTGAATGGAGAACGCCTAGGTAAGAGCAGCAGTCACTGTGGTAGACCCGACCCAATCTTATATCTCGTGTACAGCAGTTCAGGCCAATGACCAGCATGTAATACTAAAATTATCCAGCAGTGGCCACTGCTGAGGGATGTAGAATTGGACAATAATGTCCCTTGTAGCAGATTGCCATGGTTCCAGGAGCCAGATTGGAGCTAATCACTGGTATTAAAGAAGGGGTAATATTCATGACAATACTCCTTTAGGCTAAGGCCACATGGGATGTCCCGCAGAAAAAAAGCACTGCGGGAAAAATTGTGGCTGCAACACATTGCGGTTCTTCCCCCAATGCTTTAGTTTCAATTATATCTATGGGGAAACCGCCAACGTTTCCATAAGTATAATTGAGTTGCTACTAGAGATGAGCGAACAGCACGCTCCCATAGAAATGAATGGAAGCGGCCGGCACGCGGGGGGATTAAGCGACCAGCCGCCGGCAAAGCGTACGTGCCAGGTGCTTCCATTCATTTCTATGGGAGCGTGCTGTTCGGATTGGCTGATCCGAACAGTTTTCGCTCATCTCTACTTGCTACGATTTCCAAAACTGCACTGGTTTTGGAAATCGCAGCATGTGCGCCCCGCAGTCTTTTACGCAACGTGGGCATGGGATTCTCTAGATTCTCATCTTTTTTCCAGCATAGGCAAATCGTGGCGTTTACGTCTCGTGGGGCCCTGGCCTTATGGCTAAAGCCCCATGTAGTGAGCAGTATCTCATCGCGGTTTTTCCTGCAGCAGATTTTCTGCTTCCATTATACCTATTGGGAAACCGCCAAGGTATAATTAACATACTGCAATTTCCAAAATCACGACAGTTACAGAAATCACAATGTATCTGCTGCATGTATTTTTCCATAGAGGTCCAACTTAGCCACGTTTACGCCACATGGGGCCCTGGCCTAAAGGAGTATTACATCTGAAGCCGAGGCCAAACATTGCAGAGAAGGAGCATTACGTGGCAGATTTGGAATTTTGGAATTGCAGATGCAAAAGGAGCACTAGTACATGTCTCCTGAGCTAAATCCACTCCTGACTTTGTCTTTTTCTTGTAGATTTTGTTGTGATTTTATAGTCACTTTTCTGCAACGTGTGGCCTCAGCAAAACAGGGGGTTCATCCCTTGCTGATAGATTCCATTTTTGGGTTGCAGAAAGCTAGAGAGGACGGGAATGAAGAAAGGGTCTGGTGTAATCTTATTCTACTGTAGACAGGGCACGGTCTTACAGCCAGGCACAAGACAGTAAGAAGGAGGAAAGACATTGCTGCACTCCTGAGACACACAGAGATTTGTAAATCAGTTTTAATTGAAATATTAGATGAAATAAGGGAAGGTGAAGATGCAAATGTGCAAGGGGATGTTTTTATTGCTTGTGCATTTTCTGTGTTTAGCTTCACTTTTGCACAGCATCACGTAAAGCACATTGTGATGAAACTCAAAGCAACAATCCACACAATAGTGCTGAGCGATATTGTGTAAGGTACGGACAGAGGTAGCGGGGTAACACAGGGAAGTCTCTGAATCCTTGAGTCATGCTCCTCCTTCTCTGGACCTGTATTAGGAATAATATAGTGGGACGATTTATTAATATTGTCCTATATTGAGACGTGCATAGGTGATAAAGACAAACACTGCTCCAACTTTTCCACAGTGTGATGAATCTGCGATCTTACTAGAAATATTGGACATATTTTCTCTTCCTCATACTGGCTTTTAGGATTGCATTTAGCTATGTCCCCTTTAGTAGACACTTCAAACTGGCAAGTAAGGCATACAAATGTTGGAATTAGGAGCACAGTAGGGGGCAGACTTATGAAGATTGGCGTTATTAATGGCGGTCTTCATAACTCCTGACTCAGTGGAGGGTTCACCACATATATAGCTCCTCGGAAATGGGACGCTCCTCCCATCAGGCCTCATAATGATATGTAGTGGGGTATGATAGACACCATAATAGTACTTAAGGGTTTTTTGGAAAAGTGGTGAAGGTGGAGCACAAGTTGGATTTTTTTTGCGCAAGTCATGGTTTTCTGCAGAAAAAATGCTACTTTTAACCTTTTCACCAGAAGCCACAGACATGATAAATCAGTGCCAATGTACCCTCCAGGTTTTAGGGTAACCCAGCTCAGTGTGGGTGCAACAGACCGGTGACATCACACTCATTGGTCACATGGTCTTGCCACAATCCCTCTGAATTACCAGGCAGAGTCCATATGTAGATTATGTGTATTGTATTGGTAATTTAAGAACACTACACACAATGTGTTACAAAAGCTAAATGAGATCCATTGACTTTTTACTACCATTACATTCTGTCTTTTATGCCCGATCAATGATTGACAGTCACCATTCCCCGGAGGTCCTACAGAAACCTTTATTGGGTTCACCTTAGTAATGAACATGTGGTATTTTATTGTGCTCCAATGTATTAATCCTACAGGAAACATTCATCAAAGTACCTGCATAATTACAGAACGCTGTAAACCTATGTGGCATTTATTATAGAGGCTTTACTATCTATAAACCTTGCAATGACATTGTTGTATTGGGTTCCATTACTAAATGCATCTCTGTCAGTTTTCTCCCCATCCTTTCACCAAACGCTAGAGCCTGTGCACATTATTCAACACATTAAATCCAGCCTATAGTTATACATGGCTAACTCATTTAATCACCTCTTATTAATTATGAATATGATGAATAACTGCATAAATTACTAGTCTCCTCCAATAACTAAGGAGAGGGCCAGCTATACAAGAATAAAGGGGAAAATGTATGGAAAGGAACTATACAGGGCTGATGGTAACTGGGACACTTACCGTAAGTCTCTGGAAACTCTATATAACATAGATGGTCTGATCAAGTCTGACTCACATATACAGCATAGAAAATAAATAACTATATCCTATACCTGCTGTGAGTGTACCATGTATACCCCGACCTTCCATGTGACATGTAAAGCTACTCATGAAGCTGAGATAAGTGTCACTGTTTGTCGGGGTTCATGCTCTGGAGAACTGGTGTTAGCTCCAAGTGTTTAACCTCGCCATTATCTACTATAGGGACTCGTCCATGTTTAGACCTCAAAATGATAATTTTGTGCTATTTTGTCAGCTAAAGGATATCACAAGTGAGCAGGACCCTGACAAGCAGCTAGCGGTTTTCCAATTTCTAGATATAAAGCATGCTATGATGATGCTGGAGATAGCAGTGGTCACAGTTAAGGTTTCAAGTGGAATTACTCCATCATACATCACTGTGAGGAATTGTCTGTAAGAGTGACATCCCATAAGGACATCAATTGTAAGGGACCGGCAAAGAGTGCATGTCTTCTTTTCGTAGACAGGTGCAAATGTTCAGGGGTTTAGTTTGGAGGGGTCATTGAGGTGCAACAAGTCACTCTCCCTGGGCCAGGGTATTAGTGAAAAGACCAGCATAGAGACGTGAACTGAACCCTTTCCTGATGGAATGTATGGGGTGACTCTGGTTAGGATTGATATACATATACGGTTGGAATTGATAGCTTAGACTTGTAATATATATATATATATATATATATATATATATATATATATATATATATATATATATATATATATTACAAGTGATGTATTATATTAAGCATTATGCTAAGTGACAGTGAATAATATAGACATGATAAACAATCCTCCATCTGCAGGAATACTAGGACAATTCCAGGCGTCAGCCCTAGCTCTACACTAGTACTGGGGTGTTTCCCACCTCCCAATGACACTTCACTACACAATATTTAGTTGGATCCACTTAATCCAATTTTTCATCTCATCTTGACTTGATAATCATATTGCTTATCCAGTATTTTTTGAAATCTCCTCCACCCTACAATAACAATGGGGCTATTATAAGATGTATAGTTGGGTAGCTGCTGACCTTTATAGACTATGAAACTATAGAGCCCTATCCAGTTGATGACAATGTTTTCTATATGGGTTGATACTAAAAGATCTCCTTCCAATGAAGCCAGTTGCACGTCTTGTAAGCATTGAGCTAATGAAGGTGCCCTATCAGGAGCTGCTGCCTTATGGACTTGCCCTCCTCCTCCTCCTCTTCTTCTCTTTCATCTCCAAAGCCTCCAATCATCAAGGAACCAAATGCCTGTAGGAAGGAGATTGCTCCAGGCGTGCCGTGTCCTGCTCCACTAAGGCCTTTGACATACATCTGCATGGACGCCTCTCTCCAAAATCCCACTTAGCCATGAACTAGTAAACAAACACAGGCAGTCTCTGGCACTAAAGGAGTTAACATTTAACTTTGCCATTAAATATTGTCTTCTCTTATCGATACTGTGGACCGTGAAGTCAAAGCTATTCCACATTGACCATGGTGGCCTTGAATTGATGAGGTTCCCTTTGAGCCTTATTTTGGATGGGCCAATAAATCAGACTTCTTACACTAGGCAATCATTTGGCTTCAAGAAATTGACATTTCTTGTGCTATTTCCTGAGCAGTCTGCTAGCACCGTAGAGTTTATATTCTGGGATTAACCCCTCATTCACCACTGACTACGAAATTTAATTATTAATGCATATATGTAATATTCAGCAAGAGTGGAAATACACAATGGGTGTGTCTGTAAAATGGAGGGGTCCATAAGGAATGAGGCAGCAAGATTCAAGGAAAGGGGAGATGGATATTTGCAAAATAAAGGGAAGGCACAGCCATAGCAATGACAAAAAAAAGTCAATCCATAGATGACGTCTAATATAACCTGCAAATAATATATGGCCTGCACTTTTTAATTATACAGTAGGTCTTCCCTCTGACAAGCCGTGCCTATATAAAACCGATTTATGGGAGTCAGAAGTTACATATCAGCATAACAATGTATAAGGCCTGGCCATCTGATCTTAAGATGCAGCTGTTATCTCTACAAGGTAATTTACCACCTGAGTCGTGACAAGGGGCCGGCTAAGGACCAGCGTCTGGTGAGATGTCTATGAGATAACTGTATAAAACAGGAGCTTACACTTCTAATAAGGAGAACTAACTCTTGCTTAAGTAAGACGTGTCATTAGACCAAGTTCATAGTCTACTAAGTCTACATGGAAGATCATTCCGGTCCCTCGGGGAATTGATTCCAATTACCAAACCTATGAGGCTTAGTAAACTTGGGAGCTGTCATTTGTTCTATCTACCCCATGATGAAATGAACATGTTGAATATACTGTATGTATATATATATATATATATATATATATGACTTGGTACTTTATGTGTACACAGCCTACTATAGCTTTCTCTCAGATGCAGCAATTTTTATGGAAAGTTCAAGTGAAAAAGCTGTGATGGATTAACCCCATCATTCCCTGGACACCCCATGAAAATGCCAACCCCCCCCCCCCCCCCCCCCCCTGTTTAACGGGACAGTAAAGTCTGAGGTTTCTTCATCACAGTATCCGGAATCTAGTCTGCTTCATTTAATGTTACTGCACCAAAGATGACTGCATTGTGGAAACTAGCACACATGGTATAGTGTGAGATCTAACAGAGTGCAACATGGCTCAGTCCTATTGTAGTAAGGGGACGTTACATTGACACTGCAGTGTTATAGCAGGGTGTTCACATTAGGGCTATCTGGTTAATTGATTTCTAATGTGATCCTGCAGTATTCATCTATGGCTGACCTACCACAGGGGCCGTCATACAGATAATACTGGAGGAGCATTTCTAAATTGATTCCACACTTAGTCTTCAAATACGATAAGTAAAAAGTTAAAATAAGAAGTCAATATTTGCAATGTTCCTCCCAAGTTTATAGCTACAGTGCTAGATATCAGATCCTACAAGAAGTGTATAGACTATATATGCACTTTGCTCTTGTCCTCTTACCTGAAGGGTTAATCCTATGAGGATTAGCGGGACAACTTAAAAGCCAAAAGGTTAAGAGTCTGTGGTTAGCCCATCCTTGGTGTCAGAGGACCCATTGTTTAAGGGGAGAAAATATAGAGTCCCTCCAGATCTCCTGCCATGATACAGGATGGACAGCGGTCAAGAGGATTCCCAGCTAAACATCAGACACCCCAAAAGCAGAATGGCCCTGATCCATCTCCAGAGGTGAGCAGAGCTTGCATGATGTCCTCCAGCCTGCTTGGATGGGATAGATCCCTGTGGATGGGTTTCCCTCAGTTACTCACAGCTGAGGAGGTGTTTGCAATGTGCATTAAGATTTCACCAGCACAAACAGCAACAGCATGGACTCGGCTCCTGCCCAGATCCCTTCAGCTCCATGGCAATATGTTGCTTTAGTAGCCGCCTACAGACACCACCGTGCACCATGCAGCAGGGCAGGCGCACACACAACTTTTTTCCTCCTTGTAATCCTATGTAGAGAAGCGATCGCTGCTCAGCTCTCAGCATTACTGTAAGGTATAGCCGGCGTCATAGATCAGCAGCAGATACAGCGGTCACTGTAGCTATGGCCACCCTGGACAGTGGCCGAGGACTCAGCACACCCGGGTGTATTGTCAGGACTCCGGGAGAGCAGAAAGGGCTAAAAGAGCGGAGACCGGCGGCGGCGGGAGAGAGAGAGAGAGCGGCGGGAGAGAGAGAGAGCGGGAGCTTCAGCACCACGGACAGCGGCGGCGGCGGACTGACTGCACTCACTAATCTGCACACGGGGTGTCAGCAACAGCAGCAGTGACGGCCAGCCCATGGACAACGCACATAGCGCCACACTATAGGACAGCGCCACACTAGGCTAGGTGACATACACAGCAGCACACACACTGACAGCACATGCACAGCGCCACACTATACTATGTGACATACACAGCTCTACACTATAGTATGTGAATGCTCCACACTATGTGTCAGTAACAGCAGCAGTGACGGCCAGCCCATGGACAGCGCACACAGCGCCACACTATAGGACAGCGCCACACTAGGCTAGGTGACATACACAGCACCACACACACTGACAGCAGCAGCAGTGACGGCCAGCCCATGGACAGCGCCACACTATAGGACAGCGCCACTCTATACTATGTGACATACACAGCAGCAGTGACGGCCAGCCCATGGACAGCACACACAGCACCACACTATAGGACAGCGCCACACTAGGCTAGGTGACATACACAGCACCACACACACTGACAGCAGCAGCAGTGACGGCCAGCCCATGCACAGCGCCACACTATAGGACAGCGCCACTCTATACTATGTGACATACACAGCAGCAGTGACGGCCAGCCCATGGACAGCACACACAGCACCACACTATACCATGTGACATACACAGCTCCACACTATACTATATGATATACACAGCAGCAGTGACGGCCAGCCCATGCACAGCACACACTATGCTATGTGACATACACAGCTCCACACACACTGACAGCAACAGCAGCAGTGACGGGCAGACAGCGCCACACTATGTGACAGGCACATCAGCACACACTATAGTATGTGACAGCTCAGGATCCCAGCAATCATCTGCAGCACTATGTGAGCACCATGTCACTACTACTCACACTATATACAAGCAACACTATGGGCAAAACTCATCACTGCACACCTATATATACTGTCTACCCACATTCTGTATACACAGTGGCACTAAGGACAGTGCTCATCACTGTATACAAACTACACACACTACATACAATCAGCAGAGCTCATCACTACACACACACACACACACACACACACACATATATGTACTGTCGACCTAAACTCTATAAACACATTAGCACTAACGACAGTACTCATCACTATATACTATCTACACACACACACACACACACACTGTATCTATATCTATCAGTACTATGGACAGAGCTCATCTGCACACATACACACTATATATAGTGAACACTTTGGACAGAGCTCATCATTACACACACTCTATATACAATCACTACTACCTACACATATATAGTATTTACACACTCCATATACAATCATCACTACATACACAATATATCATATACACACACTATATACAATGAGTACTATAGACAAAGCTCATCCTTACACACACACACACACACACACACACACACACAATATATATTGCCTATACACAATCATCAGTATGGACAGAGCTCAGGACACCCAAACACCATATACTGTACAACCACATGGACACTATGAACACTATATATACACTCAGCAGTACACACACACACTATATACACATTAGTTGACTGTGCTGTATACACTCATCACTACAGGCAGCAGAGCCTTCAGCACCAGGACCAGCGGCCACAGCTCTGGACTACCACACAGTAGCCACAGTGTGTTACAGCCCAATACACACCTCATATTAAGGATGAATACAACACACTCCCTAGGAAAACACTATCACAACACCTTTAACCCATTCAGGTGACTGTTGTGAACAGCTTTTATATGGACAGTTCTAGGTATGTGGCTTCCTATCCATAAATACTTGCCGTATTCTACCTATAGGCTAGATTCTATATAAGGTAAGTCATGGGTTACTTATAGGTTAGATACGGACTCTGTCGACTACCAGTAAGCAGCAGGTGTTCAGGATATATAATCTGTTAACCCTTCTATATCTATTATTTAGGTTGGTTTATGGATGAGGTTACTTGTTCTGCTTCCATTGCTGCCTATAGGTCGTTATATTCACCATATAGAGCTATGTAATACAATACATATTCTAAAGTCTTATTGAGTAAGAATAGTACATGGGTCAAGACCCGAGTTGGGTTAAATGTAGAAGTGACTTGATACTAACAACACTTTAGGCTAAAAGAGAAAAATTTTATTTAACATTTTACATTTTTTTTGCATATTTCACGCTGATCCATCGACTATGTAGGTAGATAATACGGATCGGATCATCTTAAAGGCGCTCTGTCTTAGGACCAGAAGCGGACAGTTCCATCTGACCCGCCAGATATCAGATAATCTCCTTTGTGGTCAAAGATCACACATTGAGCATCATCTTCGTGGCCTTCCAGGCTCATCAGTTGTCCAGATGTTAACACCAGTATCTTGACCGTTCCGTCGTTGCTGGCCAGGGACACCAATTGACCTGCACAGGAGAAGAGATCAGTAGGGTGAGATTCACACTGAGGCTGATGCTGAGAATAATGATGAGACTGCGAGCGATGCGCGCTGAATTAATGTTTTTATTGGAAATAACTTCAATCCAAGCGTGATAAATCAATATAAATGAGACGAGCTGTCCATGCCAGCAAGTAAACTCATAAATCCCCAGCATGGACATCTTGTGCCTATATATTAGAATAAACACGTTCGCTGCAGGACCGCAGACAAAATCCACTTATGTATAATGATAAAAACACAGCAAGGTGTGTTGTTTCCGGGACGCAGCCGTTTAATCCGGTTATTTAAAGGTAAAAATATGAAATTATTTTGGATTTCCTTCTCAACGCTGTTCACATTGCACTTGTGCAGCTCTGTCAGGGCTCTGTGTTTGGATTGGTGCAAATATTATTATCTGGAACACTATTCTGGATACAAAAACACACTAGAAACCAGGCTGGTCCATAATACGTCAATGTCATCTGTCGGGATCCATTTCGTAATGGATCCTTTATACCTGGAGCTGGTAACAATGAGAGCCATTATGTTATTAAGAACACTGCATTGCAATGAGCGATTACTTTTAATTTTTAATGAATTTCCTCATTATGATTAATAATATAATAATTACTCGATACCAAGTGGGTTCTGATTCCCGGGAACCACATGTTAAACAAGCTGTGATGTGATATAATGAAATACATTTACATTGTTTGCAACACTTGTATTCTACTCTATGGGCAGATGTACTGAGACAAACATGGCATTGGAGTTATACAGGGATTTGGCCTTAAATGTTGCCATAAACCAGGCTGACGTGCTACGCTTGATGCCGCCATGCTGCCATACACAGTACCAGTGTAGTGGTTGGGATTTGCGTAAGTAGTTTTTAAAGACAAAAACAGACAAGACTCCGAGCAACACTATAGTGTAAATCCGTAGGGAGATGGAAAGAGGCAAGTATTGCAAGCAGTGGCGTAACTACCGCCATAGCAGCAGAGGCAGCTGCCATAGGGCCCGGGACATTAGGGGCCCAGTGACAGCCGTTACCACTTCTATCATTATACTCAGGGGTCTTTTTGGGAGAGGTAAGAAACATAACAAACAGTGTTACTTACCTCTCCACGATCCTGCCAGGCCTCCTTCCTGATGTCCTTTCTGACGTCACATGAACCCGGCCTGCGTCCTGGGTCATGTGACGTCTGACGTCATAGAAGGAGGACAGCAGCGGAGAAGACTGCGTAGGAGCCGGGGGACAGGTAAGAAACAGTGTTTTTTTTATGTTTTTATTCCCCCGAGTCTCCGATTATTATACTCTGGGGTCTGAAAAGACCCCAGAGTATAATAATTGTTTATGGGTGTCCACAGTGGGACATACAGTCCTATGAAAAAGTTTGGGCACCCCTATTAATCTTAATCATTTTTAGTTCTAAATATTTTGCTATTTGCAACAGCCATTTCAGTTTGATATATCTAATAACTGATGGACACAGTAATATTTCAGGATTGAAATGAGGTTTATTGTACTAACAGAAAATGTGCAATATGCATTAAACCAAAATTTGACCGGTGCAAAAGTATGGGCACCTCAACAGAAAAGTGACATTAATATTTAGTACATCCTCCTTTTGCAAAGATAACAGCCTCTAGTCGCTTCCTGTAGCTTTTAATCAGTTCCTGGATCCTGGATAAAGGTATTTTGGACAAACAATTCAAGTTCAGTTAAGTTAGATGGTCGCCGAGCATGGACAGCCCGCTTCAAATCATCCCACAGATGTTCAATGATATTCAGGTCTGGGGACTGGGATGGCCATTCCAGAACATTGTAATTGTTCCTCTGCATGAATGCCTGAGGATTTGGAGCGGTGTTTTGGATCATTGTCTTGCTGAAATATCCATCCCCGGCGTAACTTCAACTTCGTCACTGATTCTTGAACATTATTCTCAAGAATCTGCTGATACTGAGTGGAATCCATGCGACCCTCAACTTTAACAAGATTCCCGATGCCGGCATTGGCCACACAGCCCCAAAGCATGATGGAACCTCCACCAAATTTTACAGTGGGTAGCATGTGTTTTTCTTGGAATGCTGTTTCTTTTTGGACGCCATGCATAACGCCTTTTTTTATAACCAAACAACTCAATTTTTGTTTCCAAAATGAAGCTGCCTTGTCCAAATGTGCTTTTTCATACCTCAGGCAACTCTATTTGTGGCGTACGTGCAGAAACGGCTTCTTTCTCATCACTCTCCCATACAGCTTCTCCTTGTGCAAAGTGCGCTGTATTGTTGACCGATGCACAGTGACACCATCTGCAGCAAGATGATGCTGCAGCTCTTTGGAGGTGGTCTGTGGATTGTCCTTGACTGTTCTCACCATTCTTCTTCTCTGCCTTTCTGATATTTTTCTTGGCCTGCCACTTCTGGGCTTAACAAGAACTGTCCCTGTGGTCTTCCATTTCCTTACTATGTTCCTCACAGTGGAAACTGACAGGTTAAATCTCTGAGACAACGTTTTGTATCCTTCCCCTGAACAACTATGTGGAACAATCTTTGTTATCAGATCATTTAAGAGCGGGCTGTCCATGCTTGGCGACCATCAAACTTAACTGAACTTGAATTGTTTTGTAGAAAGAAATGGTCCAAAATACCTTCATCCAGGATCCAGGAACTGATTAAAAGCTACAGGAAGCGACTAGAGGCTGTTATCTTTGCAAAAGGAGGATGTACTAAATATTAATGTCACTTTTCTGTTGAGGTGCCCATATTTTTGCACCGGTCAAATTTTGGTTTAATGTATATTGCGCATTTTCTGTTAGTACAATAAACCTCATTTCAATCCTGAAATATTACTGTGTCCATCAGTTATTAGATATATCAAACTGAAATGGCTGTTGCAAACACCAAAATATTTAGAACTAAAAATGATTAAGATTAATAGGGGTGCCCAAACTTTTTCATAGGACTGTAATACTGTATGCAGGGGCCACTATGGGGTACAATACTGTGTGCAGGGGCCAATATTGGGGATAATACTGTGTGCAGGGGCCACTATGGGGCAATAATACTGTGTGCAGGGGCCTCTAAGGGACATAATACTGTGTGCAGGGGCCACTAAGGGACATAATACTGTGTGCAGGAGCCTCTAAGGGACATAATACTGTCTGCAGGGCCACTATGGGGCATAATAGTGTGTGCAGGGGCCACTATGGGGGATAATACTGTGTGCAGGGGCCACTATGGGGCAATAATACTGTGTGCAGGGGCCTCTAAGGGACATAATACTGTGTGAAGGGGCCACTATGGGGCATAATACTGTGTGCAGGGGCCACTATGGGGCATAGTAGTGTGTGCAGGGGCCACTATGGGGTATAATACTGTGTGCAGGGGCCACTATGGGGCATAGTAGTGTGTGCAGGGGCCACTATGGGGTATAATACTGTGTGCAGGGGCCACTATGGGGGATAATACTGTGTGCAGGGGCCACTATGGGGGATAATACTGTGTGCAGGGGCCACTATGGGGCATAGTAGTGTGTGCAGGGGCCACTATGGGGTATAATACTGTGTGCAGGGGCCACTATGGGGCATAATACTGTGTGCAGGGGCCACTATGGGGGATAATACTGTGTGCAGGGGCCACTATGGGGCATAATACTGTGTGCAGGGGCCACTATGGGGGATAATACTGTGTGCAGGGGCCACTATGGGGGATAATACTGTGTGCAGGGGCCACTATGTGGGATAATACTGTGTGCAGGGGCCACTATGGGGCATAATAGAACGTGCAGGAATGTGTAGAATGTGTAGATATCACAACTTAAAAAAATGCGTAATTGTTGACTAAAGGCAAGAGTGACAGCGAATACCACTTACGTCACCGAAAACGGGGCATACACAGGCAGGGGATAGGGAGGATGAATTCAAAAAGTGGACTGCACTCGCTGGCCAAAGAATAAAGGATCACATCTGCACATCCTGCATGATTGGTGAGGTCTATGTACTTGACAAAGGACCCTCATCACCCAAAACGTGTTGTAGAGAACATACACGGTTGTTCCTTGGCCATCAATCACCGTCCACTTTTTGAGTTCACCTCCACCAACTTCAACTCTTTGCATTATTCAATAAGCGACACTCTACTGATTCCAGCACAGTTGAAATTTTTTTTTCTGTAGCTCCAACTATTCCTGGAGCCTAGAGCCTGGGACCATCCACCTGGCAGTACAGAGCCTAATTAGCATATAAGACACCAACTGCAATCACTCTGGAATGGTGAGGGTGTCAGTGGAGCAGAGAATAAAGAGTTGAAGTTGGTGGAGATAAAAGGTCCTTTTGGAATCTCATCCACATAGTGCTGAAAAACCTGCAGCGCCAATTGTATTCCATTATACGTTTGGAACAATGCGAAGGTCAAAAACCATCCCGGCTGCAGGGTTAAAAACTGCTTTAAAACCAGGAGATTTCAGCTACTTTTTGAAGACTCAACCCATATCCTTAAATACGTTTTCTGACCTGTCCAAAAAGTGGGTTGGGGTTTGCTGGAAGGGACAGAATAAGAAAAATTCTAGCACAAAGTAAGTCAACCACTGATTAAATCTGGTGCATTTTATAATTGTCTAGTCTAAGTTTGTGCTGTCCAAATTTTAGGATAAGTAGGATTAGACAGAATTCGTAAATCTTCCACCTAAGTTTTTTTAATTTTTTTTTATTAAATGTAGATTGTGAACCCCATATAGGGATCACAATGTACATTTTTCCCCCTATCAGTATGTCTTCTATAGAATGGGAGGAAATCCACGCAAACATGGGGAGAACACCACCTAATTTTTTAACCACAAACCAAAGAAAGTTGCTGAACCATGTAACCAGCCAACAACTGTAACGGAGAGTTACCTTCTAAGGTTGAGGCCCCAAGAAGTGAGCTGCAGCCGAAAAAGTCCAGCGGCCTAAACCACGGCTGAAACGCATTGCAGTATTTCCCAGATAACTATTCACAGAAAGTCCACAGAGGTTTCCTATTCCTACATATGTGATGGTTTTGGAAATCGATGTATTTTTCTACAATGTATGTATGGGATTCCCTAGGTTCTGAGATTTAGAAAAAAAAAATTTCTGAAATTTTCTCAAAAATAGAACCATTGATTTTGTCCTAGCTGGGTGAAGCATTGAGGAGTACGTGTGTACTACATGTATGGACTACCCAGTCATGTGATTCTTAGTGTTTAGTAAGCAACCGGGATACATACATGTTTGGCACATAGGACACATCCGTGCTTAACACATTTATTATAACTATTTCAGTGTGTGTATTTATATGGCTCTGTTTCTCTAGGTAATTTGTAACATAGCAGACTATCTCTAGATAATGTTGTAAAGTTGTCACAAAAATGTTACACCATGACCTTGTTATTTATTTATTTTTTTTGCTATTTTGTCAGATTAACCTATCTAACTTCCTTTCAGTAAAAAAACAGACTCTAAAAATCTCCCTGTAACTGAGCGGTCCCCAGGAAAAATCAATCCACATTTGTATTATTACTATATAGAGCTGTAACATTTGCCAAATGGGATATAGTCACTTCAAATGGCTGTATCTCTGGTTTTATACTACCTAGAAAAATGGGTCTAAACTTACATGTGCAGCTTTAGTTCTAAAATGAACAAAGATAGCACTATTTATAGAGACAGTCTGAATTTGAGCATTTTATAAAAAAAATCTACATATAGAAATCCTATTTCCGACTGTCTATAGCTTGAGTATGGCTGTTGAGAATCTCTGCTTTCGTGTGATATGAGAAGCATTTTTTTTCAATTGTATATTTCCGAAGTGACCAATGCCCCACCTCCACATACAACATTGCGTATAGGCGTATTTGACAGACTCTCCGTGGCAATGCTTAGTTAAAGCATTTCCAGTAGGAATGTTATAGCCTGTTTTGTATGAAAAAGAAGTTAGATAGGTTAAGTATATTACAAAAATATTCACCAAACACCTCCAACACAACAGCTAAGCAATCCCATAGTAGGCAAAGCACATATAAAACTTCAACAAAAGAAGCAAATTTCTTCTCCACGGACATGATGTGATGATGCTGTAGTAATACTGTTTGTGTTCTGCTCCTAACTACTGTATACTACTACATGGCTTGTTAAGGTGACATGACTAATGCCATGTTTACTCCTACAGATACATTTGATAGGGCTTAAACTGACCAGATCAATAGGCTTTTTTTCGTTATAGACAGACTACTTCACTGATAAAAAACAAAACAAAACTGTAGGACATTCTGTTCTCTACATAAATAAATTAAGGCCTGAGAACTGGAATATGCCTTTTATAGATCCGGATTAGTTGACCAACACAATTTCTCATGAAACCAGTTCAAGCCGGTATCACGACATGCCAAAGTAAGTCTTCAAAGGCTGCAATTCACCCTACCCACTGGGTGGTCCGAGACACAGAGTTAGCATATCCCTCTGCATCAAGTTAGTATGTTGTTTTCAAAAAGGTACTTAAGCTCTGAAGCATCAAACTGGGCATGTGGCCTCTCCTATTTGGCCATAGGAAAATGGCCGACGTACATGCACAGTTGGCACTTTTGGATCAAAAGAAGAGCGCAAGAGAAGAGGCCGTCGCTGGAGAGTTTTCAAGCAACACTGGGGATGCCCCCATTGCTGCGAGAAAACACATTAGCATAGGGAAGAAAGAAGAAATTCCTCAGGAACGGCGGTGCGGTTGAGAATAATAAAGGTAAGAGAAGAAGAACCTTTCTTAAAGCTATTCCTATGTGTATTTATTGTAAAAAGGGTTTCTAATGATAGAATGGGCAAGATGGGAACATTCAAAGCAAATTCAGTGTGAGCCTGATTGGGAATATACACCTAGTGCCTTGTCTGTACTTTGAATATACAACTTGTGCCTTGTCTATACCTTAAAAATACACCTAGTACCTTGTCTATACCTTGAATATACACCTAATACCTTGTCTATACCTTGAATATACACGTAGTACCTTGTCTATACCTTGAATATACACCTAGTGCCTTGTCTCTACCTTGAATATACACCTAGTACCTTGTCTATATGCCTTGTACCTTGAATATACACCTAGTACCTTGTCTCTACCTTGCCTATACACCTAGTGCCTTGTCTATACCTTGAAAATACACCTAGCACCTTGTCTATACGCCTTGTACCTTGTCTATACATTGAATATACACCTAGTACCTTGTCTATACGCTTTGTACCTTGTCTATACATTGACTACACACCTAGTACCTTGTCTATACGCCTTGTACCTTGTCTATACATTGACTACACACCTAGTACCTTGTCTATACGCCTTGTACCTTGTCTATACATTGACTATACACCTAGTACCTTGTCTATATGCCTTGTACCTTGTCTATACCTTGACTATACACCTAGTACCTTGTCTATATGCCTTGTACCTTGTCTATACCTTGACTATACACCTAGTACCTTGTCTATACACCTTGTACCTTGTCTATACACCTAGTACCTTGTCTATATGCCTTGTACCTTGTCTATACCTTGACTATACACCTAGTACCTTGTCCTATATGTTTTCCTTTTGCGGCTTTATCAGGATTGTGCTATTTCAATCTCGGTCCTCAGTCAATTGTCCTTCAGGTCCATTAGACCATGGAGATGTCAGGATTGTTTTGTTTGAGTTAGCTGGAAAAACACAGCATTGGAATGGAAAAAGGATTCAGGAGCCTAACCCTTTCATTGCTGTAAGCCACGTTTCCTAGCTGCAAACCGGAGAGTGAACTAGATTCTAGATTTTTTTCTAACATCCTGTTCAGTTCCATAGTTTTCTTTCCTCACAAACCGTGCTGATGTCGACAGCCATAATGGCAGCTATACATTTACACTGCTGTAAACACGTTATAGCTTAATGGTAATATATCTGTAAAATGACTTCAGATTATCCTGAAAAACTGAGCTTTCTGGAAATTGTCTTGTTCACATTACTATACCAAATAAAGCATTTGCTACTGCAAATCACTACTGCGCGATGATATGACGATGAGCCATCTTAAGCTATCCTATTCACTTACAGTGTATATTGAAGCAAGAGAGGTAATCTCATGCCCAAGAACATATCTGCTAAGATTAGACTGCTGCAAGTCGAGTTTAATAGGTCTTGTGGTGCCCCATAAATCTTTCTGATTCGATGAGCTACGAGTGATACCATAGTTATCACTTTGCTCATTATGTCTTGTGCTGGAGAGGGAAGATCGAAGGTGGCAACGTGCCAAGCAGATGTTGTCTTACACATACTTGTAACTTTCTTAGGTATCAAATGTATGCGTAGGAATTTCAGCAATGCTTGAGGAGGTGGAGATAGGTGAAACCTAACAAAAGAATAATCATACGCCCCTGTCCTTAATGTCCACCGCCATATTTTCTGTGAAGCTGCCTCCAGAAGTTCTACGGTACTCATGACCACTGAGGGCAATCGGTGGCCTCCGCAAAGGAAAGGAATCGGTGATATCACTTACATACTTCTTCAGTTCCTTTCCTGTGGCCACTGAGGATTGGCATCAGTGGTCATGTGCAGTGATGGACCTCCATAGTCAAATGCAGCACAGAATGTACAGCAGTGGCTTCACGTCAGTGGTGGCACACACCATAGCACCGTATACAGGTGAATATGATTTATTTTATTTTTTTTTTGCCATGTTTTATCTTACTGGAATTGCTGAAGTTCTTGAACCAGCCCCTTAATGTAATAATGAATTTGACCCAGATATTTTTTTTCTTTAGGCTAAGGCTCCAAGTAGTAGAATGTGAAGATAAGATCTTATTCACTTTGTTGGTTCTAAAATGCTTTTCCACATAACCTTAGGCTGGGGCATAACATTTGTGCAGCATTGCATAGCTGCAGCTCATTACATGTGGCTTTCGCCTTAAAGGGATTCTACCATTTAAAAAAAAGGTTTTTTTCTCTTGACCACGTCGGAATAGCCTTAAAAAAGGCTATTCGTCTCCTACCTTTTGCTGTGGTCTTCGCCGCGCCGGTCCTCCAAAATAGCGTTTTTTCCCGGTATGCTAATGAGTGTCCGGCAGCAATGAGGGCGGTCCCCAGCGTTCATACGCCGATGGAGGCCTCCCCATTGCTGCCGGAACTGCCATATCCAGTGCCACCTTCTTCCTGAGCTGCGTCCTCCCCTTCTGTGTCGTCTTCTTCGGGCGTCATGGATGACGCATGCGCAGTCGGCTCTAACAGGCTCTCACATCTAATTATAAGCTGCCATTGTAGGATCTCCAAGTAAAGCTAAGTTCACATGGAGTTTTCGGTCAGGGTTTTGGCAGAAATCCACCTCCAAACCCTGAACCAAAAAACGACTCACCATTCAAAGTATACAAAACGCTTCTGAGTCTTTTCCGCTAGCGTTTTTTTCTGCTAGCGGCAAAAAAAAAAGCGAGATGTCCATTCTTTTTGAAGCCGTGAGAATTTTCCAGCTCACGGCTTCAATGCAAGTCAATGGGAGCCGGTTTTTCCTGAAGTGGAACCTGAACGTTCTTGGCAAAAACCTGATCAGGAAACGCCAGGCGTTTTTTTTAAATACAATTCATAACCACATCCCAAGAGGAAACGGATCAGGAAACTCCTCGAAAAACGCCTCAGGGAACGTTTCAAATGGCAAAAAACGTTTCGTCTCACGCGTTTTCTGGTCCAGTTTTGAAAATGCCAAAACCCTGACCAAAAAACTCTGTGAACTTACCCTAAATGTCCATCCTCAAACAGCATATTGTCTATTTTTTATCCAAATAGTAAATAATTCAGTGCCTATTAATGACATAACTTCATACTTTTGTAATGGTTGGAGCTCCGTTTTCCTGACACCGGGTCTTCCTTACATTAAGCTAACTGATATTCAGGTCCCTACAAATACTACCAGATGGAGATTACTATATACTATTTATACACCTAGCTATATAATAACACTAAATACAATAATTACTAAACCACCAGTAAGCCTCGGCATTTCCAGACAACTTGAAAGGGGTTCGGGACACGGTCGGAAAAAAAGAGATTAAATCATTATAGAAATCAATGGTCAAAATCATATTAAACGGGGGCTCAAAGAGGGAAGCGTTATGTATGGCAAGCCAGTCACAAGCCACCTGGTTGACCACTTAGGAATCCATTTAGTGCTTGCAACTGCACACAGTAGTATTGTAGTGTTATTAGAGCGGTGATCGTACTGCCATGCCGTATGGGTTTTATGAGGAATTACATAATAGATTGGTGAATGACTGGCTGCTCAGTCACATTACACAGACTCCTATAGATCAGACATTCATAAAATCCACCCAACACAGCTTCAATTATTAGTCTAGTAATTGTAACATGGAAATCTAAAATTGTCACATACACGTGTCTTGTATCTATCTATCTATCTATCTATCTATCTATCTATCTATCTACCTACAGTATCTATCTATCTATCTATCTATCTATCTATCTATCTATCTATCTATCTATCTATCTATCTATCTATCTATCTCTATCTCTCTCTGTATCTATCTATCTCCTATCTATCTATCTATCTATCTATCTATCTATCTATCTATCTATCTATCTACAGTATCTATCTATCTATCTATCTATCTACAGTATCTATCTATCTACAGTATCTATCTATCTATCTATCTATCTATCTATCGTATCTATCTATCTATCTATCTATCGTATCTATCTATCTATCTATCTATCTATCTATCTATCTATCTATCTATCTATCTATCTATCTAGCTCTGTATGTGTTAAATTGGGGACTACAGCTACAAAGAGATTACCACTGTCTAGGTTACATCCCGATGTGCGCAGACATACCAGGGAGCCACACTGTAACACATACACAATAAAAGAAACTAGGACATGTAAAACATAGCTATCGTTTGAGGGTTTTTTCTATAAATCAGTAGCATCATTGAAGAGAGGAAAGTCTGTAATAGTTGTATTCTTACAGAAAATTTCTTTCTCCACTTATAAGACCCCTCTTTTCTCTCCCCATCTTATGCACCGACCTTTCGCTCTCAATTTATTGCTAAAATCCATCTTACTGAAAATGGGTCAGCAGCTCACTATGGGGTCAGATTACAGCTGCTGTCCATGACGTCTATGGGGGAGGAATGCACTAGAGTGGAATATACAGAGGCACGTGCTCATACACATAGACTGATGGTGCTGCAGCTTCTAGTTAGTGATTTATCTCACCACAGTGATGAACTCAAAGCTCCAGTTTTGCTGTATAAATTCCTGCATGCTGCTTCTGAGGGTAAACTGAGATGCTAAGCGTAGATAAGAAGTGAGCAGGGACCAGTGTCAGCCTAGTCACACTGCCTCCTAGCTGACTGACCCTGTCCCCTCACTGCCTAATGCTAAGAAGGAGATTCGGTACTCCCAGGACACGTGACTGGCAAGGAGATAGCAGGACTAGGTTGAAGTTGCTCCTCGCTCACTGTGGCTACTTAGGGAACGTTTCAGGTTACTTTTTATGCTTTCAAACATAACTTCATTTTGCTGTGACAGAGGAACAACAATGGAAAGGGAATTATGTCCTCCTGTATACAATGGGGTCAGTTTATGGTGAAAAACCACCTGACTGGTTCCTTTAAGACCTGGGCGTAAATGCAAAAAAGTGGCATTTTACAGTCACTGTGAACGAATCCCATCCACACATTGCAGAAAGTATGCGCAGCAGAAACGTTGTGGTTTTGGAAATCACAGAATATCAGTTATACCTATGGAACACTGCTGGTTTCCCTATATTTATAATGGAAGAAGAAAGTCTGCAGAGGAAACCTTTGTAAACTTTCTGTCAAAAGCGCTGTGAGTAAAACCGCAATATGTCGCCTCAACATTCTTTATGCAGCACTTTTTTGCTGTGGCCAGTTACCTGTGGCCTTAACCTAATAGTATAACAAACCGACTGAAGTGTTTTACCCAACTGACGTGTTTTACCAAACTGACGTGTTTTACCAAACTGACGTGTTTTAACCAACTGACGTGTTTTACCAAACTGAAGTGTTTTACCCAACTGATGTGTTTTACCCAACTGACGCGAAGTGTTTTACCCAACTGACGTGTTTTACCCAACTGAGGTGTTTTACCCAACTGAGGTGTTTTATCCAACTGACGTGTTTTACCCAACTGAGGTGTTTTACCCAACTGAGGTGTTTTAGCGAACTGACGTGTTTTACCCAACTGTCGTGTTTTATCCAACTGACGTGTTTTACCCAACTGAGGTGTTTTACCCAACTGAGGTGTTTTAGCGAACTGACGTGTTTTACCCAACTGTCGTGTTTTACCCAACTGTCGTGTTTTACCCAACTGTCGTGTTTTACCCAACTGTCGTGTTTTACCCAACTGTCGTGTTTTACCCAACTGACGTGTTTTACCCAACTGACGTGTTTTACCCAACTGACGTGTTTTACCCAACTGAAGTGTTTTATCTAGCTCTATTAGTCCCTGTTCTTATCCATCTACATGTTCTTCTTTCTATGCAAAGTGCTCTGAGCTGCTGAGCCCTAATATGTGCTAGGACAGGGCTTGACCTGCTCCTTTGTTATCTCTGTATATAAATCCATGAAATAGTAATTTAGAACAAGCACACTGTTCATCTTGGGAGAACACTGCTGGCATGAGCTCAAAATCAGCCAGTGGAGGGAAGAAGAGAAAGGAGAAACCCGGAGCCAGGGAAACCCCTTGAAACCATCTTAGTATTACACACAGAAGAGACTAAATTTTTGCCAATTCCGAATTTTGTCACTCAATTCATTAAAGTACAATTCCCGCTGAAGACACTTTGAAAATTAGAGGAGACATACCCATAATACATATTTCTCATAAGTGAAACGCAGGCAATGAAAACCCAGCTTTAACCTGCAAATAGCTTTGACTGAGCAAATAGATTGTTGTGACAGCAAAACCCAAATATAAACATTTATTCATTAAATTGAGCCCAAGTGGATTGTGCGGATAGAGATACTTCATTTAAATTCCTTGCAAGCTGCTGAGGGGAGACGCTCATCTGATCCAACCCATACAAGCCCAGTACTCACTCATGCAATAATAAAGGGTTATTAGCCAATAATAGAATTTTCTGCTAGTAAAATATATATTATTTGTCCGCTGCATCGTGAACGCCGGATGGCGAAGCAAGTCGTGAATGGCAAGACCTGCAACTATAATAACAAGCCGGTAACTCTGATTCCCATTCTCTAAGTGCAAAACACAAACAAGCCTCAGCTCCCAGAAATTGGAGGCATATATTGTTGTTTCGAAGCTTCCGCACCACTTTCAAGACTTGTAATATGTTCTCTTTTATTTCTACTCTGTATTTGAGTGCTACTGTAATGTGAAATCTTCCTTCCAAGACTTTTCTGAGATTTCTATTCTGCATTTAAATGACTTCTACAAACTTCGGCAGAAATACTCAGCACTCAATTCCCCCTTGTACCTTCCAATTACCCTTTTGTCATAACATCTTCAGACATATTTATAATGATAAAATGGAGCATTAATAGGCAGGGTGTTGTCCCCGCATCAGACTAAATAACTTGCATTTTTAAGCTCAGGATTAAGTGCTCAGAGATCAGTACCTAAGATGAAATTATGTTTCACAGGATCTTGTTTTACAACATGTTTAACAACACAAGAAGATATAGAAACCCAATTCCCTGGAGCAGTCTAGAGACAATGTCTTTCATCCATTATTCAGACAGCATAAAGCAGCTCGTGAACCTGCTGGTTGCTCCAATGTGAAGCATTGACTGGTTTAGAATTGTGATAACAAAGGGTCTGCTCACTCTTAAAGGGATACTCACATTGTGGCATTAACGGCTAGAGCCATAGGATATACCATAAATGCCTGACAGACGCAGTTTCCACCTCTGGGACCCACATCCATCTCAAGATTGGACCACACAAGTTTCTATGTTAATTTTTGTGGCATTTCTGAAAATAGCTGAAACACCATGGGAAAAAAACACAACATTTTACAGTACAGGCAAAGTGTATGGGATTCCCATGCCAACTTTGCATTAAAAACCATGGTGTGGACATGCTGTGATTTCCAAAACCGGAACAGTTTTGGACATCGCAGCGTGTCAATTATACCTATGCTGGTGGTTTAATTGTAACATTCGCGGAGGAAAACTCTGCAAACTTTCTGTCTAAAGCTCTGCGAGAACTGCGATGCGTTGCCGCCATGGTTTTTCCCGCAGCACATTATTGCTGTGGAACGTCCCGTGGGGCCTTAGCCTAACAGAGACTCAAATGTGGAATATTTACTAATGAAATACACCAGAATTCTGGCAAAATTTGCACCAAAAACCTGCACTACATTCATAAATTGTGTAGACATTTTTTGCAACTTATCATGCTACGTGCAGATCGGCACCAAAATCAGTGTTTGCCAAAAATTGGCAGAGGAAGTGCGGATCTAGCGTCAAGAGGATGTGGCTTACCGAAAACAGGGCATGTCGACAATAGACAATATCATGTACCAAAGTCTTGCCACTTTTTTTTGGTGTAAGCGAAGCCAACCAATAGGTGATGTAATGTTAGAGTAGTCTACAATATATGCCAGATTTATCATCCTGCATCAACCACGGTAATAGATCTGCCACAGCTTATGAATATCCCTTGTAAGTTTACGTACAGTATGGATTTTTGCATAAAAATTCACCATGTAAACCCTTAGACGGTGTTAGTTAATATGACCCAACAAGCCTGAACCATCCATACAATCTATGAAATCCAATAGTGAAAATTTTGGCAAGGCCGGTGTTTCCTACGGTTTTGACCTCTTAATATTTCTGGCACTTCTTGAGAGATTCTGCACCAGAATTGAAATCTAGTTTTAGTAACTCTCCCCCAAAATGTTCCAATATCTTAGAGGAGTGAATTTGTAGAACTATTGCTAGTACACCAAATACACGAATTCCCAGAAACACGTATTACTTGAATTTATCCCTGTATAACCTCGAGTTATTTATAGTAGAAAATTACAGGGAAATTACCGTAAATTCCCAATGGCTGCTCTGCCAGGCATAGTTAACAGAATGTAGATGTCATTTCAGTATTTGCAGTCTGTATATAAGAGGGGTTGTGGTGACCCTTATCAGCAATGGAGGCTGTTTTGCTCTGTTAACTAGTGCAGGGTTGGATTGGGCATGATCTAGGACGACTTTCCACCACTTTTTCCATTGGTTTTAACATTTGGCTACTAAAATGTACATGTTGACCACTTAGCAGCAGTATTCTTTGTGCATGTCCTGTTCCTAAATTTTAAGCAGTTGTTGACCAAGGGGCTTTGGGCCCACTCTCTCACCTTTGCCATAATGGACAATTGGCCATCTCACCCCGATTTAACTATCACCATTAAAAGGAAGATAAATATATTTCCTGCACATTTTCATCTACCATACCATCTTTATCTCATAAAAGGAGCAATGTAGGTGACAGTATCTCCTATTAAGTCATACCCAGTAACCTAGTCCAAACCCAAAATCTAAATCCCAAATGATATTTGGTGTGACCATCTTTTAGAGGAGGAGATCTCGTTGCCCTTTCCCATCCACTGGTTAAACACTGTTTGGTTCGGGTGACCCTGACTTCTCTTTATACAGGGTTGGGTTCTCTAGGTTCTGGTGACAGATTCCTTATAAGTTTTGTCACATACTAATAATGTCTTCCATATGTATCCTGATATACTGCAATGTTAAATCAGATTAGTGACCAAATCACATTACATCTGCTTACTCAGCTTTTTTGCTTACAGCATAATTGCAGATATAAAACAGCATTGAATAGTATCCACAATGCGGAGGCCTAAGACCTCGTTCACATCTGTGTCGGTAATCCGTTCCGGGAGTCCGCATAGGGAACAGATTACTGAACACATTGGCAAGCGGTGTGCAATGAAAGCACACGGACCCCATAGACTATAATGGGGTCTGTGTGCTTTCCGCACAGTCTCCGCACGAGTCATGCAGACAAGAAAGTAGATCGTGAACTACTTTTCTGTCCGTATATTCCATGCCGAGACCATACGGAAAGCACATTGACCTCATTATAGTCTATGGGGTCTGTGTGCTCTCACTGCACACCGATTATCAATGCATTCTGTAGTCCGTTCAGTGGTTTCCCATGTGCACACCCCGAACGGATTACTGACGCAGATGTGGATGAGGCCTGAGCCTCCTTCATCAAGTCTATATTAGTCTATAGAGAGGGGAGGAAGAGAAGGGGGCAGCTGATGGGAAAAAAAACACACTGAGGCTGAAGCCCCACATTGCGGAAATGCCGCTTTTTTTGTTGCAGATTTTGCTGTGGTTTTTTGAGTCAAAGCCAGGACTAGATTGATCAGAAGGTAGAAGAGATTTCTATATATTTCCTATTCCTTTTATAGCCATTCCTGGCTTTGGCTTCAAAAAAGCTCAACAAATCTGTGTTACCGAAACATGGGGCGTCAGCCTAACTCTACTACTTTGATACTCTGTGACAGAGCTACTGAGACACTTCTGCATCTTCAAGAATTCTGGGTATACACTTTCTACCAATAAGTATTTGGACACCCATGCAAATGAAGATATCTGCGGTCGTGATGTAAGTCACGCCTTCCGCTGTTATATAGGAAACAACATTGGCATTAGTCACATGCAAGATGCCACGGAATGCAGAGTTGTCCGATTTTGAGAAAGGGGTAATTGTCGAGTAACACAGAAGTGGTCGATCCTTAAGGGACATAGCAAGTGAACTGAATTACCCAAAATCGATAGTGGCTTATGTGATTACGAAATGAAAAGTGAACGGTGATTGTGGGAATGTGCCCAGAGTTGGCAGACCCCCGAAACTGGGAGATAGAAACAGACGAGTGCTGGCCAGAGAAACCGCACCCAACCGATGGCTCACACACACCAGGAGTGACACCAGGCATCCGGGACTATTGTGTCGATCAGTACCATCCGTAAGGAAGCATCTGCTGGGGTCTACCAACTATTGGATAGGAAGAAATGTGGTTTTTCTATTCTACCGCAGGTGTCCAAATACTTATTGGTAATGTTTGCCCAGGTCTCCTGCTGATGAACGTTCTTAATACAGATCTGAGCCACCAGTCCTAATTCTCTGATAATCCAGCAGCATAGATACATTAGAATTAATATCTCCCTATAAGAACCAACAGACTGTGATGTTTCTCCATCCATTGGTTTGATGGTAACAATGCCCAATCATGAAGAGGAACAGAAGAGCTATTAGTCTAATATAACACATTACATTCCACCCATGTCTCAGTATTTATTGCCAGCAATTCCAAGATGGCAAGGGCAGGATATTATCAACCAAGGCTCGACTCGAGCAGTATTCGAACTTGGCAGATGAAATGAAAGGTTTGTGCTCATTTTTGTGAGCTGTGAAAAAAATTTTTGGCAGGCAACTTACTTTCTAAATGAAAGTGGGTCAGCCATTGCAACTTATTTATAAAGTATACGCCATAACACCCGTCCTAAGAGTGTTTCGGTATGTCAAGGTGACTGTAAATGTAAGCTCGACACAGCGCATGAACTCACCCCATTGACAATGATTTGCAATGACAAATATGCTAAACTGCTGACTAAATGGATTTCGTTTCACAAGTGCTGTGAACAATTCTTATGTTCTAAGGCGATAATTTCCTCAAGACAAACGGTACAAGTCTTACACCGCGTTTATTAATAACTTTAGTAATTGGTTTAGTAGTCATTTTTAGCCTTGGCGGACAAGCTTTAAGACACAACATTGTGTGTAAAAAAAAACTTAAAAAAGAAAAAATTCACATAAATTATGATGTCTTTTTTTGCACAAAATGCTGTAATTCAGTATATCCGGCACAATTTGTAGACGTTGTATTATCGATGAGACAATATCTGTAAATCTGCAATCTCCAATGTGTCTTATGAGTTCCCGTGGTTCTTGTATGTCATTGGTATGTGTACCCAGAATCCCTAGCGGAGCAGGAATGACTTGTAAGTCTCCGTACTTCCTATGTAGGCAAACACTCTCCCTGATGTGTACGATTGTCCCCTGACATTGGTATGTGTAGTGTGGCATACATATGCAATACATGGAAATATCAAAAACGCGTGTTAGAATATGGAAAATCCATATTTTTATTTTTTTCTAGATTTTTTTTTTTTTTTTGGGGGGGAGGGGATTTTAATAAACTATGTAAGTTTGGAGTGGCACTATCACTTGGAGCGGCACTATCACTACGTTTTAAAGGCTTGTTCACGCTGTATGGCTGTGTTGATCATCCGTGAGTGGTCAGACAAAACTTCATGAGTAGTGCTCTTCAGCTCTTCATCACAATTGTAAGAAATTCAATACAGAAGAAGTAAAGAAATGGGGGGCACTCACCCGTCAGAAGTAATTTTCTTAAAAATTCAGTCCTTTATTATTTACAAGTCGGGAGGGAGAAATAGCACACACAGCAGGGGTAACAGGCGTTTCGAACCCGGCTTGGAGAGTGTGGGCGGGTACTGGGAGGGGAGACGTCATGTCTCCCCGCCCTGTACCCGCCCACACTCTCCTAACCTGGGAGGCAGGGGACAGCGAGGCGAAGAAGACTGCAGTGTGGAGTGGCAGCGAGGCGAAGAACACCGGAGCAGCCATCTCTGGAGGTAAGTAGCTACTACAGATGTTACTTTAGTCTCCTATTACAATGAATGGAGGCAGCCGGCGCACAGGGGTTTAAGGCTGTGTGCCGGCTGCTTTTATTCATTCCTATGGAACCGCAGCGGAGCCTTCACACTGACTATACACTATGTATGTGTGAAGGCATTGTGGGAAATACTACTGATCTCGATCCCACCTAAAAAGATTGTGTTCGGAATTCTGATCGCGATCGTGAAATTTTCTCGATCGCCGATCGGAATCCGATTTTTTCCGAACACGATCGCTCAACCCTACTTCTCATATGTACACATTGTACACATTTTCATTGCCATATAGGTATTCATGCACTTTGCTATTTTTTCAACTTGTATTTCGGCTGTTTTCCATTTTTTTTCTTCATAATATTTCCATTTTCCTTCATAATAAATTACAGTAGAAATTAGATGAATACACATATACAAGGAGAGATAAATAGGTAGACTTTATATACATATTCAGCAAACCTCTGGGCATTCTGAGCTGAGAAGCCCAATGGGTGGTCCTACTCAATGATTGACTGGATTCTTAGTCCCTGGACTCCTAAGCCCTGAATGAGCAGAAACTTAATTGAATAAATTACTTGTTATACTAAAAATATTCTCATAAATATGTATATGAATCTGTTCAGCATCTCTTGATCTTTGTTTATCATTATGGACATTGTGAGCCTAAAGTTCTACTAGAAGAAATAATTCTGAGAACACAACCCACAACTACTACATATGTGACTCGTATATGTTTTCTATCACAGTATCCTCTTTGAAGTAGTCACACTCAGGTCCTATCATTGAGAAAAACTAATGGGTCACTTGTGAAATAATCCAAAAATGTGATTAACAATCTTTTATAAATGGGCCACCAGACCATGTTAGAGCCAGGACTCACACACAGGAGGACCATCCAGTGGTTCAGTGCTACACCGATTGCGTATGTCCCTAATTTGGCTATTCTTTTACATTATTTTATTTTAAAGGTGCCCCATTGTGAAGATGCTCAGTACCAATCTTGGTGTCTCCACTCCAATGTGTCAGCATTTGTTCGGTGCTGGGGGTGATGGGGGGGTCGTGGTCTGTCTCAGTGTCCCACTAAGCCAACTTTTCTCCATCCCAGCCAATGCACAAACTGAGGGCTGGCTAAGCTATTAGACTAAGCTCGAGAAAGACTCAGGAGTATGGAGTATAAGCTGAGACATTGGTGGTATGGGTCAATAAAGTACCCCTTTACAATGATGCTGTGGTAGAATTTGCTTACTATCCCCAAGCTAGGGATTTCACCTCTTCCTGGTTTTTGACGTCAATTGGTGGGCGAGGTTTCATATGCAAAGCCATACTGTCCGACTACCTACAGTTTAGCTCCGACCCCAAATTAGCATGTAGCTCCGCCCACCACATATCGTTATTCTTTGGAACGACTGAAGGGCCTGTGATGTAATCAAAGGTCCTATAACACTTGGATTTAGCTTGTTCTATATAGAGTCGGCTAAATCCTAGTGGGCTAAGGGACCAGGTCCTTTAGCCCACTAGGAATTGGACTGTTTTATATAAGAAAGCAGCACTCATTTCCCCCCTCCTTTATCTGAGAGCAGGAAGCTAGGTCACATGTGTGGTGTAGACACAGGAACAGCTACAGACACCGGCTGGCTCCCGTGCACTTAGCTCCTCCTCCTTCTCCCCAGAGAGCAGGCAGCTAGTCACTTGACATTTGAGCAGATAATCCCAAGGGCCATAGAAACGCAGTGTCAACAATGAAGTGAATAAATTAAGATAGTGGACAAACAAAGCAGTTTTGCTGAAGCAGTGTATTTAGGTAAAGTCTTAAATCCACATTAACAAGCAGTATAGATAGGATCCTTGTGATGGGACAACCCCTTTAAATTCCCTTGTGGGGCAAAATGGAAATAAATACCAGCCAACTGGAGAAGAAAACACATGTGGCATATGTGAAATACCTTCATTATTACTTCACATCAATCATATTTCATAGTAGCAGACCTTACAATTCATCTATGTCCCATCCAAAAAGAATAATGCTTTTAAGGGTTTCTTCCAAACAGAATTGCCATACCATACCAGAAATCTATTCATTAAATATATTGAGCTTAGGGTCACGTTATGCTGTGAGACAACAGTAAAAATAATGTTTTAGTCTTTTTATACGCTATGCTCTTAAATGTATTTTTAACCAATTGAAAGGGGTTTATTTTAGTTCAAATTTTTTTTAACCCTTTTTGTACTCCTAGAAATTGTCAAAGGAACTATATTTTTGTAACTGAAATGCAGTTTCTGCTCTAAACCTTTTTTTTTCTCTAATATATTTTCCCCAGTGATAAGATTTAACTGGACATGCAAAGGTTTCAGATGAAGTTCTATCTTACATATAGAGATTGTGACCTTTTGTTCCAGTATAGGTCCCTCCGATGGTGGCTGTGTTGCATCTACTTGGCTCCATTAATACATGTAAAATCATGCCACATTCTGTTACAGAAGTTGCCAAAGCATACATGAATCCAATAATGTATCATTTGAGAAGCTTCAGGAGACCGGCCAGGCATTTTTTCAGCTACTTGTAAAAACATGAAGCAAACCAAAAACACCGCTGCATATCTATGAACGCGTCTACGAATACATAGTCCTAGTAATGATTCTGATTAAAGGAACAAAAAACAAAAACACCTAGGCTTACGGAAAATGAAACTATGAAAAATCTTGAATAAAAGTACCGTATATACTCGAGTATATGCCAACCCGAATATAAGCCGAGGCCCCTAATTTTACCACAAAAAAACAGGGAAAACTTATTGACTCGAGTATAAGCCGAGGGGGGAAATGCAGCAGCTACTGGAAAATTTCAAAAATTAAAATGGTCGGAGTTTTTGGGTGCAGTAGTTCCCCCTTTGTCGACCTGCGGCGGATAGCCGGATACATTTTTTTAAAAAACTTCTGAATAAATGACAAATATTGGCACCCAGGCAGATTTCTTTTGAGAAACAATACCAAATAAAAAATTTAATTTAATATTAAGTGAGCCTGTTCATTACTTGATTCTGAATCTACATTATATTTGGGAAATTATACTAGTCCTCACAAAAAGAATACCCATTGGGAGAAATGACCCGGTGCACCATTGTAATAATAAACCATGTTCAACTGTTACTGTAATGCATTCTTGATACATTTTGTTACATGGGTCATTAGAAGTGTGACCTGAAGAATAGTTTCGAGCTACGGGATTGAAATAGCATATGGTCTTTTTGATCTCTTAATTCAATTAATATTAGCCCCCTGGAGTAAGACTATGAGGTCCTGGTGTGCAGGTACATGGCGCCTTGCAGATTTCTCTAATAACGTACAGGATTTTTCGTTGTCCTGATCCTCCATAAGGACAAAGCTTTATATTTTTTTATTCATGCCTAAAGGTGCATAAAGTCTATGGCACGGCAAAGAGAATAGCTGGCTTTGTCCAGAATCTGAATGTCTATGAATGGTATGGAGTGGTATGGAGTTGTGTACAGCTTCCATGTGTAAGTTACCTATCCTGAGCATTGGTTAAGGGGATATCGTCACTCCATAGGGAGAGACCACCATATAGGTGTGTGGAGTCTTATTACGCCATAAGCGCTCCACTGCAAAGGAACATGGGAAGAATATGCAAATCTGACTTCCATGAAGTAATTAGGATGTCAGTGCCTCAATTGTGCACACCAATAGAGGGTGCTGACTGAGAATGTGCAAGTCTATCTTCCATGATGTCATTAGGAAGACAGAGTCTCAGTCAAACACACCTATAGAGGGCGCTCCCTTTAGCATCATGCCAACCTTCTCAGATGCCTTTGTTTGCAATGATGTTGGGATTATACCAGATAGTCTTCTCAGCCAAGGACAGCCGTTTCGATATATTTGCATCTCATCAGCTTCGCGTAGAGAGGACTGATCTGGCAGAGGTGAGAGGCTTAGACAGGGTTAAGGGGATATCGTCACTCCATAGGGAGAGACCACCATATAGGTATGTGGAGTCTTATTAAGCCATGAGCGCTCCACTGCAAAGGAACATGGGAAGAATATGCAAATCTGACTTCCATGATGTAATTAGGATGTCAGTGCCTCAAGTATGCACATCAATAGAGGGCGCTGACTGAGAATGTGCAAGTCTATCTTCCATGATGTAATTAGGAAGACAGAGTCTCAGTGAAACACACCTATCCTGAGCATTGCATATGTAAATGATACACTCGGTGGGATTGTATTTCATATCATTGCGGAGCAAGTCTATTGGGAGTCTGTTCTACAATATAATCCGGTAGTGGTTGGCATTATACTATTTTGAAATGACTGGCTGCATCCCTATATCCAATGAGAAACACCTTAAGGAGAAAATTGTATTGGGGTGTAATCCATATGCGTCAACGACATATTAATTTGGCTTTGTAAGTTTTAGTAACGTAAGGGAATAAGTCTATAGTTGGCTATACACATTAGATTTTTGAAGGGTGTATTGTGACCTCATATGAACAATTCTACCATCAACGAGTAAAATATCCAGGTTTTTTTTCTGTTTTATTTATAAAAAAAAAACACATTTAGTCAGCCCAAGTTGGTCAAACACTGACATTTCCATCCGACCACCAGTCAAAAATATCCAGTGTGACTAATCTCCTTAAGACAAAGGAGTCTGCCGTTGGTTAGTGATAAATCAGTTTGTGATATTGACATATTTTGAATCAGTTAATATAGGTAAAAATCAGCCATTTTGCCCCCCAAAATTCGAATATGTATGGCCCGCTTAAAGGGTTTGACTGCTGAATCAGATTGTGTTCAACCAATTGCCTACTACTGGTCGGAAACTGGAATACCCAGAGGGAACCCATGTACATTTGCTATGGCCTTCTGAGAAGATGGTGCTCCTGTAGGTGCGGACCTGTCCTGAGTGCACCAAACAGATCAATAATTTGGTTTTATCTTATTCCTTTTAATCTAGGATTAAGACGTTATTAGAGTTTTTTAAAAAAAAAAACTGGGGGCAACACGGTGGCTCAGTGGTTAGCACTGTAGCCTTGCAACGCTGGAGTCCTGGGTTCCTGCCAGGAACAACATCTGCAAGGAGTTTGTATGTTCTTCTCATGTGTGCGTGGATTCCCTCTCATTCTACAAAGACATATGAGATAGGAAAAAAAAAAACAAAAAAAAACTGAGGATATAAGAATCATAGTGAAGCCTAGTTGAGGTCTTTGGTTAAAAGATTGTTTCCGCCATGTATCAATTAGGTTGATATTAGGCCTCATGCACATGACTGAGAATGCAGGAGGTGGGGACAGTTTTATATTGAAATGCAACCAGATATAATCATCAGAACGGAGTGTCGGACGCCCCCTTAGAAGGCACGCTCAGTAGTACGCATGGGGTCTTAGAAGTGTAGATTGAAGATTCAAGAGCTGTAACGGGGCCACCAGTCTTTGTGTCCCGTTTATAACAATGGCAACATCTTATGTTATCATAGAAGGTGTGTGGGCCCTCCTAAGCACCAGGGTCCAGATACGATTGCGTTCTCTACACAACTTACAACTGCATCCCTATGTACTAAGAACTGAAAATTACCACAACCATGTCATGTCTAATGCGACATAAGAAAAACGTTCCAGCTTACACAAGTGAATGGGGGCCAGTAAGCCGGCTTTTACAATAATGTGACCTAGAACAGAACACAAAAGAGAGAATAGGTGTAATTCCCATGTTTGTGGTTATACACGCGATAATATACACTGGGCTACAATATGTATTGTGCTTATGTCAATTTAGCCATGAGTCAGATTCTCATTCTCTGGATGTGCTATAACGTCTGATAATACTGCATTATCCGAGATTTGTAAAGCAACATTGTAACGCCTTCCAAAAAGAATCCGTAGTGGGTCGGTTACTGGTATTTCTTGTGTAAAAAGCAGCCGAATGGTAGACGAGTTCAATGAGTATAAATATGGTCATAAATAAGTTGATATCGCAGGAAAATCATTACAATCATGTTGTATATTACATAGGGTTGGTTACTGAACATAGACTTTACAGAGGACCTTTCATGTCCTCGGACACATTCGGTTTTATATTCTGCTAGAAAGCCAATAGTGCTCAGAATTCAGTGCACTATTGGCTTTCCCATTATGTGCCCCGGGGGGAGATATCTGTGTTGTTACCAATAGCTCTTCACTGTCAGAAGGGCGTTCCTGATGGTCTAGCTGGGAACGCCCCTCCTGATGGTCTAGCTGGAAACGCCCCTCCTGACGGTCTATCTGGGAACGCCCCTCCTGACGGTCTAGCTGGGAACGCCCCTCTTAACAGTACTGTCCATATCTCTTTACTGTCAGAGGGGGCGTTCCTTACCATCCTCCCCCCGTCAGTACTCGCTCATAGACTAGTACTGGGAGGCGTTCTTCACCAATCAATGTCATGGCTGGGCAGTAAGGAACATCCCCTCTGTCAGTACAGGGCTATGGACAGACTGGTTGATATTGATCAAGACTCTGTGGGCACCATATCATGTCTTCCAGGACTCCTCCTCCAAAGGGCAAAGGTCACACCAAATATCGATGGGATTTAGATTTTTCTTTTGTCCATTCACTTAAGCATTTGTTAACGAACAAAGCGCTTAACACTTCAATTTCGGAAGCTAGACCACATACAATTTTTCTGTCAATGTTGAAGTGCAGGATGAACCCAGGATGCCCAGAACCCCCCCCCCCCCCCCCCATCCCAAAAGGAACACAAGGAAAATCTACAAATTCAATGAGGGGATACAGATACTGAGCCCTGGATGCTGCCCAGATCTTATCTGTTACTTCTATGGAGATTCTGTTATGTTACTTGTTATATTCCTTGAAGTTCCTTGATATTCGGATGATATATTTTTCTTTGAAATGTGAAGACATATACGGTGCTCTGTTCTGTTGTATGGCGCTTGTACATTTGGCCTCTTAATGTTTTGCTTGTGTTGTGTGAAACAATTAAAGCAACGTTTTTGATTTTTTTTTTAGAATCCACAGTTTCCGCTATTAAAAGGGAAATATAAGTGGCAGCCCAGAGGCGCTTGTTCAGATAAAGCCTGCTAAGGAATATTTATTGTTCTTTCCTTAGAGATCTCTTGAGGAGATCTTATCTTGTTTATTTTGTGTCTCCCTAGTAAATTTTGCAGCATGTTTAACGATGGGTGATGAATGAGTAGACGCCAGCCAAGTCATCCATAAAAATCAATAAAGGAAGCCTGCCATTTTACTGACTAGTCCTATTTACAGCCTACGCAGTCTTAGCAATATTTTACCATATGCAAACCAACAACAGAATTCTTACATAGTACTAAAATACTACACAATAACGCACAAGAAATAAATGGATACGCGCGGCCTCACAACTACATAGTTTATTACTAAGCTAAGAACATTTCACTCCTATGGCTAAGCCTTTTCTTCACATTATATTCCCAGTAAACTGTTTTATGAAGGGAACAGTTATCAAGGCAGATATAAAACCGTACAGGTCATTTTCTAGACTTCTATGTCGATCTTTTACTGAAAAATCTGTTTTTAGCTTGACGTTTTCAGTAGGTACAAATAAAGGATAGGGCAATTGAATACTATTTCTATCAGATTTCCGTTACACATTCAGTTAAAATCAATGGAAGTCAGTTAACAAAAAAATGCCATAGATTATTAGGGTGTGTTCATATCGAGGAATTTGGGGCTGCGGATTTCAGAGCCACAAATCCCATGAGGGTCAGAACATGTAGAGAAACCCAAGGCTACTACTGACTCCCTGTATGTCCAAATGTCTGGGGGTCCTCTCCTCAGAATCTGCCATTAGTCTTGTACATATTAGACAGTTGACTGGTCTGTTCAAAACAGTTTGGTCATCATTAATTTAAGGGCTCGTTCACACGTGGGCAAAGGGGCGGATTTTGACAGCAGATTACAATGGTGTTCTATGCAGACTGCCAGGCTTCTTTTTTCCGCTAGCGGCGGGCTGTTGCTAGCGGAGAAAAGAAGCGACATGTCCTATTTTCAAGCGGAAACCGCGGCGCACTAGACCGCGGCTTTCGCCTAGCGGCAGCACCCTCCTATGTCGGCTCATTCATTTGAGCCGACATAGGAGGGGAAAGCCGTGACCGCGATGGTCGTGGCAGGCGGGTTTTGACCAGAGAGAGACACGGCTCGCCGCGGCTCTCTCTGTGTCAAAACCCGCACGGACGGTTCACATGTGAACTGACCCTAATACATATGACCAACTTAATTCTGCCAACTTATAAGGGCAGTGACGTGATTGTCAATCTCCTATATCAGTATGATAGGTCATCAATACCACAATCTGCCATTTTAACCACAAACATTGATTTTAAGATATTTTTTGATAAACTGCATTCTGAATGATTTTACAATGTTGCAGCATTGCCTAGGAAAAAAACATGCCCTACTATTTATAACACCGTACACATTGAGCCACCTGTACACAGCAGGAACGAAGAGCATCTGGGAGCTCGAAGCACCTGGAGCACTCGGATTTGTTAACAGCCTAACACTGGAACCGTACAAATATTTTCCTGACTGACACCATCAACAAATCAACAGAATGAGCCATCTGCTAAATATGCGCTGACTGACAGCGTACACCAGCTCTTCATAGCAAGAGCTGAGGAAGCAGCAGGCTAGCAGACAGATACGTTTTTACGGTCATGAATTCTTTTGGCCAACAAGGTCTAGGCCAGCAGAAAGAAGTGTTGTGTTAGGCACAAATACAGGATAGAGCTATGTAATTCAGAAGCATGCAGAGCTCAAGATTATAGGATTCTAGAAATTACCGGCCATACACTTTAGATGTATGTCAGCCAAACCTGCGGATCTCAGTGGGATTAGCTGAGCATCTAATGAGTATGTGGGACCCCGAACACTTCTCTGATGGCAGATGGCAGGGTGGAGGTGGGTCAGGCCTCCGGCGGTGACATACTACCCTTTTGAGAACACATGCATTCTCCATTGCGTACCATGCATAGGGGAAAAGGAGAGGTCACTAGTGGTCAGCCAAACCTCCGGATCTGTAGGATTAGCTGAGCATCTAATGAGTATGTGGGCCCCTGAGCCCTTCCCTGAGGGCACATAGGAGGGTGGAGGTGGGTCAGGCCTCCGGCGGTGACATACTACCCTGTCCCTTTTGAGAACACATGCTTTTTCCATTGAACGGAGTACCATGCGTAGGGGAATCAGGAGAGGTAAGTAGTTATGTTTGGTTGACAGGTATCTGATGTGTATGGCCAGCCTTGGAATAATGGTTATTTGGGGCAAGTTATTGCACCTCATAACAGTAGTCTATAGGCTTAAAGGCACTTCGGATAACCCCTAGTAGGGCACATATATGTCATAGATGATTGGTCTACAACTTGGAAACCCTCAAGGTCAGAAAGTGGTTAGCGAGAGAAGTTAGCCAACCTTGCCAAAGAGCTTAAAGAACCAAAATTGGAATCCAGAAAAAAAACAGACCCCAGCCTAAGAGATAGGTTAAAGTCACCTTAATCAAACCATGTTATTCTTCTGTGAATCGGAACGTGTGTTGTCAAGATATGTATGTTATGTCAATATGCAAATGAGCTCTTTGAACCAACTGCAACAAGCTCGTTTGCATCTAGACAAAAATGGCTGTATCTGCAATGGAGACACCAATTCATAGGGGGAAGACACCATTTGATTCAAGTGTCCCTGAACTATCTACACTCACCGGCCACTTTATTAGGTACACCATGCTAGTAACGGGTTGGACCCCCTTTTGCCTTCAGAATTGCCTCAATTCTTCGTGGCATAGATACAACAAGGTGCTGGAAGCATTCCTCAGAGATTTTGGTCCATATTGACATGATGGCATCACACAGTTGTCGCAGATTTGTCGGCTGCACATCCATGATGCGAATCTCCCGTTCCACCACATCCCAAAGATGCTCCTCTATTGGATTGAGATCTGGTGACTGTGGAGGCCATTGGAGTACAGTGAACTCATTGTCATGTTCAAGAAACCAGTCTGAGATGATTCCAGCTTTATGACATGGCGCATTATCCTGCTGAAAGTAGCCATCAGATGTTGGGTACATTGTGGTCATAAAGGGATGGACATGGTCAGCAACAATACTCAGGTAGGCTTTGGCGTTGCAACGATGCTCAATTGGTACCAAGGGGCCCAAAGAGTGCCAAGAAAATATTCCCCACACCATGACACCACCACCACCAGCCTGAACCGTTGATACAAGGATGGATCCATGCTTTCATGTTGTTGACGCCAAATTCTGACCCTACCATCCGAATGTCGCAGCAGAAATCGAGACTCATCAGACCAGGCAACGTTTTTCCAATCTTCAATTGTCCAATTTCGATGAGCTTGTGCAAATTGTAGCCTCAGTTTCCTGTTCTTAGCTGAAAGGAGTGGCACCCGGTGTGGTCTTCTGCTGCTGTAGCCCATCTGCCTCAAAGTTCGACGTACTGTGCGTTCAGAGATGCTCTTCTGGCTACCTTGGTTGTAACGGGTGGCTATTTGAGTCACTGTTGCCTTTCTATCAGCTCGAACCAGTCTGGCCATTCTCCTCTGACCTCTGGCATCAACAACGCATTTCCGCCCACAGAACTGCCGCTCACTGGATGTTTTTTCTTTTTCGGACCATTCTCTGTAAAACCTAGAGATGGTTGTGCGTGAAAATCCCAGTAGATCAGCAGTTTCTGAAATACTCAGACCAGCCCTTCTGGCACCAACAACCATGCCACGTTCAAAGGCACTCAAATCACCTTTCTTCCCCATACTGATGCTCAGTTTGAACTGCAGGAGATCGTCTTGACCATGTCTACATGCCTAAATGCACTGAGTTGCCGCCATGTGATTGGCTGATTAGAAATTAAGTGTTAACGAGCAGTTGGACAGGTGTACCTAATAAAGTGGCCGGTGAGTGTATATGTGGGTCTGTGCCAATATACTGGGATCTGATGATAAATTCCCTTTAAGAAGGGGCTTAAAGGCATTCCTCCCAAATCATTAAGAAAGACATTGGAGTACATATCTTTTTATTTGGATTCCAATTTTAACCTACTACTTTGTGTTTAACCAGCAGCATTTTATAGGTATTTTATGTCTACAGAATATATAATGGTTTCTTTTATTTGTACATAGCGCGCCATTAACAGTTGCCCAGCTGAACTTCGATACATTGTTGGAGTTCAAAGGCATTACCATAAACCTGCCTCACCGTGAGCTCTTCTAATAGGACTCTTTGAAGCCTGAATCCGCTGCTTGGTGAGGTGAAGCTTTCTATGATAAAGCAACTAGTTGCCATGTGAACGCTGTACCACTGGTTCTCGGAGGTATTAAATAACAAATATTATACAAAACCACCGAGGTGAAAAATAAAAATATGCTTGATGGGCTTCAGCGAGAACAACAAACCAGACCTCCTCCTAATCTAGTCGATTTCAGAAATGATAGCGAATTAAGATGCATGGCACAAGCCAAGCAGAACACAAAGAAGAAATCCTACGTTTGGTCCATTTACACCCGTATCATACCTGCACGTATAGACATTATATCCGCAGTTCAACATTGTCATCATTTTACCTGCAGATCTTGATCTTTCGCAGAGTTTGAGGACAATAAAAGAAAGAAGTCTGTGATCAATGAGGAAATGTTTTTATACACATCAGAACCAATTTAAAGCAATTCTCGAAATCAATCGAGATTGACAGAAATTCTGCTCAGCATTTACTTGTGCTGTATGGAGATATTGATCAGCGTATCGATCTCTCCTGCAGAAAGGCATTGGGTTGGATCGGGATGAGGGATCATCACAGAGAGAATGGTTTGTATAACAAGACAAGAGAATACTGCAAGGAAATCATATTCTATACGTCAAACCCTTGGACGCTCGGATATATAACACAAGGTGCTAATTGTTTACCATCCTGATGACTACGTTTAGTGATTTAGGAATAGAGATTGCGTACTCTCCTATGAAAGCGATGGTTAACTACAGATACAACATCAATACGAGATGCCGAGCTGCGGTGTACAGTATTCTGCACATGGGAACATCCATTTCTTATGAGAGGGGCTATACTCTACCATCTTAACATGTAAATTTGTTTCGGATGATTGAAAAACTAATCTTGTTTTAACCAAGGAACATATAGATAGTATATACATTGAACTTCCCCTGTTTGTATATTAAGATGTGTCAGCAGCTAAGCATTACTCAGAGTACTCGGGGCAATGATTGGGAAGGTTTCATCAATCTTGGACCAATGAAAAGGGCTCTTAAGTAGAGATGAGCGAACAGCAAAATGTTCAAGGTTCGATATTCGTTTCGAGTAGCCCCTCAATATTCGACTACTCGAATCGAATATCGAACCCTATTATAGTCTATGGGGGGAAAATGCTCGTTTCAGGGGTAGGCAACATTCGATCAAATTATACTTACCAAGTCCACGAGTGAGGGTCGGGCTGGATCCTCCGAGAAGTCTTCTCATTTCATTTCTTCTCCTACCTTTAGAAGTCTTCTCCGTGCAGCTTCCCCGCAGCATCTTCCGGCTCTGAATTCACTCTGCCAGGCATCGGGCCTGGGCAAGCCGACTGCGCATGCTCACACTACAAGTGGACATGCACAGTTGGCTCTGCCTAGGCCCGATGCCTGGCAGAGTGAATTCAGAGCCGGAAGACGCCGCGGGGAAGCTGCACGGAGAAGACTTCTAAAGGTAGGAGAAGAATCAGCGTTGATTGGCCGACTGTATAGCATTCGGCCAATCAATGCTGGTCCTGCATCGAACTTTTACATTCGAACAGCGAGTGGTACTCGATCGAGTACGAGTATTTTGAATACCGTAGTATTCGATCGAATACCTACTCGATCGAGTACTACTCGCTCATCTCTACTCTTAAGGCTAAGGCCCCAAAAGGCATCCTGAGTTTCAGTTACACCTATGGGGAATCCGTCGGCCTTTCAGTAGATATAATGGACATGCTGTGATTTCCAAAATGGCACCGGTTATGGAAATTGTGTTACACCAGGAGGGGCGCCGGCCTAAAGGGGTTTTCTGGGAGTGACTTATTGATGACCTGGACTTAGAACTTCAATGTCTGTTTGGTGGGCATCCAACAACTGTGACCCTTAGAAATCAATTGTTTCACGAGACTGTAGTGATCAGGTTAAGGCTGTGGTCTCTTCACTGAATACTCAAGCACTGCATCTTACATTACATTGCAGATCAACCCCATTCACTTAAAGAGGACCTTTCACCATTTGGGGCACATGCGGTTTAATACACCGCTAGAAAGCCGACATTGCATTGAATTCCGCACACTATCGGCTTTCCCTTTCTGTGCCCCTGGTGAAGAGCTATCGGTGCCGGTACCGTAGCTCTTCACTGTCAGAAGGGTGTTTCGGACAGTCAGACAGGAACGCCCTTCGTCACAGTAGCGTCTATAGCGCTGTACTGTGAGAGTGGTGAGGAACGCCCCCCGTTCTTCATCGCTCAACGTCATCGCTGGGCAGTAAGCAACACCCCCTCTCACCGTACAGTGCTATAGGCGCTGCTGTGAGGAAGGCCGTGAATTCAGCGCACTGTCGGCTTTCTAGCGGTGTATTAAACTGCATGTGCCTCAAGTGGTGAAAGGTCCTCTTTAAATGGGACTGAGCTGCAAACATGAGCCATAATAAATGAATGTCATGTCACTGGCCTGTGAAGGGAAACTTGCACTTACCCCCTACAAAGCAACCACTTCCAGCAGCTGATCTGAGGGTGTGCCAGATGATAGATCATCAATATGCAACTCCCCCCAAAAAACCTTATTTCACTGCATAAGATTCCTTATTGTCTAATGAACACAGAGAAGGCGACAACAAGTCATGTTACACTATTGTAAAGGGTCGGGTTGATCTGACTAGGACTCGCACAACCACATCAGACGGGTGTATCAGCTCCTATTTTTAACCCCTGCAGAGGCTTAAAATAACAAACACTGTATACTCTTCTGTCTGCTTGGCCAAGGATACAGCAGAGTCTCCATTCGTGTCCTTCGTCTTTGTTGACATTCTGCCCACACATGAGCGTATCAACCAATCGGTGATATTCTATGTGAATGGATCAGTAACCGATCGCCTGCATCTGCACTGACATTACCTCCACAGAACACAATGGCTATAAATGGAGTCAGAAAACAACTGCACTGTAATATTTCCTAGCCTTACTTGCAAACACGGCTTATCAAATGCTTGCACGAGTTTAGAAAGCCATATTGTAGAATATCTTATACACTTGCGTACTTGTATTTTTTGTGGTTTTTCTCCTACTGATCATTTAAATAGAGAACCAAGTATTTAGGGGCATATACACAAGTAGTCCTATAGTGTTATGGCATATTTTTAGGATATTATTGGTCTGACGAGTGGCATAACTACCGCCATAGCAGCTGAGGCAGCTGCCACAGGGCCCGGGACATTAGGGGCCCAGTGACAGCCGCTACCGCTGCTATCATTATACTCGGGGGTCTTTTCGGACCCCTGAGTATAATGATTGGCGGACTGGGAGAGGTAAGAAGTATAAAAAAACACTGTTACTTACCTCTCCACGATCCTGCCAGGCCTCCTTCCTTGTTGTCTGACGTCTCTGACGTCACATGAACCCGGCCTGCATCCCGGGTCATGTGACGTCCGACGTCATAGAACAAGGACGGTAGCGGAGAAGACAGCGTAGGAGCCGGGGGACAGGTAAGAAACAGTAGTTTTTTATGTTTTTATTCCCCCGGGTCTCCGATTATTATACTCTGGGGTCTGAAAAGGCCCCAGAGTATAATAATTGTTTATGGGTGTCCACAGTGGGACATAATACTGTGTGCAGGGGCCACTATGGGGGATAATACTCTTTGTAGGGGCCACTATGGGAGATAATACGGTACTATTCCGTTATCGGGCCAGCAGCAGCGCATTTCAGCACCAGCTTTCGGGACAGCAGTTCAGTTCAGCAGCGGGAATTACAATGACATCCGAGGACTGCTGGCCCGATGCTTGTGCCCAGTAGCCAGTACATCAATGACCCCCCCTCCATCTCCTCCTCCTTCCAGTGCTGCCCCCCAGCTCTCCTTACATCTACCCCGTACCCTCTCCCCGCCACATGACTAAGCCGATGCTGGCCCGATGATAGAGGCCGTGCTTGTGTGTAGTAGGCAGTACATCGATCGATGCCCTCATCCTCCTCTTCCTTCCAGTGCTGCCCCCCAGCTCTTCTTACATCTGCCCCGTACCCTCTCCCTGTAATAGGCCTCACCGTAAATCTTGAGCAATGAATGCTACTAGATAGCCGCCGGACGCTGCAGAAAGTTTGTCCCTCCGGCTCGCTGTAGCTCACCGTTCCTATAGTCGGCGTGTTTCTTGTCAGGGCCTGGATTGAGCCCCGGTGTCTTTCCTTTCGGTCTCGGTACTAGCGCTGAGGTGAGGCCTAGTCGTGTGGCGGGGAGAGGGTACGGGGAAGATGTAAGGAGAGCTGGGGGGCAGCACTGGCAGGAGGAGAAGGATGGGGGAGGGGGGTCATCGATGTACTGGTTACTGGGCACAAGCATCGGGCCAGCAGTCCTCGGATGTCATTGTAATTCCCGCTGCTGAACTGCTGTCCCGAAAGCTGCTGCTGAACTGCGCTGCTGCTGGCCCGATAACGGAATAGTACCGATAATACTGTGTGCAAGGGCCACTATGGGGGATAATACTGTATTCAGGGGCCACTATTGGGGTTAATACTGTATTCAGGGGCCACTATTGGGGTTAATACTGTGTGCAGGGGACACTATAGGGGATAATACTGTTTGCAGGGGCCACTATGGGGGATAATACTGTGTGCAGGGGCCACTATGGGTGATAATACTGTGTGCAGGAGCCACTATGGGGGATAATACTGTGTGCAGGAGCCACTATGGGGGATAATACTGTGTGCAGGGGCCACTATGGGTGATAATACTGTGTGCAGGAGCCACTATGGGGGATAATACTGTGTGCAGGGACCACTATGGGTGATAATACTGTGTGCAGGAGCCACTATGGGGGATAATACTGGGTGCAGGGGCCACTATGGGGAATAATAGAACGCGCAGGAATGTGTAGGAGGGGGTTGGTTGAGGTCTTCGGCGTCAGTGTCAGTCGAGGGGGGGGGGGCCATGTAAAAAGTTCACCACAGGGCCCCGCCATTCCTAGTTACGCCACTGGGTCTGACATATGAGATTCCTCCCGATACTAGAATATAGGTTCCAAAATCCATATAACTTTATTTCCTACACATTGTCAGATGGCAGTAAAGGGTAAACCCACCCTCAGGACTAGGAGAGTGCAATGGACAAGGGTTTGCATTAGTAACCCATTACCCCTTATACCCACAGTAACGCCATTACCCGTTTCAAGGCAAACCATTGCAGCCGTAATGTCTTGTATCAGACTACAAGTGTCGGTGGCCTGAAGCAGGATAACAGACGCTGATTTGCAATGTATCTTTTGCTACTGACAAAGGCAGAGAATATAGTGTAGACGTTCCGAATCGGCTCGCACCGATTCAGCAATTACGTTTCCTGATTACAAGCCGTATGTAGCTTAAGAACGCACTTTGGCATCGCTGTACTTCTGTGTACGAGACAGAGCACTTCTGTGCATAAAGCTCTTCCCGCACCCATAGAAGGATTGTTCAGACCTTGTACTTTTAACCCTTCGCTCTACCAAACTTGATGAGTTTTCTTTGAAAGACGTGTTTTTTCTTCCATGGTCACGGTAAGCAGAAAGCAGAGTGTCATGGCAACCCTGTTCCGCACTGTCTGGAAACAGTAGGGATGAAAAAAAAAAAAAATTATATCCAGCCGTATTCCCATTATCGAGAAACACTTGCAACAGGTTGGGCCTGAGAAGCTCCCTTACCTTCCCTAATAAGCAGAATAAGTATGAGCACCGGATCCCTGGGCAGATACTGATCTGATAAAAGCTAATTGCAATCCAAGAATGTTAATGAGTCTGCCAGCAAGATGCAAATGTCTTATAAATGATTTTTTTTTTTTTTGCATCCGTCTAATGCATATAAACTTTCTGGAATTCAATACAGACTTCTAGCCAAGAATGTAAAAAAAAAATAAAAACTTGAGAAACCAAGTAACAATTGCAGGAGAGAACAGCAGGAGTCAACTTGTAGATCAATGTGTGACTTTCAATTACGGAACAAACATAGTAATTGCTGTCAGGGATTACCCAAGTCACTACAATCTGTGTCTGTGGAACAGACTTAGACTCTGAATAGAGCCTTGGAACGTTGCTAAAGTCATTAGCGCTGTGTAGAGAGCTGCAACCAATGGGCTGTGATTCCTTTAATTGTAGCAATAAAAGAAACAAATAAAGAAACAATCTTCTACGTCAAGAGGTATTTTATACTGAAGATGTCTGGACCATCTTCTCCCGATAGCACGATGCCAATTCAGTCCAACGTGAGGAGCTCTAGAAGATTTAGAGCCTTGAGCAACATGTCTGTTTTCCAGAATTATGTTTATGCCATACAGCCCGAACAGATTCTAAAGCTGGCTACACACATTAGATTAATGGTAGCCAAAGCCTGAGATTTCAGCCAGACTGGTTGATCTAATGTGTACGGGGTGTCCTGGCTTTGTCCCAAATACAAATGTTGGAAGAAAGAAGCAGCAGACTGTTGGACGTCAAGTTGCCTGATTCTCCAAGGGTTAAGCTGCTCTCACGGGCTTTCTGATTTTCTCCTTATTCACAATACAAGGACCATTGGTTAAAGATAGAGATGAGCGAACACTAAAATGTCCGAGGTTCGAAATCCGATTCGAACAGCCACACACTGTTCGGCTGTTCGAACGGATTTCGAACCCCATTATAGTCTATGGAGGGAAATGCTCGTTTCAGGGGTAGGCAAAATTCGATACAATTATACTTACCAAGTCCACGAGTGACGGTCGGGCTGGATTCCCCTTGAAGTCTTCTCCCGGCGCAGCACCCCGCGGCGTCTTCTGGCTGGAATTCACTCTGCCTAGGCATTGGGGCCTAGGCAGAGCCGACTGTGCATGCGCGGTCAGCTCTGCCCAGCCCGACGCCTGAGCAGAGCCAACTGCGCCTGAGCAGAGCCGGATGCCTAGGCAGAGTGAATTCCAGCTGGAAGACGCCGCGGGGACGCTGCACGGAGAAGACTTCTAAAGGTAAGAGAAGAACCAGCATTGATTGGCGGAATGTATAGCATTCTGGCAATCAACGCTGGTTCTGCATCGAACCTTCAACTTCGAACAGCTAGTAGTGTTCGATCGAGTACGAGTATTTTGAATACCGTAGTATTCGATCGAACACCTACTCGATCCAACACTACTCGCTCATCTCTAGTTAAAGAGGACCTTTCATCAGTTGGGGCACATGCGGTTTTATACACCGCTAGAAAGCCGATACTGCGCTGAATTCAGCACACTGTCAGCTTTCACGATCGGTGCCGGTACCGTAGCTCTTCACCGTCAGAAGGGCGTTCCTGACAGTCAGTCAGGAACACCCTTCCTCACAGCAGTGCCTATAGCGATGTACTGTGAGGGTGGGGAGCTCTTCACCTGGGGCACAGATCGTGAAAACCGACAGTGCGCATGTGTATGGGGCAAGGGTGAAAAGGAATAGAAGTCAACCAACAGTCATCTAAACCGCATGGTTTAGTTCTGGTCAGACATCTCCTGTCAAGGCAACCAGTACCAAACAGATAGGGGATTGAACCCACAAATCCCAATTACGGAATGGTCAATGATTGGAGATCCAACAGTAGAAGTAAACTACTTGACTTTTATTCGTACATAAGCACAAGGCGTTTTGAGTTAAAACCCCTTTCCAAGTGCATGAAATACTGGCTTCATCGTCTAGTCTTTGTCCTGGTCCTGCGCCTCTGAACTTGATGTCAAATAGTTTCTTCATGATTTCCCAGTACAAGCCAAGGCAACCAGTGACACTGAAAATACATCCAAATCTGTAGGCACCGGCTAAGCAGATTTATCTACAGATTTGGGGTAAAAGCTTCAATAGATCTATTACTTTATTGATTTAACCCTCTGCTCATTGAGGGCTTAGGAGTCCAGTGGTTGGTCCCACTCTTGGTTGACCACTATCTTACTACGCACCCACAATCTTCTCCTACAAAGATGTATCTCAATCTGCTCAGCTCCCTCTGCCCAATATCCAAGATGGACGGGTTCCCTTTACAGTAAATGATTCTGATAATGACATTATATTGAAGAATTTAGTTATTAAAGTCGTTGCTATAATCTCTGAAGTGCTCAAAATTGTATCTTCTCTTTAATGTATATAGAACTTTTCCGCAAAAACATCATAACAGGATTTCTTTCAAGACGGCAGGAAACACAGTACATTAAGAACTGACTGAGCAACAAATCACTGTAATATTTTCATGCACAAACACACAATTTAGGAAATCTGTACATTGCTATAGTTAATGCATTTTTGCCGATCGTACACCTTGCTTAAGGCTGCCGGGTGTAAGTGCACTGCGTTTACTGCGACCTAACCTAGAATTCTCGTTGTGGTATGAAAAGTGATATGTAGGTCAGGGCTCCATGGCCGCGGCTTACCTGCCATTTATTTCCTTCAATGTTGGCTGTGCTCCATTAGGGCAGTGTATTATCTAAACTAGTGCTCCAGATCGCAGCGTTACTGCAACCTCGGTGTTTTCCTATGGGGCAAAATCACTATAATTTTGCAAGGTTGAAATGACTGTGATCGGTATAAGTCGTCTGCGTTTTTGCTCCACATGGAGACATTATGGTTCCATGACGGGAGCAATAACCATATTTTACAGGGTTCAGCTATGGGCAGACCTCGCTGTAGTGTCTGGTTTAATTCAGATGTGGATTTTCGACTTTCTCACTTCTGATAATTACAAATGTTCGGTCTGCAGTTCCTTTGTTGTACGTTCCTCTCTATTTTACACTGCAGCCAGCCACGAGTTCACCACGTCTTGAATGTTGACTTCTATTATAGCGAGTAAATTAAACAGAAGCTCAAGGGTTCCAATGTAACACCGCCAACAGGTCTAAGAGGTTGGAGGGGCCTGGCAAAACCGCTACTTCAGCACTTCCTATATACTTATGACATCATAAGTGAGAAAATGAGTAGATATACCAAAGCCCCTCTGCTATATCTGGAGAGCAGAAATTTTGAATTATTAATCTGTTACTCCAGATGACTAACTTAAAAGGGTTTCTCATGCCCCCCCCCCTTCCCATTCCGTATAGATTTAAGACAAGAAAATCTTGTTTGGGTAGTTCGCAGGGTTTTCATTTGGGTTCTTGGTCTCCCTGACCATTGACTCGAATGTGAGTGTGACAGCCAATCAAGATCAACAAAGACCAGGGATCCGAACTGAGTCCTTCTGATGGATCACTGGCTGGTCAGATAGGTAAGCATTCATATTTTGCATTATTTTCTCTGTGGGGTAAAAATGACCTGTTATGCTGAGGCCCCATATTGCAGAAACGTAGCTTTTTTTGTTCCAAGAATGGCTACAAAAGGAATGGGAAATATATAGGAAGCTCTTATACATCTCCCTTCTGCTCAATCCACTACAGGGTTAGGCTCAAAAAACCGCTGCAAAATCTGCAACAAAAGAAGCTGCATTTCCGCAATGTGGGGCCTCAGCCTTACACCCCTTTAACCATATGGTAACCCAAGTTACAAAGGAAGCCTGAAGTAGTCTGAAACACTCCTCGTGTATCATCAGTGGCTCTACAGTATCATTCTCTTGACACGGGATGGGATTCAATCAGGGGTGAACCTGCCCTTTTCCCCGCCCCCCCGGAGGAGGGGGCGGGAAGAATCGAAGGGGGCGGGGCTTAGCGGAGTTCACAGGCAGAGAGCAGGCGGGGAGAGGACCAGCTCTCTGCCTGAGCGTGAGGGGGGCCGCTAGAGCAGCTTGTCCTGGACTGGCTTAGGTAAGCAAAAATGCCGCCCTCCCTGGGGCCCTGTCATAGCGCCGCCTGAAGCGGTCGCTTCAGGTCGCCTCATGGGAGGTGTGGCGCTGGATTCAATATATGACTATGTGGACATTTGCACCTGGTATCCGTCTAGCACAGATTTGTCACATATACTGGTCAAAAAAAGTCCTGCATGCTCAGTTTTTTTCATCCAGTGGTTTGAGTAGAAAACAGACAACTGATAGACCTCATAATAGTCAATGGTGTCCCTTGGGATATGGTTGTGTCCATCAGTAGGCGAACCTGTTTTCCATTCCATTCCAAACCTGCCCACTACTGATATGAATATTGGTTATATAACGCCTCCTCTGCTCATCTCGAATAATTCTATATATTTTTATCATACTGGTACTTTTTTTGTTTCGTGGACCAACTCTATGAATCCACCAGGCTAGCGATGCCTTATGTACTGACAATCTGTGATGATATTCCAAAGGAAAGATGCTCTTTAATGTTGCTATAAAGTCCCGGCCTGCAGTGAATGATGGGAGCTGTACTTTACTGTCTTACACACTGTTCACTGTCTTGTAATGCAATGCAAGGTGCACTTTCCCAACAGAAGATGATACATGAAAAAAGAAAAAGCCAGAAAACCAGTAAATAGAATTCACAGAAGCTCCGAGAATTGTCAATTTATTGGGTCACCAGTGTAAAGTGAAGGAGAAGATGCAATTCTTAAACAGAATATGAGATTTAAAGACTTTTAAGGGAATATAGATAAGATCCACCAAAACGCGTCACGTGAGACAGCGCAGACATTGGGGGTGAGGAGTGAGGGCCCTTTCAGATGTATCATCCAACGGCCCTTGTGCCATCCAAATCTGACAGACTATACGTGTACATACTGAAATCAAGGGGGCCGTATACACTTTAGTTTTTTGTACAGACTTGGACCTTGAATAATCCAGTTTTGGTCAGTTTACAAGGATCAAAAAAGATATTCAATATACAGTCCACCAAGATTTATTTACTACTAAGCCCTGTATGAGTTTTTCAACTCCTCTGTGGTTTTCAGAGGCACCACAGAGGATTTATATTTTGGCCGTCTTAAAGGGCCCTAAGTGATGGTTAGAAAGGGACAGAGCTGTTCTGTACACCTTTAAAGAGGTCATGTCCTCGAGCACACGCGGTTTTATATACTGATAGAAAGCCAACAATTCAGTGCACTGTCGGTTTTCCCATTATAAGCCCCAGGGGAAGAGCTATCGGTGTATTTACCGATAGCCCTTCACCATCAGAAGGACATTCTTGACAGTGTAACTGGGAACGCCACTCCTGACAGTCTGTCCGCAGTGCTGTACTGTGAGGGGACGTTCCTTACCGCCCAGCCATGACGCTGAGCGGTGAGGTACGCCCCTCTAGTACTAGTCTATCTATGGACAAGTACTACAAGGGGGGGGGCGTTCCTCACCACTCAGCATCATGGCTTGGCGGTAAGGAACGCCCCCTCACAGTACAGCGCTACGGACAGACTGCCAGGAGAGCTATCGGTGTATTTACCGATAGCCCTTCACCATCAGAAGGACGTTCTTGACAGTGTAGCCATGATGCTGAGTGGTGAGGAACGCCCCCTCACAGTACAGCGCTGCGGACAGACTGCCAGGAGGGACATTCCCAGTTACACTGTCAGGAACGCCCTTCTCATGGTGAAGGGCTATCGGTAATCCTATCCACACATTGTAGTAAAATATCCGTACTGGAATTTGTGACGCATTTCAGGCCTTGGCTTAAAGGAGTATTCCAGTCTACAGTATTTTTTAAGATAGGTGAAGATCTGTCCTCTATAATGGGGGTAGGTGAAAAAGGATATAGGTTGGAATACCCTACAAGCAGTACTTTAGTTGTGACTATAAGCAGAATTAAGGATTCCCGAAACACTGGGCAAAACACTGAAAAAAGTTCAAAGTTAAGAACCATATATCATACAGTCAAAATACAACTGAAGGAGGTCTTATAAGTTCCTACAAAGTCATGACCGCATGTTTGGGGATGGTTGCCATGCTATATAATAGGACTAAAAGGAAACGAAAGCCATTTTTTCAGCCTTTGCCTTAAAAAGGAACATAAGAAGTCACTTAACGGCAAATGTGTGAACAGAAAAATACTGTAAAAGCCTTTTTGTTAAAGTTCCCCACTTTAGCCTCATCCAGTCAGATGTTACACAGCAAAAATCCTGTTCACATTATATGGAAGAGAGCCGCTCTTTGTAGAGTCTGCAGCGATTCTTTTGAAGAGGCGGTTGCAGCAAAATGTCTGTAAAAATTATTTACATATGACATTTATGTGAATTATTACACGGCTTATGCAGACCATTTGATCTTTACAAATCATGTACGGTTCTTTCTTTTCATAGATTTTCTTTTATAGTGAATCCACATGAAAACCATAAGGAAAAACTGAATGAAATTCCAATGAGAAATCTGCCTTTTGGCTACGGCAAATTTAGTAGCGAATGTGTGCACCAAGCGCAGCTTTTTATGTGATCTTCATCTTGTATCAATAATTGCAAAACAACCAAACAAGAAGCTTTTATGATGCCGTAACATTGCTGTATAAGCGTATTCACATACAATAATCCAAGTGGATGTAGAGACGCTGCTGGAGAAGGACACGTGTCCGACCACGCCAGTGCAACCGAATAGTTACTCAAGAAGGACTCAGAAGAAACCTGCATGCTCATAGCCATACATATACTTTGCTACACACATACACATGCATCACTACATATTCCGCACAATGTTGACTTGGAGGTGTTTCAATTGATGTGAGCCCCATCAAGGATTGTAGAGATTGGTCTACTAACCTACCCACAGAACACTACCTACATAGGCAGCTATCAGAGTTAGCAGACTAAGGGCTCGTTCACACGGGCACATAGGTGGCGTATTATGATGCGTAATCCACGTCATAATCCGCCCCCTCACAATGGTGGTCTATGGAGACCACCAGACTACTTTTTTCCATGAGCGGCACGTTGCCGCTCACAAAAAAAAGAAGTGGGCTGCCCTTTCTTCAGGCAGATTCTGCGGCTCGTTGAACCGTGGCATCCGCCTCATGGCAGTAACCTCCGGAGTCGGTCCATTCAATTGAGCCTACTCCGTCAGAAGCCATGACAGTCATGGCAGGGGAGCAGTATCACTCTCGGTGCCAAAATACGCCATGACGCCCCACGTGTGAACTAAGCCTAAAGGGGAAGTTGGTGTTGTGGATCGAGGATCAGCAAACTCAATTGGAAAACGTTGAGATGAAGCACAATTGCAATAAATTAGCCCATCCAAATGCTTAAAACAATAAACACTGTATACCATGCTCTCCATTTGCCTGGGGAACCATTGGAGTCTCCATTTGTGTCTCTGGTGTTGCTGACCATTGGCCCACACATGAGTGATGAAGGCAATTTGTGGCTCATTTCCAGGCAGGATGTCAACATAGTCTGAGAACCTGAAAGTGTTGTGGCTAGTTTGGTGTATTGTAATGGGTTAAAAAATAGTTCTTAATGATTCTCCCACTTGATTTGGCTCTCTAGTAGATGTCTTAGCCGTGTTGTAAGTTTTCATCATTACAAAGTACTGGCACAAATGGTGCAAGGTCAAATTCCAAACTAGTGGCCACCAGGCATTTGTACTCTATATATCAAGAAAGGGGGAATTGGACTGGGTGTGGAACACTATGGACTGGTGAGTTATTCTATGCCAGCCAACCTAATGTTTAGACATCTGCTTGGAATTTCATCATCTGTGATTTGCCTTATAAGTCTTCTTATAGTCTTATTTATTGTCTTTTGCACGCTTGATTGTACTTATTTTCAGTGATGTGTGCCATCCTCGATTCCCAGTATCCTTAGAAGATGAAGGTGGAAGGCTCCTCAGATAACTGCCCGTCTTGTTCCTGACGATCAGGTCTTGATAGGTTCCCATTTAACACTCATTATCACTCTTGATCCAGTACAACGTGTGTTTTTTGTCAAAGACTCAAGGGAAGTAAGTGGCTTACAGAGACCACTGATGGTTGCTTATCTCATGAGAACCTAAGATCTGGTATTTAGAAATTCAATAATAGATGTTAAGGAAGAGAAGGATCAGCCATTTGGAACTCAACATGCCCAACACTGGCAGGAGCATATTCCCCCCTCCATATTAAGAACACATGTATGCTTGGTTGACTAGGAGGAATAGCCATTGGTCAAGTGTTGGACTAACAGGTATCTAGTGTGTATAGCCAGCCTTCTATGGATGAACACATTTACTATAACACCTACAGTATGTAACTGAGAGGGGAGGCATGGCTTTTTCTTATGCCAAGACAAAGTTTCCACTTTCCGTAGCCGTAAACCTATTGTCATATTTGTAAGGCGCTTTGAAGGCTTCAAGCACAGCCTTCATGGCTTTTACCAATTGCAATTTGGCCTTGGATTCTGGGATTCTGTATATTCAGAATGCAGAAATCTGAGCTTTTTGGCAGACTTTGCATAACATTATACATTTGGATTACATCTGGGGTGAGTCAAAGTCAATTGGTTCTTTTGTGTTACATTAATGGCACATGGAGATAAAGGCTTGTTCTAGCAGATGAAAGAAGATTTGAAACTGTTGAATTTGAGCATTATCAGTAAAGACTGTTCCATCTTGTAATTGCTTCCGATAACTCTACTTTCACGTTGCTTACAGACTCAGGGAACAAAATAATGTTTTTGTCCTTATCTACGTATTGCTGGATCCCTCAACAAGGAATAACATGGTTGGCAGTGAGTTGGTTAATCTCTACATTTTCCGTGAATGTTTTGAAGTTGAAATGATGAAGTGGTAACAGCGAATTTGCAGATTGAATTTATGATGTCCAATTTTTCAAAAAGGTTTTCTATGGGAATAAAGCATGTGAAGCACTAAAGAACACCTCTACCCCAACCATGCTCATGTGCTTTAGGTCCAATGTGAGGTTTCTGGAGGATGTTACCAAGGTGGTGGCAAATTTAATTTATTTTTTGCTTTGTAAGGGCTTATTTACAGGTTCATTCCATTTTGCACATGGCAAATATCTGTGAAAATCAGGTCGGTAAGGATCTAGCCAAACCAGGTTATTACATATCGGCATATGAGAACTAAAGTGCATTGACTTGGTTCTGCTACTAGAGAGAGCAGAGCTGTCTGCTTCCTGCCCCATTTTCTGTATATGGGACCCCCACTAATCTAATAGTCTTGGGAAGGGTTGAGCTGATCTTGAGATTTCAGGATCGTTTTTAAAATCTGATTTCTGATGATTTTCCATCCAAACCCGATCCCTATCCTAATGAAAGTCAATAGGATTTTTTAGTGATCAAAAATCGGATTTTAAAAACGATCCTATTCACTACACAGCGTGGAGTCCGAAAATTGAAGGCTTCCATTTTTGGACTCCACGCTGTGTAGTGATTAAAAAATCTGCTGGCTACTTAGTCCTCACTGCTGTCCGGTTACCTGCACAGAACCGCTGTCGCCTGCTCTCCCGGTTTGTACGCCGCTCCCTGGAGCTCCGGCCTGTTGTTCTCTGTCAGTTTCTCTCCTCTCTCATTCAGACACCTGCCAGAGTGCTGTATGCGCCCCCGCCTCCCTAATGAATCACTCAAGTCTCTCTGCCCTGTACCCGCCCACACTCTCTTAAGCCACAACAAGCCCCACCTACTCCCAGCATTAGTAACACTAGCCTAGGGAGGCAGGGGCACGCACGGCACTCTGCCGACATCTGAATGAGAGAGGAGAGGACCGAGAACAATGGCCTGGAGCTCTGGGGAGCGGCAGTGGTTCTGTGCAGGTAAGTTACAGTTAAGTTAAGTTGCAGGTAAGAGTTAAGCGATCGGGATCGGAATGCCGTTCACGATCTTTTTTAGGCAGGATCGGAACCCGATCGTGAAATTTACTCGATCGCCGATCGGGATCTGATCTTTTCCGATCCTGATCTCTCAACCCTAGTCTTGGGATATCAAACACAGTTTCCGACTCATTAGATATGAACAGATGCAAGGCAAACAGTATACAGAGGAAAGGAAGCGCTCCAGTATCCGTAGGTAAATGAATAAGACAGCTTTTTTATTTTTAGATGCTTAAAACAGCAAAAACAGGACACAAGATGTTGACCCATGTCTTGCATTTTTGCAGTTTTAAGCATCCAAAAAATAGACATATTTTCTCCATTTACCCAGCTGACTGGATGTTGGATTACTTCATTTTCTTCATCCTTAGAATAGCTTATCTATATTTTAGCCCAGAAAACCCCTTTAAATAAAATGATGAAAACTAGTTATTACTTTTATTGATATTAATGCAGCTTCACAGTTGGAGAACGCAGGCAAAGCATGCCTAACATTGGAAATACTGTGTAAATCTATCACAATACAACGATGAAGCTTTATGGCCCTCCCGTACTTTGCTGCCTATGTGTTTGCAGTCAGCAGAGCAAATTCTTGAAGATACCATAAAAAATGGTGGGGCTATTAGGCTATGGCCCCACGTTGTGGAATTTATTTATTTATTTTTTTTTTATTGAGGAGACACAGCATTCGGATAAGTGCTGTGGCCTCTTCACTACTTACCAAGCGCACTTCTGTACATTGTATGGATGAATGTGACAACACAGGTCTTTATGGCCAGAGACATCCATTAGCAACCTCCAAAAAGTGAAGACAGTAAGAGAAACCAGCACATGTTCAGTGCTGTGCAAAGCTATAATTAATGGAGGCTACTGATGGTTGGCCCACATGCCCCTCCATCAGCAGTCATATTGGGCTTGAAGCAATGTTCAGTCAGTGATGGATTGGACTAAACAAGGGTACAGCACCGAAGCAGTTGTTCTAATATTATTTTAGTGTCTTGCCCTGTGATATATATCTTTAGTAAATGCTCTGTTTATGCTGCGTTATCGAGCAACCTCAGTGGTATGCGTGTGTACAAAGGAGTGTGTGGAAGGGAAATGCTGTTTCCTGCCTGTGCAGGACCAGATGTCTGTTTTTATCATTGGTGGAGCAGGCATGGGGAATGGGGGTTGTATCAGGAATTTCCTCACAACTTCAAAGGCCAATAAAGACGCAAAGGCAAAGATTCATCTTTTCCAGATGAAGATTAGATGTTCATCCCGCACTTCAGGGAGTGGGAGGAGGGGGGTACCCTGGCAGGGAACTGTGGCTAATAGAATTGAGCGATCAGGATTGGAAAAGATTGGATTCCAATCGGTGATCGAGTAAATTTCATGATCGGAATTCCGATCCCGATCTTTTTCGGCGGGATTGAGGTCTCACGTTATTTCTCACAATGCTTGGCTACTGGACATTGGTTTGGTTGAGTGATCGGGAAAGATCAGATCCTGATCGGTGATCGAGTAAATTTTACGATCGTGATTGGAATTCCGATCCCGATCTTTTTTGGCAGGATTGAGGTCTCACGTTAGTTCCCACCAATGGCTACTGGCCATTGGTTTGGGGTTCTCGATCGCCGATTGAGCAAATTTCACAATCGCAATCGGGATCTGCCGGAAAATTATTGAAAATCGGATTTTAAAAACGATCCTGATATCTCAAGATCAGCTCAACCCTAGTGGCCAAGCTCAAGCCTTAACAAACTGTTCTACTTTACCACTAAGTCACATCTGGAAGTCAGCTAATAGAGCTGGATGTCGGCCATATTTCTCATCCAAGCTTCCTGGAAACAAAGACTCTTAAGTATTATTCTATTTTTCTTCTGCTATTCTTAAGGCTTTTTACTGGTCATGTCATTTGTTAGTCATCTTTCCTTTTCATATGAACCCTTTGGGTGTTAAATTGTTAAATTTAAGGTTACTTTGCGTTGCTCTATGAACCCATTACCTATTTTTTAAGTTTGCATACGTATGACTGCTGGGAGCCGTAGCGTCTGTCTGGGATTCCTATTGGTGGTGGCAGCACTATATGGGGTGCGTGGACTGTATTGAAGTGCGATTTACAATCAATATGCAGCCTTAGTGAAGGTTGAGTGCAAAATTGAGCGAGTTGATCCCTAACGGCTGCATTTGCGTCACGTGCTAGGCACAACCATACATAAGGTGGCCAATCTCTTTATCGGCAAAAGTATATGCCAGTTCTAAAATAGACTGTGTGCCCAGTAGGAACTAAACTACTCTTCCATGAAGTGTCGGTGCACATCATATTGCAGTGGGCTTCTAACATTGGCTACAGCATGTTCACTAGTCCATACACCTAACAATAGGCTATGCCAAGAAACTGAAAGCTAAACAACTACTTGCTTTTATAGGTTTACTTACTCCTATATACAGTTTGATATTATATAAGTTTCTTGTCAATATACAGCATTAACTTAGTAAATGATATTTAATTGTGTAAGAACATATTTATCCTCGCTATCATTAATTTCACTATAAAACATGCCAGGGTCGCTATAGACCAAACCTCACAGCTTCTACCAGTCACATATCATAACTTTCCTATCGATGACATGTCATCATGGCAGGATCATAAAACTGAACCTCTAGAAATCCACTGAGGACAGTTTCAAAGACACTTCTGAAGGTTTTCTGATTTATTAAAACTCTCATAAAATTAAAGTTGATTTTCTATAACTACAGATCTATGATATTTTTCATGAACTGTAACCTTGTGACAGTCTCTACATAGGAGAAATATCAAGACCACATGATACAACAATGCCATTGGATAGGGACTAGAGATGAGCAAACAGTAAAATGTTCGAGATTCGATATTCGCTTCGAGTAGTCCCTCAATATTCGACTACTTGAATCGAATATCGAACCCTAATATAGTCTATGGAGGGAAAATGCTCGTTTCAGGGGTAGGCAACATTCAATCAAATTACACTTACTAAGTCCACGAGTGAGGGTCGGGCTGGATCCTCCGAGAAGTCTTCTCCTTGCAGCTTCCCCGCGGCGTCTTCCGGCTCTGAATTCATGCGCATGCCCGCACTACAAGCGGACAAGTTTCTATTTGCAGATTTTGCTGCGTTTTTTTTTTGAGCCAAGGTAAAAAAAAAAAAAAAAACGCAGCAAAATCTGCAACAAAAAAGCTGCGTTTCCACAACGTGGGGCCTCAGCATAATGGGGTTTTATAAGACTTGGGTATTGAAGACCTATGCTTAGGATGTGTCATCAATATGACACCAGGAACTCCAAAGATCAGCTGTTTGAAGAGGCCACGTTATTTTTTTGTTGTTGTACCATATAGGGATCACAATGTACATTTGTTTTGCTATAAGTATGTCTTTTGTAGAATGGGAGGAAATCCACGCAAACACGGAGAGAACATACAAACTCCTTGCAGATGTTGTTCCTGGCAGGATTTGAACCCAGAACTTCAGCGCTGCAAAGCTGCAGTGCTAACCACTGAGCCACCGTGTTGCCCCATGCCACAGTTTTTGTGTGAGCACTGGAGTCTTTACGAAATACTAAGCCCGGTGCTATATATTCCATAGGATTTGTCCATAAATGTGACATCATCAGCACAGGGAACTGCAACCTCTTCAAACAGCTGATGGGCATTCTGGGTATCAGACAGCACCAATCACATATACAGTATATGACCTATCTTAAAAGATAGGACATCAGTATGTAAGTCCCAGAAATCCCCTTTAAAAAGCAAAACAATCAATATATAAAAATAACAGTAATATGACATCACCTACGGAAAAATGACCAACACCACTGGAAATGGAAAATATCTAAAATAATGTTTTTTTCATTTTTTTTTCAATGTAGTCAAGCAGCGAAAAAATAATGTGAAAGTGGTTATCAGGATTTCTGGGCGAGATTCCATGACTCATATCCCTTTCGCGTATACCAGATATGGAGCCAGAGTCACGAGATTCAGTTCCAGTAGAAATAGAAAAAAAACTGGCTTGTGACTTGTATAGCAGCAGCTCGATGTCAACAGTGGCATCTCTATTAGAGTCATCCTTTCTCTTCACTAAACACTCCTATTACTGTCAGCGTTCAGGTTTGTCATAGCAAGTGTCTGCATTGTGAGATGTGTCATTGCGACGGTGCGGTTCCCCACACTTGCAGCTCATTAATATTAGGCTGTCAGAGCGCCTGGGGGAGTAAGGCTGCAGTGTGTACAGGCACAGAGCTTATACTGGCCAAAGACAGCTGCCAGTGACCAAGGCGCACACACTCTGCTCCGACAGCGGATTTATTGCAAAATGTTTATATTTGTTTTTTTGATAGATGGATAGATAGATACTGTAGATAGATGGATGGATAGATAGATAGATAGATAGATAGATAGATAGATAGATAGATAGATAGACTTTATTGATTAATATCCCAATTCACTCTCAGCCCCCCCAAAAAAGATTCTAATGCAGCTCACTAAAAACAAACAGAATATATAAAAAACAGAATAAGGCTAAAGCCCCACGTTGCAGAAACGCAGCTTTTTTGTTGTTGCAGATTTTGCTGCGTTTTTGGAGCCAAAGCCAGGAGTGGATTGAGTAGAAGGTAGAAGTATAAGAACTTCCTATATATTCCCCATTCCTTTTGTAGCCATTTTTGGCTTTGGATCAAAAACCCCAACAACAAAAAAAGTTGCATTTCCACAACGTGGGGCCTCAGCCTTTAAGGGGTTAACCACTTTGTAATGTTGGCACCCAGGACCTATGCAGATCAGCTGCTCCAAGACAGTGAGGTCCCCAGTAAAGTTTACAAGCTGGGAGCCAGGTTGTTCATTTGTTGCAGCAGGATCTTTAGGTACTGCACTGTTGCCCCACAGACTTCAATGGGGTAGCGCTGCAGCACCTAAAGCCACTGCTACACTTTGTATGACAAGTGAGCAGCATCTAAACATTACTGAGAGCCGCCATGTTCCAGAACAGCTGAACTGCAATGATCCCGGGTGTCGAACCATCGTAGATCCAATTTCGCTACCTTATGTAATGAACGGTTGACAGGTGGCATTCCTCCACTTTTTGTGGGTACTAAACCATGGAGTATTAAAGGGGAAAAGCTGATTAACTGTATGAGCAAGTAATCAAGCTCTTATTCTATTACTAACACAAGAGTATCATCAGAAAATTATAGTATTTATATTATTTTTGTTATAAATGGTTTTATTTGTTTTTTACATACAATTATTCAGGTTTTCTTCAGCTGAATTGTAAGCTTTACTGTACAGGTTGGGACAGAATGAGCAATATCTTCCTATTATCATTTGAGGATGGGCAAACTATTGATGCACAGATACAGCTGTACCTTATAACTTGAGGGTTGAGGGGGGTACTCCAACACACACAGTCCTGCCTTTCTATTTTACAGATGTAGAAGGGGCTGCGTCACAAAAAATATTTATCTCCTATGTATAGAATCTGTCTTATTGGTGATGGACTCCCTTTTCCCTGCCGGAACCATTATCTATTACTGTAACGGCAGTCCTATCTCTTAGCCAGCAGCAGATTTGTTTCAAAAATTTCCGTGACTGTCCCATTTACATGAATGGTGTACGTAGAAATCCGTGCCGCCAAAACAACCCCATTCAGATGAATGGAACAGATTTTCATTTAGAGATATTTCTCTAACAAATACTATGCCATGTGTGAAAGCAGATTTCCAGTCTAAACATGAAGCTGCTGCGGCTCTGAAGTCTTTAACTTCCTGCCAGACCGACTATCCTGTTTTAATGTTTTTTATTGTTGATTTTTGTGAATCCTTATAAGGTTAAGGGATCACGGGGTTTTTTGGACCGGAATCCACCTCAGAATCTGGATCCAAAAAACACCTCCCTCCCCACTAGGCCCATTCATTTGGGCCTAATCCAGAGCACTGCACCAGAATCCAGTTATGGCTAGGTGTTTTTTGGACTGGATTATGAGGCGGCCTCCGCCTCAAAATCCGGTCCAGAAAATCCCGCATGAACTTACCCTAATGGCTAGTTCACACGGGGCCAAAGGGGCGGATTTTGACGGAGGAATCCACGTCATAATCCGCCCCTTTACAATGGTGGTCTATGGAGACCACTAGCATTCTTTTTTCCGCTATCGGCAACTGCCGATACCGGAAAAAAAAGAAGCGAGCTGCACTTTCGTCAGGCGGATTTCGTGGCAACCTCCGGTGTCTGCCCATTCATTTGTCTCCCCCATTCGTGGGGGAAGCCACGACCGCGACATCGTGGCAGGCTGGTTTTGACCATATTATGACTTGGTTCCCCGAGTCAAAATATGGTCTAAATACGACCCCCCCCCCCCCCATATGAACGAGCCCTTAGATAGTCATCTGGTTTGCAGGTGGAACATATGACATTACTTACTATCGTAAGGCTTCTGAAGGAGACTTAGTCATTTCTACCTTTGGTCTGTACGAAGAGTCATAGCCCATTATCAGCCCACTCAATAATTGTACCTTCATGTCTATTGCTGACCATGACTCAATTCGGAATGACTCATTTGTGCTCTTTAGAAGTAAAATACTCTTAACCTGCGCCCTGTTAACAGAACATATTTGTCTCAAGTGTTTCTTTTATGAAAATGTTAAGAGCCTCAAAAAGTTCATCTACAATAAACTGAATGGGGAGGATTAACTAAGGGCAAAGTTGTCAACATTAGTCAAGACCCCCATGATCAGAAGATCCCACCTGGCAACTGATATGTAGGAGGGTTCCCTTACTTTTCACAGACAGATGAAGTCAGAGGAAGTAGGAATATTAATGTTGAATTTTATGTGCCCATTCCTATTGTCCTCGGGGGTGGTAAGTCGCCACCACAGTGTCTGGCACCAGCTTATTCTCTTTTCTCTATATAATACATAGGCAAGCCGGGCCAAGCTGAACTTGTATTTATATTGTGACACAGGTTAGGCATAAACCAAACCCAATTACAAAGATAGTTTCTCTCTGGAGGAAATTTCCTATCCTTTATCACAAAAACTACGATATAGTGACATAACTGAAGTCTGGTGGGCCCCTGTGCAATCTTTTCTCTGGGGCCACCTACCTCATCTCTACAGTGAATTGTTGATGGTGATGGTTACGGATACTAAGGAGTTAATGAACCTTGATGTGGTTAGGGTAATCTGTGGGTCTCCCTGGCTTATGGGCCAGATGGAAGCTGCAATCTCAATACTGATGCCAGTGCTTATGGGCGCCTTAAGGCTCCTGGACCCAGTGAACCCCCTCAAGTTATGCCCCTGATACTATAAAATGCTTAAAGGGATTGGATTGTCCAGTTACAGATCCGGCTTCCAGCAATGATGTAGATAGGGGTTAAGTGACTGTAATGGTTCAACCCCTTTATTTTCCAAAAGGGAACTTCTGTGAACTGCCAATTATCAAGAGACCCCTTTAACAAGTATGGATTATCTACAGAGGACAACCCTTTACTCTGCCCAAAGTAGTAATGATAATCCTTGTATTATATTATGGCAAATTTTTGGTTTATTTATGGCCAGTATTAGACATACTGTAGCACTAGTTTTGGTAGAAGTAATGATAATACCATTACACAGTTATATCTTTTCATATCTTACTACAATATGGCTAAAGATCTCTCGTTTGCAAAATGTCTTTAGTCCTAGAACTTGCTAGCACAATGGCGGCAGTATTTCCATACTATGATATGATGGGACCTTTAATGTATAGTTGCACACGGGAATCTGGTACTGAATTTGAGGCCGATTCCACCCTTAGGTCTGTGGTAGATTCCACTCTCGTTATGTCTCCCATTATTTTAATGAGGATCAGAGATTTAAGCCCGGTGCTTAAAAAATAAGAGTAAGTTCACACAGAGTTTTTTGGACAGGGTTGGGAGGCCGTATTCGCCTCAAAACCCTGACCAAAAAGACGGCTCCCATTGAAATCAGGAAGAAACGGCTCCCGGAAAAAAGAAGCAAGATGCTCGTTCTTCAGGCCGAGTCACCTCGCGATTCGGCCTGAAGACACTCCGTCCTCCGGACTAGGCCCATTCATTGGGCCTAATTCGGAGCAGAGTACCAGGTTTTTGGATTGGAACCTGACGCGGCCTCCACCTCAGGTTCCGATCCAAAACACTCTGTGTGAACTTCTTCCACCACAGCAGGGTAGAGGAGACATTGAAAGAAGAATTTGAGGTGGAGGTCCGCTTCAAATGCCTTTTCATTTTCTACTGTGTAAACATGGCCTAATTGTTTGGGGCCTGGATACAAGTCTGCTACAATACTTGGATGCTGTGATTCAACATTTGCATACAATTAAGTGTAAATTAAATGCAAAATAAACAGTAATTTGCGGCTTCAATTAAATAAGAAAACAGTTCACATACTGCAACGTAACAAGAATATATTGTGCAGTTACAGAGTTGGATTACACTGCCATTGCTATGAGTCAGGTTTATAGTGATCGTCTAGACATGAGTCAGTCAACAAATGCACGGCCACATGTTCCTGTCCAATGTAATGAGAAATCATATCAGCAACTAATAGACGGCGCCGAGTATGGGAAGGAAGAATACGAGGAGTCAGACCTGATTGGAAAGCGAAGTCGATCTGATAGTTTACGTCTCCTATATGGAGGACCATAATATTAGTATTAATTTAACGTAAGGTTTACAGGTGGTGTCGTAGATTAAAATGTAACTCCATATTTGTTTCTCACATTTGTATATATACTACAACTGGTTTAAAAAAGGATTTTCTTAGGATAGGACATCGATATCAGACCAGGGCGGGTCCAACACCCAGAACCCCCCCATGATCAGCTGATTGAAGAGCTGTTTGCTGCAATGGATAGTGGCTGTGCTTGGTCTTCCAGCTAAGCACCATTCACTTGAATGGAAGTGAGTTGTAAACTGACCATGTGACAAATTAAGGTGACATCACTAGCGCGTGACATCAGTGGTGCTCACTTGGGTGCCACTATAGACAGCAGATCAGTGGCAGTGCCAGGGTAATAACTCGAGATGAGCAAATCTCCCAAGATTCGTTTTGGGTTCAGGTGGCTTAGGATTCATTTGGCATCGAACAAGTTTAGATGTGAAATTTTTATGCTCCTAAAAAGTGAAGGCCCAGAGGGGTGTAAAAAATACAAAAATGTATAGTCCTCTACTATCACCTCCTCGCCGCATCCAGCGATCTCTCGATCTTCTCAGTGACATCATACGCCTAGGTCTGTGATCGGGCCCACGTGACCTCTGTGGAGGAGGCTCAAAATAAGTGAGGAAAGGGGAATAGAAAATTTGGGTTTTTTTCGCCTCCCTGGACCGCCACCTATTATACTCTGGGGTCTGAAGAGATACATATTGCAGCGGTCATTTCAGTTCGTCCGAGACACATCCCCAATTGTTTGGTTTTAGGATATTCGGGATGAACCTACAGTTCGCCCATCTACATTGATGACCTATCCTAATGTCATCACTATTTTGACCCCCAGAAACCCCTTCAAACAAAACTACTGTGTGCAAACCATCGATAGATTATAGAAATCATCTTGTTTCCTAATACTTTGATATTTTCTGATGCTCTGTGCTCTATTTTGCAATCCCTCCTGCTGTATGACCAATTTGGCAAATGGATCACACCAGTAGATTGTTGCTTACAAAGGATCTATTAGATCTCCAGGCACGTCTGTTTACTACATACATAACAATTGTTGAGCATCTTTTCTGAAACAGCTTTTCATTGTTCCTTCCTGAGTCAGGAAGGAATTTTTTCCCCTGAAATGGGGCAATTGTCATGAGTCTCATGGGGTTTTTTCGCCTTCCCCTGGATCAACACTGCAGGGTTTGTAGGGTTATCGGTTGGACTTGATGGACTGATGTCTTCATCCAACCGCATCTACTATGTTACTATTCCTCCTGGACTGTATGAATAAATTGACAAGTGGATTTTACCATTTTTCATGTGAATAGGGTGTGCCCCTGCGCACTTTCAGATCCCAATATGTACGTATACATTTCCAGGAGGAATAAAAGAAGAACAACACAATGAAGAGTTCAAAGAAAATACAATACAGGAGAATTGACATGTCGTCTTCAAGAAATACCCAAATGAACTCGGAAAGTTACTCTCAAATCTGTTAAAAATTTTGAGATAAATAATGGTTAAATAATGATTTATAATGAATAATTATTAGATTTGCATGGACTCCATTGCTATGACGAAATACAGTATGCGAGCATAGGAAAAATCCAAGGTGCGACTTAAGGAACGTTCTTAAGGAATTCTGTGAATATAAACACTGGTCACATTGGAGGTAAAGTGCTGTGAGGACAAGATTTTCAGAGCATTCAATTGCCCAGAACTGCTTACACTAATCCCCGTCCCTCTGTTCTGTTCTGTATTTACAGAGAGCAGACTAATAAATTCAACCCCTGAGAACAGGAACCAATTAAGCTAATGTAAAAGTGCTAAGAATAATTGGCGCAGCACACTGGAAAGTTGCCATAATACAATGTGGAGCAAACAAGCGGAGCCAAGTCAGAAGGCTGCAGGCAGCCATTCACCACAAGGGGCACACTTTGATCATGTGTATTTACAAGGTCTACTAGGGATTTCCTAGACGTGTTAATCTGGGGCACCTGTTAATATGTTGATAGTAAGCCCTATGGAGAAAATGAAATTATCATACCGCCACAGGTGGGATACTATTCACGAATTGACTGGCAGGAAGCTCCTACCACCGACTCAAAAAGAGGTTCCTCAGCAGTTTGTGAGTGTTATTTCAGGAATATTGCACCTATTATAAATTATTAAAATGGTCATTGACCTGGACCCCACACCAGTCACCTGATCTGGCTGCCTCTGAAAGCTATAAAGATGGACTGAGTCCGAAGCAGCTCTGATACTAGTCAACCAATAGGGCCAATGCTATACAGTGGACAGAGCTTGCAGATATAATCCTATTACTAGAATATAAGCAGAGCAGTTTATAGCAACCAGAGGCATGGTATGGAGTCCAGGTGTCAGACTCCCATGACCAGGCTACGTCACCAGTATGAAAGATGCTTGGAGACGCAGAAAACCCCATTAAGCCAGGGCCCCAGATGATGTAAACGCCACAGCAAAAACTGTGGCATCTTACAGTCCCTGCAAATCCCATCCAAACTAGTATCCCATCCACATATTGCAGAAAAATAAGTTCATGCTGCGATTTCAAACACCTTTGCGTTTTTGGAAATTGCAGCATTTCAATTATACCTATAGAAACGCTGGCGGTTTCCCTATAGCTATGATGGAAGCAGAAAGGAAACCTCTATGGACCTTTCTGTTGAAAAAGTGCTGTCGTTACATGGAGCCTTATTCATAAGCATTAAATGTTCCCTTCTCTAAAAAAATCAACACTGGATTCACACTAGCGTCACTTCGCCGAATAGGCAGACTATTAAAAGAACGGTAAGGGTGGGTTCACATCTGCGCCCGGTCTCCGGTTTAGCCAATCCGGCTAAACAAAGATATTTATAGGGGTGGAGACGGAGTCTGAGAATCTCCAAATGGCAGGTTTTATGGAGTGTTTTTGGTATGTTCATGAATGGTTAGTCACATGACAACAGGTTCACGGTGTTTATTTTCCTTCCAAATCCGAACAATGGGGTCCCCACTTTGCGACATAGAAGACTTAAAGAATCTGTTGTCAGATACCACTGGAAACCTTCAAGGGTCTTGCAGAGTCCATGCCTTCCTGGATCAGAGCTGTTTTTCGGGGGCTCCAGGGGGTGTATTATAATAGTAGGCATTTTAATGTGGCATACCGTATACAGTGATCAGCCACAACATGTTATTCTGCATTATTCAGAGTTATATGGCAGGTGAAAAGACAACAATGCCAAAGAATACAAAGCGGATTGTCAAACACAGATCACTCATCTTCACCGAATGGCTCCCTTTCATCCTATACACTGACTGTCATAGACAGCACCGCAAAGTATAAGAGATGAATGTTGTTATTTAAGACATAATTAACCCTGTTATATATAAACTACTAATTATGCATAAACAACAAACTAATTAAATAGTGTTAATTATTTCCTTATATATTTAGCAGTCCCTCAAAGCTGCCTGCCTAAGAAAGCTGCCACAAAGAAGAACCCATCGCTATATGAAAGAAAATAGCTAGAAATAATACTGCCTAACCTTGACATACTGTATACAGTTTCCTAGGAATTGTGACATAGAAGAAGCCGAAGCATTATAGAAATATACAGAATACAGAAAAGGAGCAAATAATTCTTGTAGTAATAACTGGCCAATATCTCATAAGGTTTAGTAGGCAAAGAAATCTATGAACAAAACTTGACTACTGAGGATACTGTGACTAGTCGGCCCGAGGTCACACCTTTTGCTTTGTTTTTTGATCCAGCACCAGAAGTCGATTTAGCATAAGCCATTTCATTTTGAAGCCACTCTTGGCTTTGCTCAAAAATCACAGCAAAATCTGCAACAAAAAAAGCAGCTTTTCCGCCACGTGTGGCCTCAGCCTAAAGGAGTCATTTATTGGACCATAGCGGTAGAGGCTATCAACATGAGTAAAATATCATTTTTATTTTACTAGGGATTTATAGTGTAAAGGAGATGAACAATTTGTTGGGAAGGTGTGTCCCTTTAAGTAAGTAGGAAGTGGTGACCCTCATGGATAGTAGATGTAAGCAATGGTCAGAGATGTCAACGGTAGAACGTTAGTCACAAGCCGGCAATGAGCTCAGCGGTTATGGAGTTCTCAAGTAAAGCAACTAGCAGGATGGTTTCAAAACAGTCTTACATAAGGAAACAGGCAGGCTTGAACTTTACTGGCACCTGTACATCGGCAATCCTTTCTTTGCTCCCCTTTTTATCACAACATTTCAGTTTCTCTTTGTTTTGGTCACCTCTGGTTGGTAGAAATATCATTGTAGTGATGCGTTCTGGTCAAAAGTGCCCACTTTTGAAGTTTGTGAATTCATGAAGTCTATCTCTCTCAGTCACTCCATCACAGTCCTTCTCACACTGGTGACAGTCTCCGAGCAATCTGAGATATGGCACTCCCCTTCACACCCAGATATCAGGATCCAGACTCCCCTGGCATCACTACACTTTGCTCCTCACCAGCAGATAGAATTTTTTTTACTCAGCCCAAGCACCTTTTTTATTTGAGGCAGGTAGACTTGTCTCTTCTGTGGCAGGTAGACTTGTCTCTTCTGTGGCAGGTAGACTTGTCTCTTCTGTGGCAGGTAGACTGGTCTCTTCTGTGGCAGGTAGACTTGTCTCTTCTGTGGCAGGTAGACTGGTCTCTTCTGTGGCAGGTAGACTGGTCTCTTCTGTGGCAGGTAGACTTGTCTCTTCTGTGGCAGGTAGACTGGTCTCTTCTGTGGCAGGTAGACTGGTCTCTTCTGTGGCAGGTAGACTGGTCTCTTCTGTGGCAGGTAGACTGGTCTCTTCTGTGGCAGGTAGACTTGTCTCTTCTGTGGCAGGTAGACTGGTCTCTTCTGTGGCAGGTAGACTGGTCTCTTCTGTGGCAGGTAGACTGGTCTCTTCTGTGGTAGATAGACTGGTCTCTTCTGAGGTAGGTAGACTGGACTCTTCTGTGGCAGGTAGACTGGTCTCTTCTGTGGTAGATAGACTGGTCTCTTCTGAGGTAGGTAGACTGGTCTCTTCTGTGGCAGGTAGACTGGTCTCTTCTGTGGTAGATAGACTGGTCTCTTCTGTGGTAGATAGACTGGTCTCTTCTGTGGCAGGTAGACTGGTCTCTTCTGTGGCAGGTAGACTGGTCTCTTCTGTGGTAGATAGACTGGTCTCTTCTGAGGTAGGTACAATGGTCTCTTCCGAGGCAGGCAGACTAGTTTCTTCTGTGGCAGGTAGACTGGTCTCTTCCAACCATGAAAGACTCTCAACTGTAGTTCAGGCCGAAGTTCTATTGCACCTCTGAGGCCCTATTTAGTGCTTAGGGTGGCATATCTTAAAGAGGTTTTCTGGGTTAAAAATAGTGATGACCTGTCGTTAAGATAGGCCATCACTATCAGATCACGGGAGGAACAGGACCTGGCACACCCATGGCAGCTCATGCCAGAATTAGCGCGTGAAACGGAGCCAGGAGCATTAGCTCCAACTAATACTGGGATACTGCAGGTCAGATGTCTCATTTTAACTGTGAAGTCTCTTTGGTTTTATGCAGATCAGATTTAATCCCACATGGAATTTATTACTTGGAATAAAATGTAAACGCCACAATAATGGTAACCAGATAGTATTTTCACTGCAACAGCGTCGATGGTAATCCAGCGCAACAATAAAAGATGTTACTGCAAGTTCTAAATAGCGGAGTTCCTTTTGGGGGGCCCAATATACATTATATCCTAATACATTGTCTGTCGTAACTGGCGCAAGGGTTGACTGCTTACCCACCGGCTGTGTGCTATACTTCTATACAACCCAATCTTATTATAAACATATACAGTAGGGTCAGATTTACTGAGATTGATGTTCTATACACTAGTCTTAAAGGAAAGCTGTCACATGGAAAACGCTATTCAACCTGTAGTTAGCATGTTATCGAGCAGGAGAAGCAGAACAGATTGATATATAATTTTGTGTGGAAAGATTTAGTATAACCTGTCATTTATCCATTGAAATCTCGGCTCTTTTTATGATGAGACATCAGAGAGGCGTTCCTATCAGTGACTGACAGCTATCTCTATGTAAAGCCATAAAGGGGAGGTTGTCAATTGCTAGTAGGACCATGTCCTGGACGTCTCAATACAGAAGGTGCAGAGATATGAATGAATAAATCTCAGGTTAGACAATTCTTTTTCCCCTTTAAAAGGGGTTTTGCCATTAAAGACACATCTCCGATCACAGGATTGGGGATAAGAGTCCGATCAGGAGAAAAGGGGCACGAAAAAGCACAAGACGGACAGAAGGATGAACAGGAGAAAAGCCCCATGGAAGTAAGTGGAACCCAGGTTGTGCATTTCATTCATTGTAGGAGGCTTTCCTGGGGGACATTGGGGCAGCCAATTTTCTGATCGATTGAGTCCCAGCAGTCAGAATCTTATCCCCTATCCCATGGATAGGTAAAAACCGTATTTAACAGGCAAAACCCCTTTAAGCTAAAGTTGGTTAGAATAAGATGGCCAAGTTTTATTAAGCGGTACATGATACTTAATAAACTCGGTGCATCTTTTGGTTGTCCATGTACTATAATAGAACATCCTTGCCTTCCATAAACAGACATAGATTTGCTCCATCATTCACACCAATTTATAGCATAAATTATGATAAATCTCTCGGGCCAGGTGAGCGCCCAGTCCCTCTTTCCAATCCTTGCCCACAAAAAGTCACAATTTTGCACAACTATGGCCAACATCAACATTTGTGACTTTAGACACCAGCAAATCACGTGATAGTGAATTCCTCTGCTGGTCCATAAAATAATACAATGTAATGAATTACATCTGCCAACGAGGATCTAGGCTTCAGCCACAACCCAATATGTAACCCGTGTAGAGCTTTATCAGGGACAAAAAAAAATTGTTTTAGTAAGATGAAAATGGACAACCATTGGAGTCCTATGAATTTGTCCTGATCTCTTTGGCTAGGTCATACAATGAACGCTAATAGGGTCCATTCACACGGAGGAAAATGGTGAGGAATTTGGTGTGGAATTTCAACGTTAGCAGATAAAGGAACCCATTGAACTCAACGGGAGGCTTTTTTTCAGCGCTGAAATTCCACACCAAATTCCTCACCATTTTCCTCCGTGTGAATGGACCGTTACAGAACAGAGCTTTGCCATCCCACCAAGCCTTTTACTCCATTTTCTGCTCTCTACTGTTACGTCTATAACCAATATACGGTATAATACCATTGAGTCCTACAGTCAGGGCCCCCACAGATTCCTACAAAGCAGAGACTATAGTGTTCCAACACCTTTCACATCCATATACGTTTTTGAAATTGAAGACTTTTTTTTTTACTCCTCTGACCCTACGGCATTCATAGAGTTTCCAGAATATAACTGAAATATCTGATTCTGACTTCTTAAACCAAGCTGAGGGGTTCAAGAACATTTACAAAGTTAGTCATCCTTTTTCTTTGGGAATCAATGGGAATCGCAAACTTTGCACTAACATTATAGACTTGACAGGCTGATCAGAAGGGCCAGCTCTGTGCCGGGGGGGCCCCTGGACCCAGTACAGGTGGTGGGTGACAGAAGGATACTGTCTGTGGTGAGCTCCATGCGGGAGAACAAATCCCACCCCATGTATGAAGTCAAAAGGACCAGCAAACCAGATTCAACAGTAAATCCGGCATTAAGGAACTGCGCTCTTCTAGAAGAGCGTAGTTCCTTAATGCCGGATTTACTGTTGAATCTGGTTCGCTGGTCCTTTTGACTTCATGACTATACACCCATGTGGTGATAGGAACATTGCTGCCCTAATTTGAAGAGAAGCCCTCCGGTTGTCTCTTATTGTGACTTCAGAGTTGTGACTTGGGCTCACAACCCATTAAGGTGGGCGTCATTCCTCTGTCTAATTATTTTAATTCTATACAAGACTACTACACTACGGTCTGCTCGGTGTCCATATTCCCTTTTGTTTTTGACACCCCATGTATGGGACCTTGATGGGACTTGGCAGCACTGTAAGTGACCGTCTGCTTCACCCCAAGTGTGAGAAGGAGCTATCGCAAGTCCTTCCTTCCAACCGCGACCAGGCTGTATAATCTACATCAGACCAAGCGAAGATCACTCCGCACAGAGAACTAATGATTATGACGATGACTATGAAGTCTTCCTTCTTTCTCTTCCGTTCCTTAGCTGCTATGGACTCCTAGTATATCTTCTCTTCTCAGCATATGTGTGTCTACGTCTGTATTATATTACTGTGTATTATCCTGTATCTGTATTACTATGCTGCTGTAACATGCTGAAATTTCCCCACTGTGGGACTATTAAAGGATTATCTTATCTTATCTTATCTTATAAAGGGGTCTTCAACCTTACAGCTATAGACGTCTTTGCTGGGGATGTAACCCATCAATTCATTAGTAGAGAAAGACAACATGGAGACATTTCTAATTAAAGGCAACTTGTTAAAGTAGAGCCTACAATTTCCTCTAGGGTGACGGAGAGGTAAGAACTTCGATGCAGATGAAATTCTCGTCTGGCACTGAAGGAGTTTGACAGCTATAGCAGGACAATCTTGTATAATATGTGCTGAAGCGGAGCCTCCGCTGCACTGGGACACATTCTGACTTTCATTTGTGTTTAAACGTTGCGGCAAATTAGCAACCAGCCTGCCCAAGCCTTTCCAAATGAAACCGGCAACAATACCAATCTCTCCACTTTAATTAAAGAGGGAACGTTATCAGAGCTTAGACACCTCAAGCAGAAACATTAAGAAGATACAGCCACTGAATGAACATCTGCTACTGTTTTCTGATCGTGGTTAGTTTAATTTAGTCCATTCTTCACAATCTGACAAAGTCAATCTTTCACAGTTTGTTATATTCCCATTTAAATAAAAAAAAAAACAAATTACAATGCACTTTTTAAATATTCCCCGGCTTCCGACTGCATAGACTGACTATTGTTATCGCAAGGCTTAATTATTGGGTGTCTTTACTGTTGGCAAGTTAATCCTGCCGCTGCTGCAGAGTCCCATGTGCAAATGGCATTGTTTAGTGACTGCAGACGCCGGGAGCCGAAAAATTCATGGGCTCTAGAATATGAACAGTGTCAGATAGGGAAATTGGAACGCTTCTTTTCTAAACTGGGATCTGGTGGATGGAACATGTTACCATGGGGAGAAGCTGTGGATGCCCACTCATTTTGGGGTATAATGTGACTGCTTTTGGCCAATCATCTGACAACTACTGCATAAATAAAATACCCCCGATCGGGCAGTTTAGCTGTTAATGTTATTGGGATCATAGGAATGATCCCATCATTGATCAGCAACCGGACAAAATCTAATGTGTATGGCCACCTTTAGGCTTCCCTTCAAAAATTCAATGTGGTTCCTTCCTCTCCAAGGTCTAGGACCCTATTCCACTTACTGCCTGTAGTCTGCACCTCACACCAACATACAACTACCTCTCCAACATCACACACACCTAGAACTTTACTCAATATGTCCTATTCCATCTCCTTGCCCATCCAAAAAGTAACTTTTTTTTGTAAGGTTGCATTTAATATTTTGACTGACTGTAACATATAAATAACACGACAATACCACACACATAAATAACCCCGCTATTCTGTACACATACAGTGTAAATAGGAATGATTTATAGAACACATCACTTATACCACTTTTCAAGTCTCTCCTTTATTTTTTTCTACCCTCTTTTCTGGTTGTATCGAGTTTGAAGGGGCTGTTGCAACCCCACCCATTATCACGGGGCGGTAAAGAACGACTCCTCTGACAGTGCAATCCTATGGAATAATACAGTCGAATCAAACCAAACAGGCTCTATTGGCACGTCCGAATAGATGTTTGGCATTGCCAAAGCTAGGAAAGTGGGGGTGGGGGGGGAGTTGGTGGTTGGGGGGGAGAGTGGTGGGTATGGGGGGTGGTTTGGGGTATAACAGTCCATGGGGTCTCATTTTCCTCTTAGTTGGTGACAGCTGTATGGGGGGGTGAGATAGATAGTACAATCAAGGGAAGGGAGGCATTCCTTACCGCCCAGCGATTTTGCTAAGTAGTAAAGCTTGCCCTTCTGACAGTGGAAAGCTATCAGTGCCGAAACCAACAGCACCGATATCTCTGGCATCCAGGTCCACAAATTATAAGCACACCATTCAGCACACTATCAGTTTTCTAGCGGTACATAATACGTGAAAGGTCCTCTTTAAGGTCCATTCGCCTTATCCAAGCATGCATAGGATAAAAATATATATGTAAAATATATATCAAAATATATTCGCCAATCGTAATGAAAGGTTTTAATTAGTTTTGAGCGAATAGTATTCAAAACTATTCGTCGAATACCTCGCTCCCATAGGAATGCGTGTAAGCGGCCGAACACCAAGGGGTTAAGCGCAGTGAATATTTACCGGCCGCTAACACGCATTCCTATGAGAGCGAGGCATTCGACGAATACTATTTGCTCCACACTAGTTTTAATGTATCGCCTTCTGTAAATCAGAAATATCTAAAAACTTAATCACACTTAATAAGATTCCAATGGTTGAAGACGGAGAATAAGAATTCCAAGTGAAGCCTCAATGAGAATGAAGATGATCACAGATCCATTAATTACTGGAAGGGATTGGCAAGTTTCCTAGCGCTTTGCCATTTCACTTCTATTCATATTTTCAGAATACGGCAGGATACTTTCTCAATTCTGCTAAATTTAGCCACCCTGACATTGTTAATTAAATATAATTAGCAATCTTAATTAGCTTACACCAGCAAACTTCTAAACATTGCAAAGCATGCAGGGCTCTGCTGCAGGCAGGACTTGCTATATTCATAACCACGGCTGTAACGTGAGGTTTCCCTTAATATAACATTACCGTATACACGCACAATTCTCTTCCCTTGCTTAATATAAAATTGAAGAGCAAAACAAAAGTTACAACGGCCTCAGGATACAATGTTTCCATTCTTCAACCATCATAACCAGGAGACCACATTTAAGATACAATACTTGGCTGGAGGTTCCAACAGTAAAACTTCTGCATGCTCCGACTGGCTCAATAGTAGCGCCTCCCTAAGGTATACTACAGTATTACATCTTCCACATTTCTCTTTCAGGGGGCGTTCACACTACCTTTGGATGTCCGTTCTGATGGTTTCCATCAAAAAAAAAAATGGAAACCTATCATATTTATACTATGCAGAAAAAAAACTAACAATAATAATGAACAGTATAACAGATGCCGTCCATTACCCACAGACATTCATGTAAAAATGAAATAAAATAATGAATGCTCGCCATCTGTTATAAGTCAGTTTTTAACATCCGTATAAAAAAATGTACATGTAACGGATTTGGTGTAAACGGACGCTAATACACAACAGATAAAATTCCACTGAAATCAATGGGATTTGTAACAGATTTATGATGGTTCTGTTAGGGTCCGTTCACATGGAGTTTTTTGACAGTGGATTTTGACGTGGAATCTGCCTCAATATCCGCTGCCAACACCAGCTCCCATTGACTTCAATGGGAGCCGCTCGCTTCTTTTTTCCGCTAGCTAGTAGCAGAAAAAAGAAGCGATATGACCCTTCTTGGCGTGAATTCTGCAGCTGAATCAGCTGTGGGCCTAATCCAGAGCGGAATGCTGCGACGGGATGCTGGTGCACTGCATTGCCATCCCGTCGCGGCTTGCCACGCGTACTGTTCACACGCGGAATGCAAATTTGCAAATGTGAACTTACCCTTAGGGTCCATTGCTACTATTCTGTAACAGATGCTAGTAACATACACTACTAACGGTAGTGGGAACATCCCCTAACTGCCCCAGGATGAGCTGATCCTATGGACCGAATGCAACTTCAGACCGCTGATCCATGTGGGGGCCGGTTGTCCATCCCCCCCAACTAGATATTTATAACCTATGCAAAGGAGAGGCATGAAAAAAAAATCCTCTTCTTTAAAATGAATGGGGTTTCCATATAATACACAGATATGAAGGTTCCTCCAACGAAAAGAGATACTCTTCATAGCCCCCTCTGCTTCTGCTAAAAATCAAGGTTCTAGTCAAGAACTTCCAAGTGTTAACTTAAAATTCCATCAAATCGGTTCTCCAGATCCCTATAAAGTAGTTTTATTGTGCACTTCTCGTAAAGTTTACTGTTTGCAAAAGTTCTTCCCCATCTCCCACACTTGTACATGTCACAACATCCCGAGAACTTCTCTCTATTTGCTTTCTGCAGCCTTCCAAGAAAGAGTCTTAAAATTAGACCAGTAATGTCTGTTGGATGAAGATTAGGCACGGCAATAAGAAGGAGCGCATCATCTGAGACACTTTGTGTTTAAGAACAGAACACATTATCCTGTCACTCTCTGAGATCAGACACTGAGATGGGAAGCCGTGTGACAACTGAATACAGATGTCAGCCTCCTATTGGTCTTCTATTGTGCAAGAATGGAAACCAAGTGGAATACAAAGGAGCTAAGAGAATCCATCGACTGTCGCCCATTGTCCAATGCACTACAATTCCAGCATTTTAATGAGCTTGCTTACGTAGGTTTGCTGCTAACAATGTTCACAACTTCACCATATCATCACTTCGGGAACTTTTTTTTCATTTTTGTGATTCATTTCAACATAAGTTAATAGACATGATAAAACTCTGGTCACCCTCTCTTGAGTTTTCCATGAGATTTTTTTTCAATATATTTTTTTTTTATTTGCAACAATAGTGCAATCCATAGGGTGAATATTTGCCAGTGTTGCTTGGAAGCAAAGAAGGCAGGGGTGTAACTTGAGGGGTGCAGAGGGTGCAGTCGCACCGTGGCCCAGGATCCTTAGGGGGTCCATAAGCACTGGCATCAGTATTGAGATTGCAGCTTCCATCTGGCCCATAAACCAAGGAGACCCACAGATTACCCCTAACCACACTAAGATGGATTAAACTCCTTAGCACCCGTAACCATCACTATCAAGAATTAACTGTACGGAAGAGGAAAAAATCCCGGACAAAAGATTGCACCGGGCCGAAAAGAATTTAGTTACGCCAATGAAAGCTGGTATAGTTGCCATATGTCATGACGCTAATATGAACAAAGCCTTAGATTAATTGTGTGGTTCTCACTGGATGGTAAAGTAACATGCTAAGGTTGGATTCACATCTGCATTGGAATCTCCGCCACAGATTCCACCGAAAAGGAGGTCTTTTCTCTTTTGGTGAAAACCCAGCGGATCCCATTATAATCTATGGGGTCCAAGGGTAACCATTTTTGAAGCTGAAGGCTAGTATGAACCTAATGTAACTTGCTATCAGCTAAAGTTTTTGGTCAATGCAGTGTGATTACATTACAGGGGTTGTCCAGGATAGCTTAAAATCCCTGCAGTGCTCTAAAAACCCTCCCCCTTTTACTTTGTAAGTATCATCGAGTATGAAAAATGGACAGTTACCCATATTCCTGGAACATTTTCTGATTATCCAGCGACAATCTGTTTCCCCATTCTACTACTCAGCCCCTCTATCCACTCAATTATACTTACCATCCATCCGGCGAGACGACTCCTCCTCCTGCTCTCTGTGCGGTGCGCGCTCTTCTACCTACACCGTGTGTACTGCCTCACCGCCAGGAATTCACCTCTACTGCACTTCCACGCATGCGCAGTAGAGGTGTCTCATGGCTGCTGAGGAGGAGTACAGGACCAGTACAAGAGGAGGGACCATCTCGCCGGAAGAAGCGAGGAGGGGTAAGTGTATAATATGCGTCGGCGGTTGGGCTGAGTAGGTAGGGAAGGGTGGGATAGTTAGAGAGAAAGGGAGGGGAGAGAGGTGAGAGGGTTAGTGGGAAAGTTAGATACCAGGAAGCAGAAGCAAGTAAACAAAAGCAGAAATACCAGCAGCCCCAGAGAGACCTAAAAATGACCCAAAACATGGATATAGGTATATGGGTGCATTTATTAACCCATTTGTAGCACTAACATTTTTTTTTTTTTTAAAAAAAACCTTCTTTGCCCAGAAAATCTCTTTAAGGCTATGGCCTTCTGCAAAGTGAATGAGATTCTCATAACTGAAAAATACACAAAACGGAAATGCCAATGTCACTTATACCTAAGGAAATGACAGTTTCCCTATAGGTATAATTGAAGCAGAAAGTCTGCAGAGGAAAACTCTGCGGACTTTATGTGAAAAGCGCTGCGGGAAAAACTGCAATGGATTTCTGCAGCGGTTTTTCCCACAGCACTCTTTTGCTGCGGTCCGCTATATGGGACCTTAACTTTAAAGGGGTTTTCAAGGGCTTACATATTGATGGCCATCAATATGTAATCATGACTCACACGACATATGAAACAGCTGATCAGCCTGGGTCCTAGGTGTTGGACCCCCACTGATCACATATTGATGACCAATCCTAAACATAGGTCATCAATATGCAAGTCCCACACAATCCCTTTACGGTACCCATGAATTAATAGAGCATGCGGACGACAGATATTCCTCCCATCCATGCCCCTATAATCCTATACGCTCAGTTTAGCCAGGTCTGCATGTGTTATCAATGGTGAGAGGGGTGTAAGCTGCTGCCAGACACCTCTTGTGGACGCTTACAATCCAAAAAAAAGGGATCCTGTATTACAATTCATCTGTGGGGTGGATAGTTGGGAGACCCCCATACAGATACATAACACAGGTATATGGGCAGGTCAGATGTCTTTTCTCATTCGTGTATATGGAGCCTATGGAGTGTTTGATTTTGGCTCCAAAGAAATATTGTGCACCCAAAGCCTCAATATACTCTTAATGCACTGAAATTTCTCACTGTAATATTTTAAACACCAATATTAACCGAGAATATTGATTTTTTTTTTCCTGCGTACGCGTATAGTTTCAGCCATTGCCAGGTTTGCTGCTTTGTGCCGTATTTACGACCTTGCCCTGTGCTTTGTAACGGAGACAGCTAAGGGTAAACTTAAGCAAACCCATCAGGGCTTCAGTAATCCATGTCATCTCTCCAGCTGCAGAGCGCTGCTTACAATCACATATACACATTTCCCATGTAGATATTAAGAGGGAATCCATCAGAACCCTGACAGCTCTTACAATGAAGGCAGCTCCTTCCCTGAAACATTTGGGATTTTATCAGCATTCAATTTGTCCATTGCAGAATGACACATTGTCAGCATAATTTGACAAGAGCTGTATGCAAAGTATTAAATACGTGTCGGGGCGCGGGATGAAGGAGACAGTGTCAGCGAGGCAGCTTTCATTGTGCTCTGCAATGTTACCAGGTTAGGAGAAGCAACGAGTAAGAAAATAACTGCGCTCCTCAGTCACGGCAAGTGAACTGATCAATGCTTCGTGTTGCGACTCCCCCTGCAGGAAATCGGAGCAGTGCAGGTAAACCAGTAAATGGCAATGTACAGATGGGAAAGTAAATACAAAATCTCAACACAGATACATTTTCTTGTATAGGTACAAAAATCTGTAAGAAATGTTAAGAAAAAAATACATTTTTCACCAATATTTGGATTTGGTACATCGTTTAGAGCGGCCATCCTACAATACAGACGTGTGCATTAGGGTTTAAGAAACAGAAATTTAGTAAAAAATTGTTATAACTTTAGAGTTACGCTGGGGTCACATCAGTTCTTGCATTATAGACAGCGGCTCAGCTCTATGTATGGCAGTATACCGCTATAATGGCAGGGATATACACAGCGGCTCAGCTCTATGTATGGTAGTATACCGCTATAATGGCGGGGATATACACAGTGGCTCAGCTCTATGTAGGGTAGTATACCTCTATAATGGCGGGGATATACACAGTGGCTCAGCTCTATGTAGGGTAGTATACCTCTATAATGGCGGCGATATACACAGCGGCTCAGCTCTATGTAGGGTAGTATACCGCTATAATGGCGGAGATATACACAGCGACTCAGCTCTATGTATAGTAGTATAACTCTATAATGGCGGGGATATACACAGCGGCTCAGCTCTATGTAGGGTAGTATACCTCTATAATGGCGGCGATATACACAGCGGCTCAGCTCTATGTAGGGTAGTATACCGCTATAATGGCGGAGATATACACAGCGACTCAGCTCTATGTATAGTAGTATAACTCTATAATGGCGGGGATATACACAGCGGCTCAGCTCTATGTAGGGTAGTATAACTCTATAATGGTGGGGATATACACAGCGACTCAGCTCTATGTATGGCAGTATACCTCTATAATGGCAGGGATATACACAGCGGCTCAGCTCTATGTAGGGTAGTATACCTCTATAATGGCGGCGATATACACAGCGACTCAGCTCTATGTATGGTAGTATAACTCTATAATGGCGGGGATATACACAGCGGCTCAGCTCTATGTAGGATAGTATACCTCTATAATGGCGGCGATATACACAGCGACTCAGCTCTATGTATGGTAGTATAACTCTATAATGGCGGGGATATACACAGCGGCTCAGCTCTATGTATGGCAGTATACCTCTATGATGGTGGGGATATACACAGTGGCTCAGCTCTATGTATGGCAGTATACCTCTATAATGGCAGGGATATACACAGCGGCTCAGCTCTATGTATGGCAGTATACCTCTATAATGGCGGGGATATACACAGCGGCTCAGCTCTATGTAGGGTAGTATACCTCTATAATGGCGGGGATATACACAGCGGCTCAGCTCTATGTAGGGTAGTATACCGCTATAATGGCGGGGATATACACAGCGGCTCAGCTCTATGTAGGGTAGTATACCGCTATAATGGCGGGGATATACACAGCGGCTCAGCTCTATGTATGGCAGTATACCTCTATAATGGCGGCGATATACACAGCGACTCAGCTCTATGTATGGCAGTATACCTCTATAATGGCAGGGATATACACAGCGGCTCAGCTCTATGTAGGGCAGTATACCTCTATAATGGCAGGGATATACACAGCGGCTCAGCTCTATGTAGGGTAGTATACCTCTATAATGGCGGGGATATACACAGCGGCTCAGCTCTATGTAGGGTAGTATACCGCTATAATGGCGGGGATATACACAGCGGCTCAGCTCTATGTAGGGTAGTATACCGCTATAATGGCGGGGATATACACAGCGGCTCAGCTCTATGTATGGCAGTATACCTCTATAATGGCAGGGATATACACAGCGGCTCAGCTCTATGTAGGGTAGTATACCGCTATAATGGCAGGGATATACACAGCGGCTCAGCTCTATGTAGGGCAGTATACCTCTATAATGGCAGGGATATACACAGCGGCTCAGCTCTATGTATGGCAGTATACCTCTATAATGGCAGGGATATACACAGCGGCTCAGCTCTATGTAGGGCAGTATACCTCTATAATGGCAGGGATATACACAGCGGCTCAGCTCTATGTAGGGTAGTATACCTCTATAATGGCGGGGATATACACAGCGGCTCAGCTCTATGTAGGGTAGTATACCGCTATAATGGCAGGGATATACACAGCGGCTCAGCTCTATGTAGGGTAGTATACCGCTATAATGGCAGGGATATACACAGCGGCTCAGCTCTATGTAGGGTAGTATACCTCTATAATGGCGGGGATATACACAGCGGCTCAGCTCTATGTAGGGTAGTATACCGCTATAATGGCAGGGATATACACAGCGGTTCAGCTCTATGTAGGGCAGTATACCTCTATAATGGCAGGGATATACACAGCGGCTCAGCTCTATGTAGGGTAGTATACCGCTATAATGGCGGGGATATACACAGCGGCTCAGCTCTATGTATGGCAGTATACCTCTATAATGGCGGGGATATACACAGCGGCTCAGCTCTATGTAGGGTAGTATACCGCTATAATGGCGGGGATATACACAGCGGCTCAGCTCTATGTATGGCAGTATACCGCTATAATGGCAGGGATATACACAGCGGCTCAGCTCTATGTAGGACAGTATACCTCTATAATGGCAGGGATATACACAGCGGCTCAGCTCTATGTATGGCAGTATACCTCTATAATGGCAGGGATATACACAGCGGCTCAGCTCTATGTAGGGCAGTATACCTCTATAATGGCAGGGATATACACAGCGGCTCAGCTCTATGTAGGGTAGTATACCGCTATAATGGCGGGGATATACACAGCGGCTCAGCTCTATGTAGGGTAGTATACCTCTATAATGGCGGGGATATACACAGCGGCTCAGCTCTATGTAGGGTAGTATACCGCTATAATGGCAGGGATATACACAGCGGTTCAGCTCTATGTAGGGCAGTATACCTCTATAATGGCGGGGATATACACAGCGGCTCAGCTCTATGTAGGGTAGTATACCGCTATAATGGCAGGGATATACACAGCGGTTCAGCTCTATGTAGGGCAGTATACCTCTATAATGGCGGGGATATACACAGCGGCTCAGCTCTATGTAGGGTAGTATACCTCTATAATGGCGGGGATATACACAGCGGCTCAGCTCTATGTAGGGTAGTATACCGCTATAATGGCAGGGATATACACAGCGGTTCAGCTCTATGTAGGGCAGTATACCTCTATAATGGCAGGGATATACACAGCGGCTCAGCTCTATGTAGGGTAGTATACCGCTATAATGGCGGGGATATACACAGCGGCTCAGCTCTATGTATGGCAGTATACCTCTATAATGGCGGGGATATACACAGCGGCTCAGCTCTATTTAGGGTAGTATACCGCTATAATGGCGGGGATATACACAGCGGCTCAGCTCTATGTATGGCAGTATACCGCTATAATGGCAGGGATATACACAGCAGCTCAGCTCTATGTAGGGCAGTATACCTCTATAATGGCAGGGATATACACAGCGGCTCAGCTCTATGTATGGCAGTATACCTCTATAATGGCAGGGATATACACAGCGGCTCAGCTCTATGTAGGGCAGTATACCTCTATAATGGCAGGGATATACACAGCGGCTCAGCTCTATGTAGGGTAGTATACCGCTATAATGGCAGGGATATACACAGCGGCTCAGCTCTATGTAGGGTAGTATACCTCTATAATGGCGGGGATATACACAGCGGCTCAGCTCTATGTAGGGTAGTATACCGCTATAATGGCAGGGATATACACAGCGGTTCAGCTCTATGTAGGGCAGTATACCTCTATAATGGCAGGGATATACACAGCGGCTCAGCTCTATGTAGGGTAGTATACCGCTATAATGGCGGAGATATACACAGCGACTCAGCTCTATGTATAGTAGTATAACTCTATAATGGCGGGGATATACACAGCGGCTCAGCTCTATGTAGGGTAGTATACCTCTATAATGGCGGCGATATACACAGCGGCTCAGCTCTATGTAGGGTAGTATACCGCTATAATGGCGGAGATATACACAGCGACTCAGCTCTATGTATAGTAGTATAACTCTATAATGGCGGGGATATACACAGCGGCTCAGCTCTATGTAGGGTAGTATAACTCTATAATGGCGGCGATATACACAGCGACTCAGCTCTATGTATGGCAGTATACCTCTATAATGGCAGGGATATACACAGCGGCTCAGCTCTATGTAGGGTAGTATACCTCTATAATGGCGGCGATATACACAGCGACTCAGCTCTATGTATGGTAGTATAACTCTATAATGGCGGGGATATACACAGCGGCTCAGCTCTATGTAGGATAGTATACCTCTATAATGGCGGCGATATACACAGCGACTCAGCTCTATGTATGGTAGTATAACTCTATAATGGCGGGGATATACACAGTGGCTCAGCTCTATGTATGGCAGTATACCTCTATAATGGCAGGGATATACACAGCGGCTCAGCTCTATGTATGGCAGTATACCTCTATGATGGTGGGGATATACACAGTGGCTCAGCTCTATGTATGGCAGTATACCTCTATAATGGCAGGGATATACACAGCGGCTCAGCTCTATGTATGGCAGTATACCTCTATAATGGCGGGGATATACACAGCGGCTCAGCTCTATGTAGGGTAGTATACCTCTATAATGGCGGGGATATACACAGCGGCTCAGCTCTATGTAGGGTAGTATACCGCTATAATGGCGGGGATATACACAGCGGCTCAGCTCTATGTAGGGTAGTATACCGCTATAATGGCGGGGATATACACAGCGGCTCAGCTCTATGTATGGCAGTATACCTCTATAATGGCGGCGATATACACAGCGACTCAGCTCTATGTATGGCAGTATACCTCTATAATGGCAGGGATATACACAGCGGCTCAGCTCTATGTAGGGCAGTATACCTCTATAATGGCAGGGATATACACAGCAGCTCAGCTCTATGTAGGGTAGTATACCTCTATAATGGCGGGGATATACACAGCGGCTCAGCTCTATGTAGGGTAGTATACCGCTATAATGGCGGGGATATACACAGCGGCTCAGCTCTATGTATGGCAGTATACCTCTATAATGGCAGGGATATACACAGCGGCTCAGCTCTATGTAGGGTAGTATACCGCTATAATGGCAGGGATATACACAGCGGCTCAGCTCTATGTAGGGCAGTATACCTCTATAATGGCAGGGATATACACAGCGGCTCAGCTCTATGTATGGCAGTATACCTCTATAATGGCAGGGATATACACAGCGGCTCAGCTCTATGTAGGGCAGTATACCTCTATAATGGCGGGGATATACACAGCGGCTCAGCTCTATGTAGGGTAGTATACCTCTATAATGGCGGGGATATACACAGCGGCTCAGCTCTATGTAGGGTAGTATACCGCTATAATGGCAGGGATATACACAGCGGCTCAGCTCTATGTAGGGTAGTATACCGCTATAATGGCAGGGATATACACAGCGGCTCAGCTCTATGTAGGGTAGTATACCTCTATAATGGCGGGGATATACACAGCGGCTCAGCTCTATGTAGGGTAGTATACCGCTATAATGGCAGGGATATACACAGCGGTTCAGCTCTATGTAGGGCAGTATACCTCTATAATGGCAGGGATATACACAGCGGCTCAGCTCTATGTAGGGTAGTATACCGCTATAATGGCAGGGATATACACAGCGGCTCAGCTCTATGTATGGCAGTATACCGCTATAATGGCGGGGATATACACAGCGGCTCAGCTCTATGTATGGCAGTATACCTCTATAATGGCGGGGATATACACAGCGGCTCAGCTCTATGTAGGGTAGTATACCGCTATAATGGCGGGGATATACACAGCGGCTCAGCTCTATGTATGGCAGTATACCTCTATAATGGCGGCGATATACACAGCGACTCAGCTCTATGTATGGCAGTATACCTCTATAATGGCAGGGATATACACAGCGGCTCAGCTCTATGTAGGGCAGTATACCTCTATAATGGCAGGGATATACACAGCAGCTCAGCTCTATGTAGGGTAGTATACCTCTATAATGGCGGGGATATACACAGCGGCTCAGCTCTATGTAGGGTAGTATACCGCTATAATGGCAGGGATATACACAGCGGCTCAGCTCTATGTAGGGCAGTATACCTCTATAATGGCAGGGATATACACAGCGGCTCAGCTCTATGTATGGCAGTATACCTCTATAATGGCAGGGATATACACAGCGGCTCAGCTCTATGTAGGGCAGTATACCTCTATAATGGCAGGGATATACACAGCGGCTCAGCTCTATGTAGGGCAGTATACCTCTATAATGGCGGGGATATACACAGCGGCTCAGCTCTATGTAGGGTAGTATACCGCTATAATGGCAGGGATATACACAGCGGCTCAGCTCTATGTAGGGTAGTATACCGCTATAATGGCAGGGATATACACAGCGGCTCAGCTCTATGTAGGGTAGTATACCTCTATAATGGCGGGGATATACACAGCGGCTCAGCTCTATGTAGGGTAGTATACCGCTATAATGGCAGGGATATACACAGCGGTTCAGCTCTATGTAGGGTAGTATACCGCTATAATGGCAGGGATATACACAGCGGCTCAGCTCTATGTATGGCAGTATACCGCTATAATGGCGGGGATATACACAGCGGCTCAGCTCTATGTATGGCAGTATACCTCTATAATGGCGGGGATATACACAGCGGCTCAGCTCTATGTAGGGTAGTATACCGCTATAATGGAAGGGGCCAGTGTATGGGTCTGGGCACAACTGTGACCTCTATAGCTATGTCACTTCCAATTTGTCTCCATGGCTCCAGACTACAAACCAACCTTTTGTAGTCAGATCCTGTACCTAGCTTTTGGTAATCTTAGCATAAAGTAGGTGACAGATAGAAAGTGTGACAGATGGAAGAAAGTGTGACAGATGGATCGGAGGAATATATTTAACTTCATTCTAATACATCCAAAATCTTTATTTGATTTATAATTTCACACAGTTACTGGAAATGGATGTATTATTGAGGCTGGACAGGTGCCAGATTATTGGTCACATTGCCGGGATAACCTGATCCCTGTACGTATAGAGGAACTTTCATTATAGAGGAGCAGTCACAAGTACAATAGATACGGCTCCGATATGTTATATGTGAATTAGCTCTAAGGGGGCGTTCACACTACCGTCGGTGTCCGACATGCAGTGTCCGCTCCTAGTGTCCGCTCAAAATCTGTCACGGACACTAGGAGCGGACACTAGATGTGTCCGTGACACCTGTCATTCACTTGAATGGGCATCGGGTGCGTTCTTTTGCACTCCGTGCCCTTCCTTCCCTGTCCGCAAGTGAAGATGTCCGACTTCTCAAGCGGACAGAAGAACCCTGCATGCAGGGTTCTTCTGTCTGCTTGAGAAGTCGGACATCATCTTTTGCGGACAGGGAAGGACGGGCACGGAGTGCAAAAGAACGCACCCGATGCCCATTCAAGTGAATGACAGGTGTCACGGACACATCTAGTGTCCGCTCCTAGTGTCCGTGACAGATTTTGATCGGACACTAGGAGCGGACACTGCATGTCGGACACCGACGGTAGTGTGAACGCTCCCTTATTCTGCAAGTAAACGGTAACCTTTTCTCTGGGGGAATAAAAGGTTATCACCCATCTGGCAAACTTTTTAGCATTTTGTAATTGGTGACAGGTTCTCTTTAACCTTTTAGGGACTGACATATAGACGTTCTACATTGGTCACTAATGGGCCTTATTCAAATTGTACCAGAATAATGTGGGGCCTCCTGCACCGCAGATGGCTGTCTGTATGCTCACAGCTGGGTACCTGGTCCTAACGTATGGGAATGGAAAGTTGCCCAACCCGGGTCTTTAACCTTTGAGATGCCAAGGTCAATAGTAACAGTGGTAATTAAATGGTTTTGGAAGAACCTCTAGGCACCAATAGGGTGAGTTCACACGGGGTTTTTTGGTCCAGATTTTGATGCGGAATCTGCCTCAGAATCCGACTCCAAAAAACGCCTCTCTTTGATTTCAAAGGGAACCCTTCACTTCTTTTTTTCTGCGCTATCTTGACGCAGATTCCGTAGCTGAATCCGCTGCGGCGTCCGCAGCACGACACTCCCTACAGACTAGGCCTATTCATTTGGGCCTAATCCAGAGCAGATTGCAACGACTGGATGCTGTCTGGGGTCTTGGAAAGTGGCAATGAAAAAACCCCCAAAATATACTAATTTGATATCAATGTAATCATATAAAATGTATAGCGTAAAAAGGCAATGGCTGAATTGCTGGGTTTTTTGTATTCCTGTCCACAAAGAATTAATAAAAGTTTATCAATGAGTTATATCTACCCCAAAATAGTGCCATTAAACACTACATTGTGTACTGCAAAAAACAAACCCCTGATACTGTAACATTGACAAAAAATTGTTTTAAAAAAGTTATAGATCTTGGTATGTGAAGACAAAAACACCCAAAAACATAAAAAATGGTTTGGTCATTAAGAACTAAAACAGGACAGTCACTAAAGGGTTAAACAATACTCTTACATAGTAGACAGCTTTTTAGTGCAATCTTCGAACAACATACATAATACTTTCTAGTCATTATTGTATGTGTTTTCTGTGTACTGTACATCCATGCAAATGAATACCTGGTGGGGTTGACACAGTTTAGGCGGCTTTCAGCCAGATTACCGTAAGTGATATTTCCAGCCCTAAATCTGAAATAATTACCAGTAAATAAAAAGCCATAAAAGAGAAGCACTGCATGATGTCAATGGCTTGAGTACAAAGAACAAGCATCTATAAGGTCAAGATTATACACATGATGTCTTAGATAATCATAATTAAGACTTTGATGATCTAGAACCTATGACTTAGAGTATATGGCTATGTTATCGCTGTCGTATCCTCCATGGGTTTGGGTCAAAGATTAAGTCTATGAATATAATGATGTGTACTGATAACAAGGTCTGTGATATAAAGTAGGTCCACACATCCTCAACCCAGCTGTATGGCATACATCAAGTAATTCATGGTAGAAAAGTTATTTTTACATTCTATACATAAATAACATATATACCTACTATATACCGCATTTTTCGGACTATAAGACGCACTTTTTTTCCTCCCAATATGGGAGGAAAATGTGTGTGCGTCTTATAGTCCGAATGCAGCGTGTGCAGCGTCTGTGCCCTTTCTATGAGAATCAAAAGGAGAGCAGCACGGTGCCTGCCTGCTCTGCCCCTCCTTCCCTGTCTGTGTCGCATCATTGCAGGAGCGAGATATGAGAGGAGGGAAGTAGGGGCGGGCCAGACGGGTGAAGGAGGCGTGGTTTCAAGTTTGCTTAGAAAACCACACCTCCTTCACCCGTCTGGCCCGCCCCTTTTTCTCTTCTTGCATAGCTTCACTGCAGAGTGTCTCTTTCCATCCATGGATGATATATATATATATATATATATATATATATATATATATATATATATATATATATATGTTCAAATCACCCCCATATCCCTAGAATACATATAAAACAAAAACATTACTGTTGAAACACATACACATTTGGTATCCCTGTGTCCGAAAGCCCCCGGTTCTATTTACAATGGTGAAATATTATATTATTAGGTTATTAAATATTTCACCAATTTTTTTTGCTTAATTTTTTTCCCCCTATTTTCCTCCTCTAAAACCTTAGTGCGTCTTATAGTCCGAAAAATATGGGGCTGTCGTAAGATATTAGACTGTAGCAGGGCCGGCGTTCATCTGACCATCAAGGGTCCGACTTCATATATGACCCAAGGAAGCTGTGGCTGGCTATAACCTTTATATCTATATATCTATTATACATGGATGAGCTAAAAATGTTTTTGTTATTAGGCCTTCACATTAGGTAATAAGAAGAATCCTCCTCTAGGAGATTTCCATACCCTAAAAGGATTGTCTTCATAAGAAACGGTAATAGACTCGGTACACACGTAGATCGATGCAAATGGTGTACTTTATTCACTCAAAGTCACAGTATATAGAGTGTAATGAGTGTTACTACACTCTACAAGAACATGTTTTGCATCGAGTCTACTACCGGTACTGTCCAAGGGTTGGGACTCAACTCTATAACAACTGGTGGTCCCATCCTCACCCTTACTCATACTGTCTTCATAAGAAACATAATGTCCTGGCGAGAGAACGCCTTTACTAATTCGAAAGTTTTCTGAAGCTTTGAAGGAACCTATAGATGTAGGATGAGTCCCATGTTCCAAGATGACAGAACATTCATAAAACCAACTTATAATGGGTGTTAGTGCTATGGAGAACTTACCTTTTTTGTGTCAAAATATAATCTTACTACTTAGAAAATCAGCTTTAACCCAAGACATGGCGACATCTGGTGACACCTGCCAATCTTCAGGGAGTAGGGTTGGTGGTGGCCAAAGGAGAACATGTGCTCATAGAGGCACAGACAAAGCCTGGGTGGACCAAACCATTTCTATGCAATGAGATTGCACAATAACACAAAAAGAAGAAGCAGCTTTGGCGGTGTAGACTCCCTTTAAATGTAAAACACCATGTGCAACTTTCTTGTTTAGTAGTGAGCCCTAGGGAACTGCTCATCACAATAAACTCTCCTCAATATGTAGAATATAGACAATCCTAAGTAAGATTTATAACATAGATAGTCATCGGGGGAATGATAATTATCCACAGGCCAAGACCTGTCCAATAAACAAGTCTTGTGTTATTATAGAGAATGCAGCTGGACGTTAGGTCTGGATTTGCAGAGATGACATATTGACCCAGTCCAAGGATGGTTGAAGGCAACAAGCTGAAGGTCATCTCAGCATTAATCCCTAATTAAAAGCATTTTCATATGGATATTATCAGAATGTAGCATTATAATTAATAACGGGATATTAAATTTATTTAAGGTAAAAGAAAGAGACCCCCAGATTTTGGGTTCATTCCAAGGATCCCACATATCCCATCAGGAATTCCCTGCGGGTTAGTAAGTATTGGATACTATTTTACTTCGTCAATAAGTAGTACAGCTTTAAACAATTCACTACCATGGCTGCGATGCTATCCAAGATGATTGTAAAGACCTGAAAGCTATCCCATGGGGCAGAATGTATTCTACTTGTCAATCGAGAAAGACAGGATCAATATGAGATAGATACATGCCTAGTAGGCTACTAACTAAACCCTGCGGCACATGGTCACCAAGGACTAGGCGTTATGGTTTCTGCTTATGGAGGTAATACGGGCTAGGCTCCTGATCATGGAAGAAACTATTTCTAGCAAAACTAACACTAAAGCAGCCCATTCATATTAGATGTATGTTGGTTCCAACTCTCTTATAGTGGTAGATGTCGAGGAGATAAGGATTTTGAGGTTGGATTCCAAATGCCAGACTATATTGTCATAGGGAGATAAGTGGTGCCAGAGATGTCTAGTAGTGGATTTCTCCCATTTTCAATTGAGTACACATGCACTGGTAGACTTAGTAGAGCATTCCTGTACATAGAGGCGTCATGGCAGATAACGGTTGGCCATACATATTACATATCACCAATCAGCCAATTTCAATGGGACCGGCCATATATGTTTTCAATGTCCATTGCTTTTGTTCTTAAGGAGATGAGCCACCAACCAGAAGCTTTGTAACCTCTATACTCAGAACATATCTACCATTGGCAGGAACCCGTTTGCATGAGTTTTGGGGATGTCGGAGAAGATAGGTGTTGGCTAAATGCAAGTTCACCCAACAGGTATCTTCTCATGTGTATGAACGGCTGATACAGGAATCAAACAGTGTTTTAATTGCCCAGAAAATAGATTAGACATTTTCCCTGACATGCATAATAGGGTGGGGGGATTTATCAATGCATGTAGCGGCATAAGTTGAGGGGGTGCAGAGGGTGTAGTCGGACGGGGGCCCATAAGCACTGGAATAAGTATTGAGATTGCAGCTTCCATCTGGCCCATAAACCACACAGACCCACAGATTACCCTAACCGCACTAAGCTGGATTAAACTTCTTTTCACCAATAACCATCACTATCAAGAATTTGCTGTAGAGATGAGGTGGGGGCCAGGACAAAAGATTGCACCGTGGCCCACAAGACTTTGGTTATGCCACTGAATGCATGTATGACACCTTTCTAGCATATCATGAAGTCTCTTCAACACTAGTCATATTCTGAAACAGCGTCTGAGACTTTACAGGTCACTTAAATTAAAATAACTTGCAATACCAGATACAGTCATTGGACAAGGGTGGCGCTGTTCCCGAGAAGAAAAAAAAAAGACCCATTTTTGTTAACCTGGAAAAAACGTTTTCATATTTTATCAAAGACAAATACTAGGAAAACTATGCAAATGTATCACGTATGCATAATACGCGTTTTATGGTGTAATAGTAATAGGAAAGATGCCATCAATCCTGTGAACAGTATGCACTTACAGTAGGCTGAAATCAATTTGCATACATACAGGTTATTCCTTTGAGATTAAGCAGCACCAATAAATATACTCTTGCTTGGATGTTAATTCTGTAAAGCTGTGGCTTAGCTGGCGGAGTACACCCATCGGTAATTAATACAGTTTACAGACACACCTACACCATCCCGACACCTTGTAAGCATGCTGACTGCTAGGCAATTTACATTTATTAATAACCCTACATTGATTTCTTACTTTATGAGGCACAAAACTGACATTTACACCCATCAAATGATTTTACCCTCTGACTCTGAATTGTTAAACAACTCTAAATCAGTCACTTGTTTATCTTCCATAGGAAATAGAGCAAGAGATTCAAGAGAGTGCGGACGTGCCATAGCAAACTTATCAATCCTACCTTTGTTCTATGCAAATCCCGGCTCTCACCTACCAGTTAACCTATGTGCTATAATTATAGAGCACAGCTTTGTGAATACTGATGGCATTCTCATTAGTGTAAAGACTCTCCATGATGGGAGATGGCCATGTTTTAACCCCTTCTGCTGGAAACGCTTTCTTCCTTTTTTCCAGGTGAATGTGGTAGGTTAATAAAATATAGATTTACCTACTTAAAAGCAAAGGGTAAGACTTTACGTAGGACCTGTCACCTCTCACTCGCCCGCTCTCACAATAACGTCTTGATGAGATGATGAGTAGTGTCTTGGGGGTTCCCTCTCAGACCTGGATTAAGGCCTCTGTGGCACTACTTAGTGGTGTCTGATACACTGATTCATAATGTCCCATAGTATAGCAAATGGATACAGGTTGGGGGAACATGAGGGTTAGTCAATCGTGTCATGAACTACCTACACATTAGGCCACACTGGCCCAGACACTGTCCCGCACCAGAAGGAACTCAAGGCCTACTGCATCAATGTAAGGTCCTGCAATGGCTCTGAGGATCTCATCCTATTAACTAATAGCAGACAGGGTACCATATGTTACCACGTGGAGGTTTGAGGGACCCTCCAAGGATATCTATCACTGACTCTCCTCCAACTCATGTTTGATGATATCACATATAACTTAAGGTTCACCATGGTGTCTCCAGACTCTTGTATAACTCTATGTTATATTTGTTCTCTTTATAGTGACCAATAACCAACCTACTGAATTTGGTGTTATTTGCCAAATTCCAATTGAGCCGACAGTTTGGTCAGAAACATACACAACAGTTGTCCCCTGGAGTGAACATAAAGGATCAGATAAGGTTTTTGCTGCTGGGTTGATGTTCATCTACTGCCTTGTTTGGCTCATGTATTAGCTTGGTATCTGCTCCATGCTTCTTGTGACATATAGATGTGTTATCCTGGAGGAGCTGGACTACATCTGAATGGTTTTCAGGTATCGCCCATTGCTACCAGTACACACAAAGAAACTACTAAAATGTAAAACTAGAGAAGAATCAGACAGGAAAATAGAGTCATTGTCTGAAGCTACGACCTGCAAAACCGTTCCCCTAAAATAAAAGGGACATGGCATGGACCTGGTTTTCCCACATCCTCCAGAAATGTTCTAATGTTGAACCAAAGATGGTTCCATGTCAGTTCTCCATCCATGTGACTCATGTAGGACCTTTTAGTTGTATGTTATATAAAAGGTATATTGGTTAGTGTTGGCTGACCACTCCATCCAGACTTGGCAGTCGTATCCTACATATAAGATAGAGGATGATAATACCATCTTGGTACTGTATTCATACGATACGTTTCTAGTACGAATGTCAGAGGAACATAGTAGCACAACATTGGAGAAGACACTTGAGGTTTATTTAGTTACTTGCTAGAAGAGACATGTCTGGAGAGGTGACAGGTCCTCTTTATGTACAGACATATGAGATATTTAGACTACTCTTAAAAGGTTTTCTTTTACATCTTTAATTCCCTTAAGTTGTTTTCTGACACTATGTCACTGTAGAAGAATAGTCGCGAGAAGAATAATCTACAATACACCATTAATATGTCAGACAGAGAACATTTAAATGTTATATTATCATATGAAAGTATGTATTCTACCCATATATTATACAAAGAAAATGATCAAATCTAGAGAGAACATTACTGAGGCTTTTTGTGTCTTTTAATTCATGTATGGGAGTTCATTCCAAATGGTGTATGTGGAAATAATGGGGAGGTCTGATCTAGCACAGCAAGCATGACACAAGGAGTAGCGCCCTCTCTGGAGAAACAACGCGTCCAGATATTACCTGGACATCTGTATACTCAAGTTTACTTTCCACTACAGTTAAAATTATCTGACCATTTGGTATTGATAACCTATATAAAGGATCAATGAAGGTCCAAGACCCACCATTCCTACCAAACAGTGGTTACCAAATCTATACACTAGAGAAAGCTGGAGGCTATGCCATATTACTGTGAGCTGAGATGTAGTAACTAGGTACAACCACTACACAGTGGATGGCGACATCTGCTTCTGGCTCCATCCACTGTGTAAGAGAACAGCCGCATGTCAGACTTTCACCGGTCTAATACTGATGACCATCAAAAATACTGGGCAACCCGTTAAACATATATATACATCAGGCAATGATAAAACCTAGCGATCCCGAGTGGCAGTACCAAAACTAGTCCCCTTGTGATCAGCTAGTCATCTGGGGAGTGGCAATACAGACTAGAAAACTCCTTTTTCAGTCTATGATATCCTTATGTCAAAGTGAGTGAACCATACTTGGGTCTCATTCGCACCACCATGTGCACTGTCAGTGTGCTATTCGTGTTGCTCATGGCCGACACACTGACCCATTAATTTCTATGGACTTATTCCTGATTTGAAGCGGGCTGTCCATGCTCGGCGACCATCTAACTTAACTGAACTTGAATTGTTTGTCCAAAATACCTTTATCCAGGATCCAGGAACTGATTAAAAGCTACAGGAAGCGACTAGAGGCTGTTATCTTTGCAAAAGGAGGATCTACTAAATATTAATGTCACTTTTCTGTTGAGGTGCCCATACTTTTGCACCGGTCAAATTTTGGTTTAATGCATATTGCACATTTTCTGTTAGTACAATAAACCTCATTTCAATCCTGAAATATTACTGTGTCCATCAGTTATTAGATATATCAAACTGAAATGGCTGTTATAAACACCAAAATATTTAGAACTAAAAATGATTAAGATTAATAGGGGTGCCCAAACTTTTTCATAGGACTGTATATATTGTAAATGAAAATAGATACTAGCCCAGGGGTGGTGACTGAAAATAATAAGCACATATACTCAACTCTCCTGGGCTCAAAAAGTTTGCAACCGGGCCCACATGACACTTGTTACGCCATTGGGGATAGACTTGTCATCCGTGGATTGTCCATTGGTCATTGGTCATTGGTCCACTTGTCATCCAACGGTCTGTGCCATTCAATCACGGCCCGAGGTCATGCACACTGTCATGTTCACGTCGCCCAAGTCAAAGGTCATTTTATTTTGCAAACCTCTAATTCTACCCATTTTAACAGAGACCAAAAACTTCATCTCTGCAGCCAAACAAACTCAATTAGACAGCGCCACAAAAAGTGAAACAAAGGCAGGAGAAAGCATTGCTATTATTCCAAATCTCATTTCTGTTAATACTTAAATAAAGTTAAATAATGAAGCAACAGTGTAAGAATACTGCGGGTTACCGTAATGGTTTTTATTATTTATGTGTGCTGCAGAGGATAATGGAAAGGCTTTTTCTCATGATGAATACCCCTGGTCCCAAAATGCAATTACATAAGCTATTAAAAAATAAATTATACTCAAAACACAAGATCCATAACAAGAATTAAATGAGATTTCAAAGGAATTCACCTGCAATGAGGGCTGACATACCTCACTCATACTTAGGGAGCCGCAGATGAAAGACAGCTTTAGAATTTTAATCACACGTAGCTAGTAATATCTACTTGGCAACATAATTCAATTCAAATAAAATCCAACTATAGAGAGACTATAACAAGGCAGCGGATCCCGGAGATGAAGAGCCTGCTTTAGTGGATGGGAACGAAAGGCTGGCGCGTTCCTATCAGCCTGTGGCGGAGGAAAAATAAAATATCACTGATGTACCGCACTAAACTAAAAGGATTACCCTCACAATGGCTGGACGAGGAGAATGGGGCAATTGTGTGGGATTTTATAAGATAGTAAATCACTCAATCATACGTCGTAAACCTTACAAAACCAGCCGAAAAATCCTGCACAAAAGAAACTACTGTAAATCGGCACGGCTGATACTGACTCGAATTTTCGGTCGAGAGTCTAAAGTCCTAAGACGTGAAGTTATGGTTTTCATTTATCAAATGAACGATCATTAACAATTACTTGATCGAACAACAAGCGTACGTAAAAAGAGAAGAATTCCAATAATATGTTTTGTGAAATGGGTCTTCTGAGCTATAAAAATTAAAGGGGTGATTCACAAAGTTTTGATTTTACAATACAAACATTGTTTATCCTTTTTTCATAGGTTATGGGGTCCTACAAAGTCGGACTGGGGTTCCTTGGGCCCGCCAGATAAAATGATTCTGGGTCACACCCTTCATGAACCCATAATAAATAGGCCGTAGTACCAAACTATAGAGGGTGCAGAGGTGTCAATCCCTACCGGGCCCTAAAGGTCTCTGTACAACGTAAGAAGACACCAGTATTATAAATAGAACATGGTCAATGGGGGCCAAATTGCAAATTTTGCATTGGACCCAGGAACTTTAAGATACATCACTGATTGTACCCTTCAAATTTGGGTGTCTTCTGATGGCCTATTATTGTGTTACAGCATGGGACCACTATTGGATTCTCTGGTACTCTAATGGGCCAGTCCGATAATGGGGTCCAACTAATGAGACCCCAACTAATCCCAAGAATGTAGGGTGTTTTACCACCTGTTGTGAATGTAATGGTGGATGCAGAATACATACCCCTTACTCCGTCCCTTTCAATGGGAGTGTCAGTGGTAGCCAAGCACTGTATTTCAGCCATTTTTGTTCCCTTTGAAGTGAATTGAGAATTCACTGCTGTTCACAATGGGGGCAAAACACCCCCATTATTGAAGAATTGGTGCCATTCTCAGCGGTCGAACCTCCACCAACCACCAATTCATCCACTATCCTGTGCCTAGGGGATATTTTTTTTTGCATAACCCCTTTCCATAGATCAATTTCAGTGATAATCCAAATTGGAATAAGGAAACTTAGCAATCTGCGATATTTCGGGGACCAGCATTTCAACAACTGTCAACCTTGTAGATTTTTCTCTAACAATGGTACAGATTGTGATTGAGAAGAAACATAAGGTGATAGTGAATCCTGTGAATGTAAACAACTTGTCAACAATAGGGATAAGAAAAGGATGTCAAGAATCTTTCTGATGAACGGCTACGGCACAGCCAAGCAAACTGCAGCTGAATACAATGATGGTGATATTTTATGAAGACTGGCATTTCTAATGCCAGTCTTTATATTTCCTGCACCAGCAGAAGGGAAGCCTAATATTTGGACAAAGATTACCCCTCCACAGGGCCGTGCCTGTTCTGAATATCAGGAGACAGCCATCAAGCTACTAGATGGAAGGCTGTAATAAAGGTGCTAGCATCTCCGACCTGGAGCAGGAGGTTCATTGATTTTTTTCGTGCACCAGAGCTTGGTAACTGTTCACATTGTAGCCACTAACTATATATCTTTTAGGGCTGTGGTAATTTTTCTCTTTGCTGTAATAAAGGGATCACACTCAGGGGAGTAACTACCGCCATAGCAGTAGAGGCAGCTGCCACAGGGCCCGGAACATTAGGGGCCCGATGACAGAAGCTACTGCTGCAGTTTTTGGTTTTTTTAATAGGCCGTTACTGTAAGTTAAGTTACTTCAGCCGGTAACGGGCCCTATTTACTTTACCGATCCTGGCTGGGCCGGGATCGGTAAGTGACACCGCAGGCCCAATAAAGACTATCATTATACTCGGGGGTCTTTTCAAACCCCCGAGTATAATGATTGGAGGCCCGGGAGAGGTAAGGGAACATAACAAACACTGTTACTCTCCACGATCCGTACAGGCCTCAGGCCTACGGTAGTTGTCTGACGTCACATGATCCCAGCCTGTGTCCCGGGTCATGTGACGTCCGATGTCATTAAAGAAGGACGAGAGCGGCGGCCGACAGCATAGGAGCCGGGGGACAGGTAAGAAACAGTGGTTTTTTTAATGTTTTTATTACCCCGGGTCTCCGATTATTATACTCTGGGGTCTGTAAAGAGTATAATAATTGTTTATGGGTGTCCACAGTGGGACATAATACTATGTGTAGGGGCCACTAAGTGACATAATACTATGTGCAGGGGCCAGTAAGGGACATAATACTGTGTGCAGGGGCCACTAAGGGACATAATACTGTGTGTAGGGGCCACTAAGGGACATAATACTGTGTGCAGGGGCCACTATGGGGGATAATAGAGTGTGCAGGAATGCGGAGGAGGGGTCGGTCGAGGTCGTCGGCGTCGGTCGGGGGGGGGGGGGGTGGCCCGCCATTCCTAGTTACGCCACTGATCACACTATATATACATAAGCATCTATGTACATATCCATAGATGGATGTGCAATAAAAATACATGGGACTATGTGGTTCCAAAAGGACAATGAAAAATATTCGTCCTGAAATGCAATTTAACCAAAACAATGAAATTGGAATCTATTTTTCCTATTTTTGTCTGTGCTTCTTTTTAATATGCAAGATGGAGAACGGGATAGAAAACTACTGTATGACATGCAAATTCACAGCAAATGCTGAAGGATGTGATAACATTGTCCTTTCTCGAGACATGGATATTAAGCCACAGCTTTGTAATGTCTACATAGAGTTTAGAGGAAAATATTTATCTCAACAAACATTAAAAGCTGGGGCCATTAAATATTAATAGTAAAGTCCTCAGGTATGATGTTCCCGGTGCGGCCGTCCTGGGAGAACGTCTGCTCGCTTCTCCATTCCACAGGGCAGATGAGGGGTGTCGGGAAAACTGGTTTCAAGACAGATTTTGTGCCAGATTATATTTTTATTAAAAATAAAACTGCAAATTGGAGATCATCAATATCAATTTTACTCTGCAGCCTGTAATGCTCATGGGAATTAGTTGGAAAATTGCAACCCTGGACTGAATGCAAATGGAGAGAGTGCTGATGAATGGCTCGGGGTGGGGAGAAGAATAGAAGAACTTCTTCAGAAAGGCAAAGAAAGCGCTGACAAAAACACTAAATATTTCACTAAATGAATAACTGTGATTTCATAATAATTTCATTCAATGAAATGTTAACTTTATTAATCATGTAATATTTAGCAGTGCACGGAGGAAGGGGGAATAAATTTTTTTATTATCTAATAATTATACTTAACCTTATCGGGGTCTTCCTATCTCAGCAACTTACCAATCACCAAAATGAGGGTATTTTGCTCCTAATTGTGAATGTCGCACCCCTGCTCCATTCATTGAACTGTATGAAGTGGGAGATCACCTGTCTGACCACCCCTCCATTAGAGTAAAGAGCAAAACACCCCCATTCTTATGGTCAGTGATCGGTCCTAGTGGTTAGATCCCATTGTCGCCTATTGTCTGACAAGGGAAACCTATGTAATGGGCTTTTGCAGGTTAATATATGATGTATAAAGCTTTATTATATAATGAAAAGTTGCGCATCTCTTTAGTATGCTGTACTTTGAAAGTTCATCTCTCACCCATTTTGGTGGCCACGAATTAAAACATTGTTCATAATGCTCAAAGGCTAAAGAAAAGTTTACGGCGCTCGATACCTTCATTATCTATTGCCTTGTTCAGCCAACAGATATTCCTCCCGACTTCCCTATACACTTAAATACTTGGCTCAACTGAGTGCACATGTATTCTGAATGGGAAGAAGACAACTCTGGACATAGCTTATGTGCGGGAGGGAACAAACAATCAGACATGATCAAATTCAACATGCCCAATCCTTTCTTCCTTAAAAGGGTTATCCAGTTTCTAACATTGATGACCTAAGGACAGGCCAGGGGATAATTGTACACATCAGGGAGAGTGTGTGCCTACATAGGCAGTACGGAGACTTACAAGTCATTCCTGCTCCGCTAGGGATTCTGGGTAAAAAATATGCAAATCTATTCTCCAGGATGTAATTAGGAGAACAGTGGCCATCAATGTTAGAAACCTGATAACACCAATTAATATCACGTGTCAGGGAAAAAACATGAACTATGGTCTGGTAACAAGAGATCTGAATAATGACCCAAAATGGCAGCTCTAAAACCTGAGTCAAGTGCTGAAATGATAAAATCTGGGTTTGAATATATTAACAGTATTACTAGAGATGAGCGAACAGTGAAATATTTGATATTAGATATTCGTTTCGAGTAGCCCCTCAATATTCAACTACTCGAATCGAATATCGAATCCTATTATAGTCTATGGGGGAAAAATGCTCGTTTCAGGGGTAGGCAACATTCGATCAAATTATACTTACCAAGTCCACGAGTGAGAGTCGGGCTGGATTCTCCGAGAAGTCTTCTCCGTGCAGCTTCCCCGCGGCGTCTTCCGGCTCTGAATTCACTCTGCCAGGCATCAGGCCTGGGCAGAGCTGACTGCGCATGCCCGCACTACAAGAAAATGGCCGCTTACAGTCAAAGCGGCCATTTTCTTGTAGCGCGGGCATGCGCAGTCGGCTCTGCCAGGCCCGATGCCTGGCAGAGTGAATTCAGAGCTGGAAGACACCGCAGGGTCGCTGCACGGAGAAGACTTCTAAAGGTAGGAGAAGAACCAGCGTTGATTGGCCGGCTGATTGCCAATCAACGCTGGTTCTGCATCATCTCTAAGTATTACACATTTATTTTGTAACCATGGTGCTTGCCTTATGACTGTGTTGGGGTGTGATCTATGCTCAGTTTGCAACATGAGTGAAAATTAAATGCAAGACTGAGTCAGTCGAGAAAATGAAGTCCTTTAGTCACACCCGTGTAATATGCCGGGACAGTACATAAGTTACAATGTTCAATCAGTTTCATAAAAAACTGGAGTCCATAACCAAGCTGGAGGTTAGTTAAGGATAAATGCATCTGTAGCTTATACATCTAGTACCATTTGAGTAAAAAAGGCAGAATATCCCTCCACCAATGCATTTCATGACTGCTGAACGGTCCTGGTTCCAAAGTGATGTAAAAGCATTTGCCATTAGCACATGCAATAACTTCCAAGCCTCAGCAGAACTCTGAGGATGTTTTCAGTAATATAATAGATAGATGTCTTTGCCTTGCACTGCTCTGCACATGCAACACAGAATCCACATTGCCCTTCAATGCCAGAAAGTAGCAAAGGCAAACAGATTCTGTATGTCCCTAAAAAACGAATATCCTTCCACTGCACATGTAGAGGAAAAGTCGCCTCTCTATAATTCTTACAAGGATATAAAGGAGCGATTTCTCTGCAGAGAGTGCAGGAGAACAAAGTCAAAACCAAGCTGGCAACAGCACTAGAGAACATAACGTATGAATTATCTAAATCGTAGACGTGTAGAACATGGTGTATCAATTATCTAAATTGTACATTTGTAAAATACATTCTATAAATTATCCAAGCTGTAGACTTACAGAATGTAAACTATGAATAATACAAATTGTACGCTCCCAGAATCCAGATAGATAGACTAGTCCGACCTACTGTCTGGTCACTGGGGTTCAGTCTCTGAGAACTAAAGTGACTTAGGTCTACACCATGACAACATGGAACGCGCACCATATATTGTAAGATGAGTTCACATTTGCACTCAGTGATCGCACGGGGATTCCGTTCCCTACTCCACTTTGGGTGGCTCGATTGTAGTTTATAGGGTCCACGAGTTTCTGCAGGTAAGTTGATTGAATTTCCATTTTTCCAGTCCCTAAGCGGACTCAAGGATCCAAAACCAGAGAGCAAGAGTGAACCTAGAGTAAGGTGATGGAGTAAATTATGTAGATTATATTCTACTTCTATAAATCTATGAAACTCTTAGGGTATGTTTACACTGCGGAAAATGGATTCCGCGTGTGAAAATCCTGCACGGCTAGCTGCAATGGAACGCCAATTGAGAATCCCGTTGAGGATGGGCCTCATAGGGAGGGACATACAAAAAGAGCTGTGGAACCCTTAAAGGGATATTTTAGCCTATATATTTATGGCATATCTATAAAATAGGGCAAAAAATGTCCGACAAATTCAAGTCCCACCTCTAAGACCTGCACCAATCACCAGGAGGCAAGAATATGCCATATAGGTGTAAGATGGAAATATATGGTCAAGGACATGATCCGTTTAGTATAATATAAGAAGTCTGGTACAAGTTGGGGCTATAGACTACAATGTTATATGGCACTGCAAGAAGTAAGTGATAAACAGAGAGAACCGGAGCTCCAGTCTGAGGTCAGAATATTCTATTAAATTCATCTTTATATACAAAAACTAAAAGGTAAGAACACCTTACAGATCAATTGTTCCCATTAAGTCACTTTCACCTGGAACAACTTTGCTTTTTTACAGACTCACAAAAAATTATAATTATCTGGGGCAAAATGTACTTTTCTTTTTTTATCTCAAATCTTATGCTGCTTAATGGCAATAGAGGAGATATGGAAAGTTTCCTTGGGACAGCAAACTGGAGCTAAGACCGGAAATACCATTTGGATTCTGCTATTTGGCCAAGTAGGGAATACGCAGCTGTCAGACACTTGGGTGGCCTCATTTCTTCCTAGAGAACAGTGTGTTTTAAATGAAAATTACACTGTCTACCAATAAGTATTAGGACACCCATGCAAATGAAGATATCTGCGCTCATGATGTACGTCACACCTTCCGCCGTTATATAGGAAACAGCATTGGCATTAGTCGTATGCAAGATGCCACGAAGTGCAGAGTTGTCTGATTTCGAGAAAAGGGGTAATTGTGGGGTACCACAGAAATGGTCGATCCTTAAGAGACATAGCAAGAGAACTGAATTACCCAAAATGGACAGTGGCCTATGTGATTACGAAGTGGAAGGTGAACAGTGATTGTGGGAATGTGCCCCGAGTCAGCAGACCACCGAAACTGGGAGATAGAGACCGACGAGTGCTGGCCAGAGAAACCGCCCCCAACCGATGGCTCACATACACCAGGAGTGTCACCAGGCATCCAGGAGTATTGTGTCGCTCAGTACCATCCATAAGGAGCATCTGCTGGGTTCTACCAACTATTGGATAGGAATAAATATAGTTTTTCTATTCTACCACTGGTGTCCAAATACTTATTGGTAGACAGTGTATATTAGATGGTTGACCATTCCTGGTGGGTTTGGCTGACATTAGTCTACTGTAAAAATTCATCTTAAATGGGTTTTCAAAAATCAGAATTTTCCTAACATAGGGAAGCATGATAAGATGGCGAAAGACCAAATATTATAGATAATATAAATCCCCCTGGCAATTCAGATGCTTCCTTCCAATTTTTGTTTGGTTGGGTGCAGCGATGATGTTCTGTCTACCACATGGGATTTTGCTTAATCGCAGAAACCCCCCAGAAAACAGGTGCATGTTATGTATATGTACATGAAAGTTTTCCCATTTGTTGAGCACTTCTGTATCAGTTTCACTTAACTACTGTGTATAATTTGGGCAATTTGCTCCACTTTCATGGCTGTAATGGTGCTCTGCTTCACCTGCCTTCTCTTTAGAAGTACAGCAGTCACAGGGAGATCTGCACCTGGCTCCTGTCCCAGCTCCGGTTTGGCTTTGGATCCACAGTAGAACAACAACTGATAAGTGACAGTAATTAGCGACAAGACTGTTGTCTCTGTAACGAGACATCTCCGCAACGAGGAAACAATAGAGAAGACCGCACACTCACAATCTTACAACGTCTGAACCTTTATGACGGTCTTGTGATGGAACTGATGAGGATCTCATGATAACAAAAAGACTGCAGTCCTGCTCATCAATTCAGTGGGATGACATGGAGGCAGCGCTGGAGAGCTGACATCGCATAACCAGGAGGCGTACAATATGCTGCATTATCAAAAGGAACACACATTAGCAAAGCTGCTCCGCAAAATGTTCACTACCCACGAGGGGACACCATTGGGAGTTGTATCACAGTGGGACCAATATCAGTATATAAATAGAAGAATATACTTTAGATTTTTGTTGATGTCATGTTTGCCGAAATTTTCCAATAAACTTCCTGTAACAACTGCTCACGGTTTCTAGATCTCTGATTGCTGTCAATCATTCTGTTGGATAAAAATCAGGCCATGGTCATGTGATATACAGTCCTGTATTGAGCTGTGACTGTAATGGGCTGTATACCCATGTGTCCATCACATGATCATGGACCATATATTATATGACCATGGACCATATATCATATGATCATGGACTGATTTGACGGAGATAACCAAAGTATAGTCCCCCATTAAAATCTACATGTATGTAGCCAAACAAGTGTCATCTGAGGACTACTCTTGTCTTCACGTTCAGGTCCCAAGTAGTGGTTATCATAACCCAAACCGGAATCTGAACTGGTAATAATAACAACCAACTATATGACAAGTTATAGAGATTTCATATACAGGTATTAGTGCAGGTCTCAACAAGGGCGTAACTACCGCAATAGCGGCTGCCACAGGGCCCGGGACATTAGGCGGCCCGGCAGGCCCATCAGGTAACAGACCCTATTTACTTACCAATCCACTCTCCTGATCATGGCCACCGGTGCTTCCCCTTCTATGAAAGCTGTGAGCAGGAACCGGAATTGGTACGTTAGGTCGCAGGTCCGCAAACTCCACAAACACCACTATCATTATCAGGGGTCTTTTCAGGGGGGGTCCACAACGGGGCATAATACTGTGTGCAGGGGCCACTATGGGGCATAATACTGTGTTCAGGGGCCACTATGAGGTATAATACTGTGTGTAGGGGCCACTATGGGGATAATACTGAGTGCAGGGGCCACTATGGGGGATAATACTGTGTGCAGGGGCCACTATGGGGGATAATACTGTGTGCAGGGACCACTATGGGGCATAATACAGTATGCAGGGGCCACTATGGGGTATAATACTGTGTGCAGGGACCACTATGGGGCATAATACAGTATGCAGGGGCCACTATGGGGCATAATACTGTGTGCAGGGACCACTATGGGGCATAATACAGTATGCAGGGGCCACTATGGGGCATAATACTGTGTGCAGGGACCACTATGGGGCATAATACAGTATGCAGGGGTCACTATGGGGTATAATACTGTGTGCAGGGTCCACAATGGGGCATAATACTGTGTTCAGGGGCCACTATGGGCCATAATACTGTGTGCAGGAATGCGGTTTGTGCACATGGGGGTGGGGTTGAGTTGGTTGGTTGATCGAAGGGGGGCCCCATGTCAAATGTTCAACTTGGGGTCCTGCCATTCCTAGTTAAGCCACTGGGTCTCAACACCCACTGCCTAGGATCTGTGGCTTTCTAAAGGCAAACACAGATCTCCTGATTGGTCAGGGCTACTTAGTTGACAGGTTCGTGCTAGCGTAAGGACCTCCACCCCAGACTACTACTGTATTTTTAGCTTCCCTGCATCCCAAACTGATCTGTCCAATCTGATCCATCCAATGATCTCTTCCACATGTCAACCTTACTTTTTGCAAAACCCATATTGTTACTTACACTAGATAATAAATCCTGCTCTAAAGCAATTGCATTATTCTCATCCCCCATAATTCATTATATTAATTTGCTCCTGAAAGAAAATCCCAAACCATCAGCGAGAATGCAGTGTAGCCTATTAGCATGACAGAAAATACTGGCAGAACGCTGCCATTATGGATGACATGTCAGATGTCTGAAGTAGGCATTCACTGGCCGCCCTTAGACAATGCAGCTATCATTCCTATCCTCCTGTTTCTATGATCTTGGGGGGAAAAAAAAGAATAGACTTCAAAAGAACATCAAGCAGATTCCATACACACGGCTTCATTTTTATAATTGTCTCTAAGAGGCGCCTGCATTAAATTCCACTTATGGATATATCTTGAATATTTCATCAGGGCTTAGAACCAGCCTGATAAACTCTGCATGTAACTGTGTGTCCTACTGACATTTTAATCAAGGCGCTCTCCTGCATTCTTATAACTGAATGAAGGGCTGAATTAAACATGTGTGTATGTGTTAAGGAGATTGTTTAGATTCGCCGCTATACAAGCCGAGCCGGAGACGCTGGTGAAATATTTAGCAATTGTTTTTGCCTGCTTAAATTTATGTTTATGTCTATGTTATTATATCCCTCTCTCCCCCCCCCCCCTCCCCCAAAAAGCTCCCTGAATCCTGGACGTCTTGGCTGGTGTTTTCCATAGACAAATCACAATTACAATTTGCAGAGCAGAGATTATTGCATTTTATTCCGCGAATATTAAATATGTTTGATGCGTTTCCTGTAAACAAGGCTTGTACAAGACACTCGGATTTTATAATGTCTCGTAATGCAATCGCTTACCTGGATATACAATAAACTGGGGCTAAGCCCAAATCAGGTTTTCTTTTCTGTATACTGTTAGGAATGTTGCAATAAATTAAAGGGCAATTTCCAGCCTAAAAAATAATGGCATATTGTAGAGAAGTGTCATTTTATTATTTCAGAGGTACAACCTCTGATACCCCAACAATTTTGACTAATTTCCCATATAGCCAGGTGCTAAAGAGCACTGCGGTGCAGGGAAAACTTAGAAGGGGATGCAGTGCTGAACCAATGTCCTCATTGCCAGTGTTAACAGGGGACCAAGAGGTCAGACTTTCACACCCCAGCATATGCCATAACTAGGGTTGAGCGATCGTGTTCGGAAAAGATCGGATTCCGATCAGCGATCTAGAAAATTTCACGATCGCGATCGGAATTCCGAACACGATCTTTTTAGGTGGGATCGAGATCGGTGATTATTTCCTACAATGCTTTGCTACTGGACAAGCATTGTGGGAAAGTTAACAATGTTAGCCTTTACACTGAGTATACGCTCCTCTCATTCTGAGCGGAGTGTATACTCAGTGTAAAGGCTCGCTGCGGTTCGATAGGAATGAATGGAAGCAGCCGGCACACAGCCTTAACCCCCTGCGCGCCGGCTGCGTCCATTCATTCTAATGGGAGACTAGCATCTTTATTAGCTACTTACCTGCAGAGATGGCTGGTCTGGTGCCTGGTGTTCTCGGTTTTCTTCGCCTCGCTGCCCCCGCCTCCCAGGTTAGTGTTAAAGAGCTAGGAAGAAGGCGGGGCTTGTGGCTTAGGAGAGTGTGGGCGGGTACAGGGCGGGGAGATGTGACATCTCCCCTTCCAGTACCCACCCACACTCTCCTAACCTGGGAGGCAGGGGGCAGTGAGGTGAAGAAGAACGAGAACACCGGGCACCGGACCAGCCATCTCTGCAGGTACGTGGACACCAGAGGGGACTAAGTATCCAGAAGATTTTAAAAAAAAAATCCTCTGGCTACTTAGTCATTAAAAGAAAATCACTGTGAGACAGGTGTCAGGGGACCCTCGTGTTTTTCGGTAGATGCATCTACCCCACATCTATGGCATGTTGGGAAATTTTCCAATGTCTCCAAGCCTAATTTAGTTGCCTAAAACTACATCTCCTTTAGAGACCAGACTTTTCTTATGACTTTCCAAATTTTGTGAACAATGAAACGAAATGTTATACAGATATCTGCATAAACTTGCTACATCATAGAAAATGATTGTGAACAGTCTGATTGCTACTGTACTGAACATAACATAAGACAGTTCAGTTCAGATGTGATCTCAGACGGACGGGAGCTCAGTACATGGTGACTCTCTATGAGGCAGTGAGTTCAATACACACACAGGAGTGATCAGTCTGGGAAATACAGCCCTAAGCCCTTAGAGTCTTTTTACAATATGTCCAACGCCGTTCATTTGCATTGTCCTATTACACAGACTGGAGGAGGAACTATCAGAACAAAAAGCTAGCAGAACCCATTGGAATTAATGGGAAGCTTTTTTTCTCAGCGTGGAAAATTCAGCGCCAAATAAAGCACCATTTTCTTCTGTGTGAATGGACCCTTAGATGCAGGGGTGAACCTAGCCTTTTGACCGCCTGAGGCGGACAACAGAAAGCCGTCCTCCCCAATCCCCATCCCCCCCACAGCAAAAAAGCTAGGTTCACCCCTGACTACACAGCATGTAGTCCAAAAATTGTTTCAATTTTTGGAACCCACGATGTGTAGTGATCAACCACCTCCCCCCACCGGTGTCCGCTTACCTGCAGCTCCCTGTTCTTCTTGGTCCGATCCCCTGTCCGGTCTTCAGAACGCCCCCCCCCCCACACGTAGGACGCAAGCGGTCGCGGTCATGCGGAAATGCCTAACAGGGCAATGTAAAACTGGGTCCTTAACCAGACGACCCTTTATAACTAACTTCTTCTTAACTTTTACCATTAAAAATATGCAGATGAAAAAAAATCCTAAATAATAATAATAAAAAAAAATCACTAGCGAACCATACAACAGCACCAGCCTGAGAGATTAAGATATAAATAAAAAGAAAACTGTGCCGTGTGCGAGGAGGGTATTGCGGGTTTAATTGAACACACCCTGTATTTGTTCTAACTAAAATTCAATTAATAGTTAATTCGATCAGCCCAGGCGCGGAGAAGGTGATGCAAATACTTAACGCTTCTATCCGAGGTGCTGTGGGACCCGTATCCCAATATAAAGCACCACATCAGCACTGGGAGAATTAGCGGTTGTGCTGGAGGTAGTGAACTGTGCACGCCGAGGCATAAATCATTCGACTGGAAGCGACATTTATACAAATGGGAGAACAAACTGTTTTCATTTAAAAAGTTAACACATTTTAAGGCAAAGTACATGGGACTGATTGCTGAGCTAACTGAAGTGGGCAGAGGCCATGTGGGTAGAGCCCGCACGCCACAGCCGCTCAGGAGGCAAAGATAACTCACACGAGGCTGATATATTGGAGTCGAATTTAATAAATTGAGGCAAACAAGGAACAAAGCTACTTTAATCATAAAAGAAAAATATTCCACTCGGCGCAGATTAAAGGTACAGTACTGGCCATTTGTGAGCACAGAGCAATTTTGCAGCCTCTCTACAGATGTTATTATACCTATAGTTAGAGTCCGTCAGACATTTCGCCACTCGCCCTTTTTTTCCACTTAATTTCGATATATAATGGAATCACTGCCTAGAAAAAAAACCGCCTGTAGAACTCAATCCAACAATGTCACTCAATGGTCAAATGACCATGAATACATTACTGACACTTTACCGGCTTTTATGCGTCAAAAAATAGAGACAACCTCTAATTTCCGAACATTTCGAGGCCAGTTTAAGATGGCTGTAGCATGGTCACTTTTTAGCATACGCCTGATGCCTGTAATCCCCGGACTTCCTGCGGTTCTGCTGAATTGAGATTAGACTCCATGGTTTTCTAATTTCTGTTCAGTAGAACGGCAGGAAGTCCTGATCATAGGATGTCATATCGTGTAAAATGTGGCCGCATGATAGCCGCCTGAAAGCGGCCGTACACAATCGACGTCATGGGGTTAGACTGATGATCCGAGAATATGATTTTGATCACGCCTCTCTAACATACAAGGTGAATCAGGGATATTATTTCACTACAGTCAGGGGTCTTGACTTTACTCACCTCCTGGCATTAGAATGAGAAATATAAAGGGTCACATGAGACATCATTGAGATTTGGGAGATGTGATATACTTATAGAGGGATCTTATCATTAAAAGTCATTTTTTGTGTCCCTAACACGTAGGAATAGCCTTATGAAAGGCTATTCTTTTCCTACCTTTAGATCTCTTCTCCAGGCCGCTGTTCGGTATATAATCCGGTTTTCGTCGGTATGCAAATGAGTTCTCTCGTAGCATTGGGGGCGGTCCCCAGAACTCAAAAAGCACTGGGGGCATCCCCAATGCTGCGAGAAAACTCTCCAGCACCGCCTCCATCTTCTTCAGGAATGGGTCTTCTTCGCATCTTCTTCCGGTGCTGGCTTCAAACTTTTAGGCCTCGGGCAGCCGACTGCACATGCCTGTCGGCCATAAGAAAATGGCCACTTACAATAATGTGTAAGCGACCATTTTCTTGTGGCCGGCAGGCATGTGCATTCGGCTTTGCCCGAGGCCTAGAAGTTTGAAGCCACCACCGGAAGAAGATGCGAAGAAGACCCATTCCTGAAGAAGATGGAGGCGGAGCTGGAGAGTTCTCTGGCAGCATTGGGGACGCCCCCAGTGCTGTTTTGAGTGCTGGGGACCGCAACCAGTGCTGCGAGAGAACTCTTTTGCATACTGATGAAAACCGTATTATATACCGAACGGCGGCCCGGAGATTATATACCGCCCGGCGGTAGGAGAAGAATAGCTTTTCTTAAGGCTATTCCTATGTGTTAGGAACTAAAAATTTACTTTTAATGATAAGATCCCTTTAAAGTAAAGTCCGTTCTATACATCTTCCTTAACTCCTAAGGCCCATTGCACACCATCACAGTTGCTTTCAGCATAATGTCCCCAAATGGATCCATAACAGCGAATAGAATGTGAACCCATTCTTTTCCATGGACTCACACATGACTATAATTTTCATAGATCACTGCCCAGATTGTAGAAACAATCTACAAAATATGGAGCAGATCCTAATCCTGTCTGTACTTGCGACAGAGACTCATTCATACAAGTGTATGGGATCATACAAGTCTTGTTACAGATGGCATACTATTATAATGAAGAAATTTATTTTTGTGGAATATGGATTAATTCTTTGGTCTCTGATGGATTTCATGTTACGTTACCCACGTACATAACATGACTGCTATCTGTCATACTCTGCTCTGCCCATTAGTCATCAAAGGAGATCATTGTCTTACGCACTTATACTAGTCCCCCAAAAGTAGACCCATGAAAGGGAATGTATAGGACAATACTGTCCATCCTGTACCTCCACCTGGGGAGCGGAGTGTATAGAACAATAAGCTCATGGCACGGGCAGAGAATGGCGGGCAGCAGTAGCCGGCACTTTGGAGTAGTCCAGTGTCCTTCCCATCTCAAGGTAACACCATGGTGGCTCAGTGGATAGCACTGCAGCCTTGCAGCACTGGAGTCCTGGGTTCGAATCCCGCCAGGAACAACATTTGCAAGGAGTTTGTATGTTCTCCCTGTGTTTGCATGGATTTCCTCCCATTCTACAAAAGACATACTGATAGGGAAAAAAATGTACATAGTGATCCCTATATGGGGCTCTACATTAAAAAATGCTGGATTAAATGCTGTTTAATATGTCACTCAAACGCTCCTTGAATACATGGATTTCGGGTCCGTAGGTGAGGATGAGTTGTCAGGACAATTCTATGCAAATCCATATTGGTAAGATAGCAAAATTAATAAAAGATGTGATGTCTGACATATCGCCTCCATCCACAAGCTGTTTAATAATATAATCAGAACACTATGAGCGCTGCAGACAGTAGTCAGAGGAACAAAAGAATTTTGGAAATGATGTAGGAGGTAACCGCTGGGCTTTTGTGTTTGCTTTGCTTAAATATAATCTATGCACCAAGTTCATGACTACAATATTGCTCTCCATGAAAATTTGATCTTCAGCTAGAACATGACGATGCAATATTTGTAACTGTGCCAAGATTATTTTGGTCATATATAATGTCATATGAAAAGTAAAATGCTACAGTTCTCTAGCTCTGGATACGCTTTATTACTAATACACACACTGGTCTCCCATTTTCTACTTTTGTGGGAGGCCAGAACTCTGGTTCCTCAGTCTACCTGGCTGGCGCTTCGACTCTCTGTCACATAACTGACTCCACTCTGTTCCAAAAGCTCTGGTGACTCCTTCTACTTCAGGGTCTTCTTTTGGTGGAAGCCCCCGCCGCACATGACCACTGTGATGCCCTGTTTCCTTTCTTTAGGCCACTGACTAGCTCAGAAAATGATGGAGCAGAAGGACCAGACTGTACTGGGAGACACCAGAGCACTGGGGACAGGAGAGTATTGGGTTTGTTTTGTTTTGTTCCCACAACTTCACACTTGCGCCACTGTCCGCCCTTTGGGTTTCCGTCTTAATTCCCGGAAGAATTGTATAGGGGACGGCTTGCCAGTGGTCAGATTTAAAACCTGTTCATTTGAATGGGTCTTTAAAGCAAACTACCAGTGTCCATAGGCAGCCTCTCCGCGGTGAAACCGTTTTTTCACATGGACACAAAGTTGGACGTGCAAGACTTTGTGTTCATGCAAAAGAAAGGTTTCCCCATGGAGAAGCTGCCTATGGACGCTGCGGTTTGCTTTAAAGACCCATTCAAATACATGGGTCTTAAAACTGACCGCCGGAAAGCCATCCCCTATGCAGTGTTTCCGGGGATTAGGACAGAAACACAAAGGGTGGACAGGAGCACAAGTGTTAGTGCCTTCTGACTCCTTTTAAACTCTTCCCATCTACTACAATGCTGTATACCACTCCAGGTGCTTGTGCGGCTCTGATATTTTTTCTTAAATATCTGGTCTGGTCTGGCGTACCAAAGCAATAGTTCCCTCTTCGCCCTGGTTTAGCCATTGCTAAGGTTGAGCGATTGCGATCGGAAAAGATCAGATTCCGATCGGCGATCAAGTAAATTTCACGATCGCGATCAAAATTCCGACCAGATCTTTTCCAGCGGGATTGAGGTTGCATATTTTTTCAAGATCGGCTCAACCCTCAAGTGACTTTTCCCATAGAGAAGCATTGACTAGGGTTGAGGATCAGGATCGGATCCCGATCAGCGATCGAGCAAATTTCACGATCAGGATCGGCTGGAAAATAATTGGAAATTGTATTTTGAAATCGATCCTGAAATCTCAAGATCGGCTCAACCCTAGTCATTGCCAATTGGACCGTCACCACTAACAAGTACTCGAACTTTAATAGCTCACTCGCCAAGGGTTAGGGAATTACAATATTTTGGGATATGAGAAAAATGTGATCAAAGACTTTCAAGTATCTCTAGTAAGATGGACTTGTGTATTTATCCAACCTAGTCTACTATGTTACTATCATGGACTCCATTGCCATTGTATAATCGACTCTTCTGCGGTCTACTTCAAAGATCGAGCTCTTCTTTGCGGTGATTTGCTTTCATCAACGTTTTGACTGCGGCATATTATTTAACACTGATCCTTGTGATTCAAGGTCAATTTCCTTATAGAAGATCGCATTAAAATTGTAAGAAAGGAAGATCATTATAGAACACAGCGTGAGAAGATCTTTTGTCTACACACACTATGAAAACTGGCATGGGTCCATTGAAGTTAAACCGGTGCCGAAGGTGTTAAAAATCTAAGTTTAATGGCCTCAATCTTCTACGTTTGGTGGCGATGCCATGATGCCGAGTATCTGCAAGTGGGCAGGTAATGTTAGAGAAGGTTGCCTGGTAATAGTTCTACATCGACAAGTAAACAAATGAGCTAGAACTTTCCACTCAATCATAATTACATCCCCACTAATACAAGACATCTCTTCTGCAGACGCTTCATGTAAAGCAGTCGAGACCTTTTGCCGACTCACACAGGCATGAGAAAAACAGGAATCCGGCAATGTTTCCCTTTCAATGTCACCTTAGACCAGGCATGGAAAATCCTCCGAAAGAACAAATGCTTAAATATTCTTTCCGGAATAATCCAAAGAGTCAACAGATTGTGGTCTTTGGCAGTCACATCATGTATTCACTACTTACATTTGGACTGTCTCTGCTACAAGCGCTTCTTTCTGCTCTTAAATGAGTAATACAGGGAAGACGCTTGTAGGTGTAAAATGCTACAATGCTGGATGGAGACGGAATGAAAGCTGCAGGTTTTGCTTGAGCTCATTTGTAGGGTATGTGTCATGCTACATTGACTTGCATGCTGTTTTCTCCATTACAGGTTATGATAGTTATGGAAACATGCAAGCAGGTGACAATACCTCCTATAGGCTGCAGTGGAGGAAGCAAATCGTCTGCTTTTCGTGACATTGGAGCTGCAATGCAGAATAACAAAGACATCTTTGGAAAGTTTAGAAGCTGGTCTACAAGGAACTGTCAGTAGTTTCACACTGATTATCCTGCTGACCAAGTCCCTTTAATCCGTTGAAGGAATATAAGAAAGGTCTGGGTACCTTTCCTTTTATGTTATGGGTAATACATCGCTGCAGTGGCGTAACTAGGAATGGCGGGGCCCTGTGGCGAACCTTTGACATGGGGCTCCCCCTCGAAAGACCCGGACCGACCACCCCTTTATCCTCCACATTCCTGCAGGCACTATTATGCCCCATAGTGGCCCCTGTACACAGTATTATGCCCTATAGTGGCTCCTGTATACAGTATTATACCCTATAGTGGCCCCCGCACACAGTATTATACCCTATAGTGGCTCCTGTACACAGTATTATGCCCTATAGTGGCTCCTGCACACAGTATTATGCCCTATAGTGGCCCCTGCACACAGTATTATGCCCCATAGTGGCCCCTGCACACAGTATTATGCCCTATAGTGGCTCCTGTATACAGTATTATACCCTATAGTGGCCCCTGCGCACAGTATTATACCCTATAGTGGCTCCAGTACACAGTATTATACCCTATAGTGGCCCCAGTACACAGTATTATACCCTATAGTGGCCCCAGTACACAGTATTATACCCTATAGTGGCCCCAGTACACAGTATTATACCCCATAGTGGCCCCTGCACACAGTATTATACCCCATAGTGGCCCCTGCACATAGTATTATACTCTATAGTGGCCCCTGTAGCACAGTATTATGTACTTTATCCCCAGGCAGCAGGCAGCTGCTAGCATAGTACTGTGTACTGACAGCCTACCCTGCACACAAGGGTTAAACTGACCAGTCTGGACTCACTCCGGTTGCTCACTCCATCCCGGCTCTATCTTCTTCTGCACGATGTCTCCGCCCCAAGTAAATTTTATTGTTTATTTCTTTTTTGACATATTAACTAGTGAGGGCGCCCTGGCCCTCTAAGGTGTTGGGCCCTGTGGCAGCTGCTACTAATGCTACCCTGGTAGTTATGCCACTACATTGCTGGAAATAGGTCACAGATCCAGGGATTCTTTCTGTTCCATTTACAGTTAGGGATACATTTTTTCAAGCTCCACAACACACAGATATGAACCTGGACCTGACGACTAACAAGTATTCAATGAAACAAAGCCTTATACACATAACCATGATGCAAATCATCCATGACAACCAGACACTTTTCATGGCCAGTTTGTCTTCATTTTCATAGACCCTCATAGACTTGCGTCAATTGAATAATCAGCGAAAGCCGACATAAATATAACATGTCCTGGTTTTAAATTGGACATGTGAATAGGCCCATAGAGACGCATTGATTAAAGTGCAGACATGTGACGGTCATTAAAAACAGCAGTTTTTGACATTTACGTAGAAAAAGCCTAACAAAGGTCAGATTAGTCAGATGGGCAATCCAATCTGTCCTATTATAGTTAGGAGACGTGCTAAATCTTGCAAAAAGAACGCAGACGTGACAAACAGCAAAGCTGTGGATATTACCGAGCACTCACATTCTTACATTTCACTATTATGTACTTATATACACCATGCCTATGGCTGCCATGTTAAACTATGCCAGTTTCCTTGAAACCAGAAACATTTGGACACGTTTCTAAACTGTGAAGTTCTTTTCTTTCCAAGTGCCAGGAGGGGCCGGTGGTCACTCCGAGATAAAAGATGTCGGCTTTGTTTCCACGAGCCAGGCATCTTTGGGTCAGACTGCCTGCCTGCGTGTAGGACAGTCCTATTCATTAGCCTCGCGCTAGTAAGTACATGTCAAACTGCGATACCAATTAGATCAACTTCGGTGATGTTTTGGAGCTAATTAGCAGAAGATTACGGTCCTGTGTTGGGAATAGATTTCCAACCCATGCTGTGCAAATTTGTGATGTGCTCTGACAGCTAATATTTTCTATGTCCTTTCAGGATGTGCCCTCTCTGTCACACTAGTTATTTTTACAGCGCCGGAATGCTTTTAACATTTTATGCTTTCATTTACTGTATTTACTTTTTATTTATTAAGGACAAAGAAGCAGATTCGCTTTTCAGCACTGCGATTTGGTGTCAAAAAAAAAGTTACAAACTGAATTTTTAATGCCACTTGTAACTAAAATAGTTACGTTGATGTTGCCACTTTCTCACATGGGCTGGGCCATCGACCATGCCAGATTCATCATTATTTACGACACATTTGTGCTATAGATGACAAGTAAGGTTGAGCAATTGGGATCGGATTCCAATCGGCGATCGAGTAAATTTCACGATCGCAATCGGAATTCCGATCCCGATCTTTTCCAGCAGGATTGAGGTTGGAGGTTATCTCAACCCTAAAAGTGACTTTTCCCATAGAGAAACATTGACTAGGGTTGAGCGATCAGGATGGGAAAAGATCGGATTCAGATTGGTGATCGAGGAAATTTCACAATCGGGATCGGCTGGAAAATGATCGGAAATCGAATAATAAAATCGATCCTGAAATCTCAAGATTGGCTCAACCCTAATGGCAACAGAATTGTTCGGGAGTGAGGAAGTGGCATAGATTTTGGCTGAGGAGCGTGGACTCCCGGAGAATGTGCCTAATTCATGGCAAGGCATGGGTCTTGGTATTAAGGGTATGCTATGTCTGCACATGGGACAGGGGAAAGCTGTACAATATGATAGTCTTGATCAATCCCCCCTATTGTGAAAGAATTTACTAGCGATGACCAAAGCTCATAAAATGGGTCACAGTATTAGGGCTGCCCATGTGCATTAGAATATGAGTTTGACCAACTGTACCTAAAAACAAAAGGAGCAGGCATACTGACATCGAAGCATCCAATCCTTCTTCCTCCAAGATGGCAGATGCACAAATCATCTTGGTACACCTTCAGACGTTTAAAGACATGTAATCATATGCCAATAGTTTGAATGGATCAAACTATGTATTATGTAATGCCAAGTCTAAAGCCCGAGAGGACGATGAGATACACGGATCATCTATTGGGCAACTTTCAAGTATATACAGTATAAATATGTCAATAATTGTATACCATCCTAATCTATAAATTCTCTAGATTAGAACTGCATAATTGATGGGATACATGGCCAATACCAAACAATCCTCCACTGTATGGGAAATACTATATAGTCTAGATTCTGGGAAAATGCGCCAGATCTTGGACTCACGATATGCCAAAAATAGAGTATATGCCTTGTACCATATTTATTATTAGATAACCAAGTGATAACCAAGATGAACACAACCACTATGAAATAACATATCGCCTAAAATACTGGCACAATAATCTAGCTCAACGCGTTTCTCTATCAGAGAATTCATCAGGAGACAATATAGAAGTAGGTTAAAATATACAATAGAAATGCCAGCATCACATAGAAAATGATAGAAGCATATTCTGAATAGTAGAATATCAAGGACACGAGAAGTCTAAAAGGCCTAAAGTCAATTAAAAGGACACGTACGGATTGGTGCAAAAAAGATATACACTCACCGGCCACTTTATTAGGTACACCTGTCCAACTGCTCGTTAACACTTAATTTCTAATCAGCCAATCATATGGCGGCAACTCAGTGCATTTAGGCATGTAGACATGGTCAAGACAATCTCCTGCAGTTCAAACCGAGCATCAGTATGGGGAAGAAAGGTGATTTGAGTGCCTTTGAACGTGGCATGGTTGTTGGTGCCAGAAGGGCTGGTCTGAGTATTTCAGAAACTGCTGATCTACTGGGATTTTCACGCACAACCATCTCTAGGGTTTACAGAGAATGGTCCGAAAAAGAAAAAACATCCTATGAGTGGCAGTTCTGTGGGCGGAAATGCGTTGTTGATGCCAGAGGTCAGAGGAGAATGGCCAGACTGGTTTGAGCTGATAGAAAGGCAACAGTGACTCAAATAGCCACCCGTTACAACCAAGGTAGCCAGAAGAGCATCTCTAAGCGCACAGTACGTCGAACTTTGAGGCAGATGGGCTACAGCAGCAGAAGACCACACCGGGTGCCACTCCTTTCAGCTAAGAACAGGAAACTGAGGCTACAATTTGCACAAGCTCATCGAAATTGGACAATTGAAGATTGGAAAAACGTTGCCTGGTCTGATGAGTCTCGATTTCTGCTGCGACATTCGGATGGTAGGGTCAGAATTTGGCGTCAACAACATGAAAGCATGGATCCATCCTGCCTTGTATCAACAGTTCAGGCTGGTGGTGGTGGTGTCATGGTGTGGGGAATATTTTCTTGGCACTCTTTGGGCCCCTTGGTACCAATTGAGCATCGTTGCAACGCCAAAGCCTACCTGAGTATTGTTGCTGACCATGTCCATCCCTTTATGACCACAATGTACCCAACATCTGATGGCTACTTTCAGCAGGATAATGCAATGCCATGTCATAAAGCTGGAATCATCTCAGACTGGTTTCTTGAACATGACAATGAGTTCACTGTACTCCAATGGCCTCCACAGTTACCAGATCTCAATCCAATAGAGCATCTTTGGGATGTGGTGGAACGGGAGATTCGCATCATGGATGTGCAGCCGACAAATCTGCGGCAACTGTGTGATGCCATCATGTCAATATGGACCAAAATCTCTGAGAAATGCTTCCAGCACCTTGTTGAATCTATGCCACGAAGAATTGAGGCAGTTCTGAAGGCAAAAGGGGGTCCAACCCGTTACTAGCATGGTGTACCTAATAAAGTGGCCGGTGAGTGTATATCTCTAAATCATATTCTCACAGATATAAAGGGAATATCAATCCCATTAGATCAATATATACCGTAGTTTGTAAAATATATTCATGGATATCAAAGGAAAAATGCACCTTTAATAGGGATAGTACCGTATATACTCGAGTATAAGCCGAATTTTTCAGCACAGTTGCTGAAAAAGCCCCCCTCAGCTTATACTCGAGTCAAGCAAGAAAAAAAAACTACATGTTTTTGTGGTTTTTTTGGGAAGGGGGTCTATGACCAGCCTTAATAGTAATGTATAGAATCTCCCATAAAATAGTGAGAAAAAGAGAAGCTTAAAAAAAAATAATAAAAAAATAAAGGAAATATAAGTTGTAAATCCCTCCTTTCCCTAGAATACATATAAAAGTAGAAAAAGACTGTGACACACATACACATTAGGATTGGAAGAAGACCGATGGATAGGAAGAACACTGCGCTACTCCACTGAAGTTAACATCACACGCACTTTATTTCGTTTCCTTAAAAAACACACATACACATTAGGTATCCCTGTGTCTGACAGTGCCCGGTCTACTGAATATAGGGGATCTGCAGTGCTCCTGTTCCGTCGGGAAGGGGTTAATAGGAGCACTGCAGATCCCCTATATACAGCTAGGCTGAATTCCAAGTGGGGGAAAAAAAAACAGTCCTCAAGCTCAGGGAAGGGGCAGACAGACAACCAAAACACCCCCTCCCCTTCCGCAGCACCCAGCAACTACTGCACCCAAAAACTCCGACCATTTTAATTTTTGCAATTTTCCATTAGCTGCTGCATTTCCCCCCCTCGGCTTATACTTGAGTCAATAAGTTTTCCCAGTTTTTTGTGGTAAAATTAGGGGCCTCGGCTTATATTTGGGTCGGCTTATACTCGAGTATATACAGTATTTTAAAGTGAATTATATCAGGGTATGTAAACTAAGAACGAAGGATAAAAAAAATCCTAAATTGAGGGCATAACTAGGGGAAAAGGGCAACTGGTAGGGCTACTCTGCTTAGGCCAGGGAACTGAATCCTGTTTTCGCCCATGTGAAGAAAAGCCTATGACTTTACCAAAGGTACAATGTTATCATATAAAACAGATTACATTTTCCTTAACCTGGGGCAAAGACTCAATTTGCCCCCTTTCTCCCCTCCCCTGATATTCAATGTTCTGCCATGCTGCTATTGATGCCCCAGGGTGCATAATATGATCTGCTAATGTCTCACCACTAGGATATTTCTTCCCATCACCATTTCTTTAAATCACCTCCATATCTTTCTCAGACCAGGAGACAGGCAATGAAACCGCATATGGTATAGGAGAAAATGGAATATAGCAGGAGCAAGTACATATGTTTTGCTGTAATTCCACATCATGGTAAAAGCTACATTACAGTAAATAACAGTTTTTATATACACCTACATAAAAAGTCATAGATGAGCCAAGTCTGCAAAGACGTAGCATTTGTCACTATTTGTCACTTGTCACGTAAATTACAAGTAACAGCTATCACAGCAGATCCCATATCAGCCAGTCTGCAATATAATGCACAAATACACCCAACTGTCCTGAAAACATGCATTACTCCAAAATGGTACCAATCCCAATTTTAACAAAGTAAGATAGCCTAGAATTGTTCAGGTCCAACCATAGACATGAAAACGTGAGACAATTCACTAGAAGCTGAAAAGGTAAAAGCAGCTTCCTATTGTCTATTAGATTGCACATAAGGGACTTAACTAATGAATACTATAGGTCTTTGCTAGGGTTGAGTGATTGGGATCGGAAAAGATCGGATCCCGATCCGTGATCGAGCAAATTTCACGATCGGCTGGAAAATGATCGGAAATCGTATTTTGAAATCTCAAGATTGGCTCAACCCTAAAAGAGAATTTTCTCACAGAGAAGCATTGACTAGAGTGGAGCGATCGGGATTGGAAAAGATCGGATCCCGATCGGCGATCGAGCAAATTTCGCGATTGGCTGGAAAATGATCGGAAATCAGATTCTGAAATCTCGGCTCAACCCCAAAAGTGACTTTTCCCATAGAGAAGCATTGACTAGAGTGGAGCGATTGGGATCGGAAAAGATCGGATTCCGATCGGCGATCGAGTAAATTTCACAATCACGATCGGCATTGGCTGGAAAATGATCGGAAATTGGATTTTAAAATCGATCCTGAAATCTCAAGATCAGCTCAACCCTAGTCTTTGCTGTATGTATGGGCTGTTAAAAGGGTTTTCCTGGAACATGACATTGATGACCAATCCTTATTGATAGGATATCAATATCAGTTCAGGAGGGGTCCGAGATCCAGCACCCCCGCTGACTAGCTATTCTCAGCAGGTGCTATATGGAGAACACAACCTCTATGTTGAGTTACTGCAGATATTTAAATGTATAGGAGTCATATAGCGGTATAACTGACCAGAGCCACTACACGAAGAGCAGAGCCCTCTGGTCATGATTCGGTATAGCTGAGAAGAGACCATCATTGGTGGTTCCAATTGTTGGACCTTCACCACCTCATTGTAATGACCTATTTATAGAACAATAAGTGGTGGGCCACTCTGTAATGATCTAACATGAGAAAGGGATCCATATAATGATTTTTCATGGGGTTCTTCTATGGTCTGTATATGTCCCTGATCCTTCATCACATTTTCTTACAATTTTGACAAAATTGACACCAGGAAGACCCTTTAGCAAAACTATTCAATGGACCCACTTACTGGTCTCCCATATCACCCATCAAAGAGTCAAAATAAGATGCATGACACCCGCCAGGACAGCACAATCCTTCTTGAAATACAATATTCTTCTTATATTACCTTAGATTGAAGTCGATGGGGCAGAGTAACACGTAAGTCTTCTATACACTTGTCCAAAAGGCAGCGAGACATTAAGAATACTGCACCGAAACCCTTTTTTTGCTCTTGTCTGACATCTCCGCAGTAGTTCATTGGCTTCACTAGTTTGGCTTTATTCGATATTCTTACAGAAGACTTTGAAAAATGTCTCGTATTCTTCTTTCAAAATGAGAAGCCAACAAATATTTATTTTAGCCGTTTCGCCATTTAATTGCATTTTATTACAAGTAGCTTTCCCGAGAAGTCTTAAATAGGCCTGTCTTTCATCTGTCTATTAGAGATGGAGTATAGCGAACGGATATGTCAAGTCATTTTACAAAATACCTGACTTGGGGCCACCGCAAAATACCAGAAGGAAGATTATCTTACATTAAAGCCATCAAAAGCCAAGGATCCAATTAAAAGCCACTGAACAAATTTGAGACATGTAAAAAGCTCTTATAAATCAAATGTGAAAGGCCTTTTATAAAGCACTTGTCTAATCCTGAGCCTCACAGGTAAGTGTAGCACTGAAACTAGAAGAAATTCACAGAAGGGTCACATCACCGGTAATGACGGAAGTCAATAACTCATCTATCCAACCCGCATCAATCTATAGACAAGCCAAAACGATCGGCTTTGGACGACGCTCAGTATTATGTCCGGCTCAATAACGTGGATCTTTTTGTCAATATTAAAGCGACCCATTCACATTAAATGTATAGTACATAGTGAAAATTCTCAAAGCCCCCTTTAAAGATTTTTCTGTGAGGTTCCCCCCAAATTCCAGTCTCCTCTATATCTGTAAAATGTCATCCTGCTTCCCAGAGCACAGAAAGGGCCACAGCAGACTCTACCTATTCAGGAGGCTGAGGGCCTTCGGAGTCCAGGGGACACTTCTTAGGGCCTTCTTCAACTCTGTGGTTGCTTCAGCCATCTTTTTCGGTGTGGCCTGTTGGGGGAGCAGTATATCAACCAGGGACAGAAATAGACTTGACAGGCTGATCAGAAGGGCCAGCTCTGTCCTGGGGAGCCCCTTGGACCCAGTACAGGTGGTGGGTGACAGAAGGATACTGTCTGTGGTGAGCTCCATGCGGGAGAACAAATCCCACCCCATGTATGAGACCTTGATGGGACTTGGCAGCACTGTAAGTGACCGTCTGCTTCACCCCAAGTGTGAGAAGGAGCTATCGCAAGTCCTTCCTTCCAACCGCGACCAGGCTGTATAATCTACATCAGACCAAGCAAAGATCACTCCGCACAGAGAAGTAATGATTATGACTATGAAGTCTTCCTTCTTTCTTCTTCTGTTACTTAGCTATTATGGACTCCTAGTACATCTTCTCTTCTCAGCATATGTGTGTCTACTTCTGTAATATATTACTGTGTATTATCCTGTATCTGTATTATTATGCTGCTGTAACATACTGAAATTTCCCCACTGTGGGACTATTAAAGGATTATCTTATCTTATATTGTAGAACTCTATACACACTCATAGAGTCTCCCTTTTGCTCTTGGATGGCCCATTTGAGAGCCAGAGGGAGCGTCTCAGACTACCAAGGCACAATGAGAACAGAGTGATCTAAGAAGCAGGTGATCATGTCATAGAAATAAAGAAGGAATCAGGAAAACCATGCCAGATTACAAAGGAGAGCGGCAAGTATTTTAGCTAGACATATTTTTGTGAATTTCTTTTTTGTGTGAACTGTAAGGTTTCTTTATAATTATTGCTAAGATGTGAACATCAAGGCCAAATCAAAGTACTGGCCAACTACTTAATTTTTTTTGAAAGAGGACCTTTCATGTCCCCAGGCACACACAGTATTATATACTGCTAGAAAGCAGACAGTGCGCTGAATTGATCGGGGCAAGAGATATCGGTGCCATTACCAGTATCTCTTCACTGCCAGAAGGGCGTTCCTTACCGCCCAGTCATGATGCTGATGGGAGGGGGGGCCTTCCTCACAGATTATCGTCATCACTGGACTATAAGGAACACCCCATTCTGACAGTACAGCGCTATGGATAGTATAGGCAGGAGAGCGTTCCTCACAGCACAGCTAGACATACTCTTCTGACAGTGAAGAGATATCGGTAACTGCACCGATATCTCTTGCCCCAGGGCACATAACGGGAAAGCCAACACCAAGTTTGTCTATAGCTTGACTCCAACTCCAGCCCTTTTCATTCTTCAATAGGTGCTGTTCCACAAATTCCTGCAGAATTGGAGTTTTTTTTCCTAGTCCCCACCATTCCCAAACAATCATTTCTGATAGTTTCACAACAGTTATGCGCTCTACGATTAGGTGGGAGGTCCCAGACAGTTTGCTCCTCCCCAGGACTTCCCATCAGGTACAGAACCTTATAGCACCAATTGCTCAGGAAGGTAGGGGCTAGAGAAAAAAATTCAACTGGACCAGTGGAGGAGCATCTATTAAAAGATGTAGAGCTGAACTGGTAGCGAAAGGACCTCTTTAAAGGACACCTGTCACCAAGATGTTCGCCACTAACTATCGGATAGGGTACCAAAATTTTTTATCTTTCCCTCTGAAATCTCTGTAACCCATTCAGCGCCACTATCAGAGATATAAAGTGGAAGCCTTCATTAATAAGAGCTGGTTCTGGGTGATTATAACCTAAATTAGAATCATAACTATAATTAAACAATTTACCACGATTCCGATTTAAAAAATGATGTTAGGACACTCCCCTTTTACAGGCCACACCCCCAATTTATACGCCACTGAATTTTGCTGTCCAGTTAGTGGCATATCCTTTAGCCAAATCTATCCTTCATAGATTGTAAGCCCTCGCGGGCAGGGCCCTCTACCCCACTGTGCCAGCCGATCACTGTTAGTATGATATGTACCTGTATATTTTGTGTATTGTATGTAACCCCCAAATGTAAAGCACCATGGAATTAATGGTGCTATATAAATAAAAAAAAAAAAAAAATAATAATAATAATAATAATAGCCAATGGCAGGGACAGAACGGAAAGCATGGATACAAAATAACTGAAATATGTGGATACATTTACTTGAGCTGATTTTTGGATTTGGATAATTTGTGAATAATTGCCCAGCCATAGTAAGAGGGCTAAAAGAAACAAAAAAAAAAATACACCCATGAATGGCTTTCCAATGTTTGTCTGCAGACTCTCCCTGACAGCACAGCATGCACACTATATCTACTTACCATATATACATAAAGTACACATAATGGATCAGTATTCAGAATTGCCAAATGAATACACCCGGTTGAGTGATTTTATATGTCTATGTTCATAACAGCAGGTTGCCTTCTCCTGGGGCTACCTATAGGCACAAGCCTACAGATCCTATAGCTGATGTCTATGGTGTTACGGTAGTATAATATACTATAGACTATTTAGTATAAGGTCTATAATATGTCTGTATATTAAAGGTTTTAAACAGCTTTTGTTTTGCTGTGATTAATAACTAATGAATGTGAAAGCAAAATCAATCTGCCCCGAACGTCTTATGATTCATCAATAAATGTTAAGTAAGAACCAAACCTACGGTGATGTATCTAAGTGATGTGAGAAATAGCCGAGCGGCCGCCTCATATCTACAACTAAAGCAATAATACATGGAAAATGCTTAAAGGCACCACACCACCAGTATACAGGAAAAACACTGAGGTCACTGGTGGAGCCGATCAATAGGGAGAGCAGCAGAGACAACCAAAGGCGATCACCAATCTCCTGAGGAGGAGGACTGCGGGGGGGAAGACTGTGCGGGGGGGGGGGGGGGACTGGGGGGGGGGGGAGACTGTGCGGGGGGGGGGAGACTGGGGGGGGGGGAGACTGTACGGGGGGGGAGACCGTGCGGGGGGGGAGACTGTACGGGGGGGAGACTGTACGGGGGGAGAGACTGTGCGGGGGGGGGAAGACTGTGCGGGGGGGGGAAGACTGTGCGGGGGGAGACTGTGCAGGGGGAAGACTTGCAGGGGGAAGACTGTGTGGGGGGGAAAGACTGTGCGGGGGGGGAAGACTGTGCGGGGGGGAAGACTGTGCGGGGGGGGAAGACTGTACGGGGGGGAGGACTGTGCGGGGGGGAGGACTGTGCGGGGGGGAGGGAGAATTACAAAAGCCTTTTTCGTTCCACTCGGGGTTTATGGGAAAAAATATGCAAATCTGTTTTCCAAGATGCATTTGCATCTTGGAAAAAAGATTTGCATATTTTTACCATATATGAGCCATAGTATTTACTATCTATCTATGTCTATCTATCTATCTATCTATCTATCTATCTATCTATCTATCTATGTCTATCTATCTATCTATCTATCTATCTATCTATGTCTATCTATCTATCTATCTATCTATCTATCTATCTGTCTGTCTGTCTGTCTGTCTATCTATCTATCTATCTATCTATCTATCTATCTATCTATCTCCTATCTATCTATCTATCTATCTATCTATCTATCTATCTATCATCTATCTATCTCCTATCTATCTATCTATCTATCTATCTATCTATCTATCTCCTATCTATCTATCTATCTATCTATCTATCTATCTCCTATCTATCTATCTATCTATCTATCTATCTATCTATTCTCATCTCATCACTCTAGTGGAGGATGACAAGAATCACAGATCTATCACTACCCATCTCACTGGAGCTTTCTACCATAGGACCTAAATAAACTAACAATTGTATTCAGGATAATTTATTTGCAGTTTGCGGTATCTACAGACTGTAACATACCGTCAATGTCTGCTATACATGTAGACATTAGACCACCCTTTAGATGTTTACATGTGTACACATACGGTTGAGGTGGGTGCAGTATCTCTCTACAAATGCCACATGGGATGGGACCAGCAGGTTTTTTTTCTGTAACTAGTGCCATTATGTTCATTATTGTTGCCTCTCTGGAATATCCAAGAAATGATTGTCCGATAGCACTGATATCCACCGCCATACTACTATACCAACCCAACCATGCTACTATATCAAGCCCAACTTCCTCCTACATACCGCAGTAAACCCCAGTGGTGTGTCTTTGCTCTTCTGTCATACATTATCTCCAGTTGGCTATATTTTTGGCAGAGGTGGTTGTTTTTCTGTGGTACGCTTGGGAACATGGGGACTTTTAACAATTTCAGTAAATTGGGTTATTTTCTACTTATGTGGTGCCACAGACTGTATATTGCCAGGCTTGGAGTAGGTGAATCCAGAGGTGTGCCCGTGAGCCAGAGTGGCCATGGAGGACATTTTACTGGTGGGTCCTAGGCACCCCAGCCTAGCAATGTATGTGCCCACTCTGTATAGTCCTTAAAGTCTGAACCAGGATAAGGTATAGTCACATCTTCACCGGGAACTCCATTGCAGTGTTTGCAGAGGAAAACATTCTGCATGGAGGACTCTTTCCTCCAATGGTTTTAGTTTTAAAACAACGGACACCCAACGTCCCCATGATAGTCAATGTAGTCCGCTGAGCTCCATATGTAACATTACAATTCCACCCATGGGCTTATGAGAGCCAGATATGCCGTATTGATCTATTGCTCTATTTTTATCTTATTTCACTCTTCTGTATCGTATAAATGGAATTCTTATAAATGAAGCATTGAACATTGTGACATTTCCCTTCTTTAACTGAAATGGACTTGTCGCGGTGTAACCAAGTGTTAACATAAAGTGAAGAGTAATGTGAATGTGAATAATGACATATTCGTGATCTCTTTTGTCCGCACCATGAACACCTGACTGGTAATTTACGACCTGTTCACAGCTCTTCTGACATGACCGAGAATGCAGGAAGGAAGGCATTTCTACATCACAGAGTCATGTTCTAGGTTTGTGTGTTAATATGGATTATGGGTATGTAATCCTATTATGGAGAAGGGCGTTTAAAAAAGGATTTAGCAGCAAGCAATAATACAGAGTTGTGTGCAGTACGAGGGGTGTCTGAGGGCCCGAGCAGTGTCTTCTCCTTCACTGCTCACATAGTCTATTATTGGACGCGGCAGGAAATGTGAACGCAGATGACCCTCTTTACAGTTCTATCCAAAAACAAGAAGGACCTTTCTGATTCTATATATGGATTCAGTAAGTGCACCTCGTGTACATTCATATTACAAGTGGGAACATTATAGTAATACATCATGGTGATGTTACTTAAGGTAAAAGATCATTCTAGCTGATGCAAGGGAAAGATAGGAATATGGAAGAGTGACTATTCATGGGGGGCAACGCCGCACCTCCCATGAGGCGACCTGAAGCGACCGCTTCAGGCGGCGCTATGCCGGGGCCACGGGGGAGGGCGGCATTTTTGCTGACATAAGCCAGTCCAGGACAAGCTGTCCTGGACTAGCTTAGCATCACCGTCTCAGCAGCCCGGCACGGGAAGCGAACAGTGGATTGGGGCGGCCATGTGGATGCAGCGCTGCTCCAGCGGCCGCCCCTCATGCTCTTAGAATAGAGCAGGTCCTCTCCCTGCCTGCTCTTTGCCTGCTAATGGCGCTCACTCCGCCCCCTCCGTTCGGCCCCGCTCCGCCCCCTCCTCCGGGGGGGAAGCCGGCTTTCTGACATCCGCCTCAGGCGGCACAAACCCTAGGTTCACCCCTGATCAGACGGTCTTGTGCAAATGAAGTCACTACTAATAGCCTGGCTTGCTGAATGTGGGTGCTACAGTGTAGACATCTAAGTTTAGAACTACACAGGTGGAAACTCTTATAAATGCACATAGATTAGGCTAATAAAGGTTGCCAAACATATGGGGTATTCCAGGAATCTGATATTCTTAGGCTAGCTCCTCAGTATCAGATTGGTATGGGTTTGACACACAGCACCCCACTGATCAGCTGGCTGAAAAGGCTGCAGCATTTGAACAAGCGTAGTCCCTTTTTCCCTGCTTAAAGAAGACCTTTCACCACCTCTAACAAGTCCACCTCTTTACATCATGTAATACCTGCTGCTTTGCTGATTCTGGCACAGTTGGAATTTGTTCTCTATCCCCCACCGTTCCTGAGCAATCAATGCTGATCATTTTGATGCCTATTTAGGTTCTGTACTGTCAGGGGGGCGGTGTCAGGCAGGAGCAGACAAAGGGTGTGATTCTGAGCTCTGACACCGGCTGCTCTGATTGGAGCTCTGAACCACGCCCCCTAGCTGACACCGCCTTCTGATATTACACAACATAAATAGTATATCTGACACCAAAACTAACTGTGCTTATTGCTTGGGAATGCTTGCAAATACAAAAAAGGGGAGATACAGAGCAGCGAAGATAGTGTAGATCTATTTGAAAAATCGTAGACAGTAACTGTGATGAGTAGAGATAAAAGTGACCAAATTGGCCCCTCACCTGGGTCAGGTGTGAATGTGAGTTTTGGGGACACGGAGGGGGGGGGGCAGCAGAGATGTCTAATGCCAGTGGAAACAAGACATTTACAGAATGCAGCAAAAATGGCATGGAGCCCAAAAGATGACCAATCTGCGCACGTCAGAAAGAATAGTCTTCCAGGTCACCATTAAGCCTCTTTATTGGTAAAACAAAAGCACAATGCATTTCGGGGACAGTACTCCCGTTTTTTTTTTTAAGTGCAACAATAATAAAATACCTTAAAAACAAACAACATCAATGAAGAGGCTTAATTTACCATGGGTGACCTGGGAGACTACTATTCCTGAAGTGCGCAGATTGTTCATCTTTTGGCCCCGTGCCTTTTTTCCTCTTGCTTGGGAAAGGTGGGGGCTAGAGAGAAATTTAAACTGACCTAGAATCAATGACAAGAACTTGAATTAGTGAAGGCGGTGAAAGATCCTCTTTAAAGAGCACCTTTCACCACCTCCACCAACTCCAATGGTTGCAAACTTTAATAGGTGCCACTTAACTCAGTTGTAAGTTTTTTTCCTAGCCCTCATCATTCCTGAGCAATAGTTGTGGTTCTTGACTGTTTGCTCCAGCCTGGGTCTGTCTACCTGACAGTATGGAGCCCAGTTATCATATTGGATGCTGAAGCTAATAGCACCAGTTTCTCAGCAACGGTCGGGATTAAATGAGGAAATTCCAACTGTGCCAGAATCGGTGGAGTGCCACCTATTAAGGGGTGCAAATAACTGGAGTTGGTGGAGGTGGTGAAAGAACTTCTTTAACAAGCAAAGTGTTCTGCATTGTATAGCGACCGTGCTTGGTACTGTAGCTCAGTCCAGTTCATTTTAATGGGACTGAATTGCAAACGGGCCATGGGACAGATGAATGTGCCCTCACGGGACTGGCAGATTTGCTGGGGGAGCGTCATGGAAGACCCTTTTAAGTATAGAGCACCATGCTGGCTTACAGAGATGTGAATGTGCCTCCCATACAGGTAGACACATGTGTGCTTATAATAGGGAGGTAATGGCTATTGATTTCCAGCACATGAGCAGTCATTTCCAGGTGAGAGATTTTTTTCATCTACACGCTGAATATCACGAGGGAGGTGGGTTCTGTCTGTAAACCCGCACAGGGTACTAATGAGTCCCAGGTGGGGTACATGGAGCGCAGCATGGCGCACTGATCACTGGTGCAATGCTATCTTTTGCAGCATAAGGGATCTCAGTATGCGAGTTGAGCCAGATGCCGGATTCAGACCTGTGGGGTGTTCAACTACCACAAACCGCTCTGTTTGATCTAGCAAATTAGCGTCTGTTTCCTGTGAAAATGCTGCTCCATGAAGGGATGGCATAGACAAACAATGTCTGCACATCTGACTCGCTTTTCTTTCTAGCCGCCGGTTTAAGCAATTTAAACATTTGCACAGGGTTTGTGTCAGGAAGACAACGCTCCAGGCCACAGGGCAGCTTTCTAATATTCAGCACAAACAATAACCAGGCACAAAGCTGTTCAATTTAACTTGCAAAATGATCCAGGATTCAAGCTGTTGTGGACTCTGTGTCTCGCCATGAAATATGGAGTGTCAGTGTTTAGCTGATAGATACAACCCCAGCATTGCAAGATATTCTAAGACTGCAGAACTTCTCTATCCTCTTTATTAGATCTAAAGAAGTAACCCATAATCTACCTATCTGTGTCTACTTTAAAGGGATACATACTGTACATATGATGCTGTTTCATAGATGTGGCATGATGAAGAACAGAGAATTTTGATCCATCTCAGTAAGTGTTTGCAGGGAGTAAGGTCTTGTTCACATGTGTGTCGGTAATCCATTTGGGGGAGTCCGCATGGGGTCCCCCTGAACGGACTACCGAACGCATTGCCAAGTGGTGTGCAGTGAAAGCACATGGACACCCGAGACTATAATGGGGTCCGTGTGCTTTCTGCATGGTCTCTGAATGGTCTCTGATCGTGAACTACTTTTTTGTCCACATGTTCCGTCCAGAGAGTGTGCGGTAAGCACATGGACCCTATTATAGTCTATAGGGTCCGTGTGCTGTCACTGCACACCACTTGCCAATGCTTTCGGTAGTCTGTTTGGGGAGGGGTCCCCATGCGGACTCCCCCGAACAGATTACCAACACGGATGTAAACTAGGCATCCATACCTCCCAACTTTTGAAGAACTGAAAGAGGGGCAAATTTAGCCCCGCCCACTTTTGTGTTGACTCCGCCCACTTGTTAATTTTTCATGTGCCCGCACACAGTATAATCCTCCTACAGTCACCCGTAAATTATATGTCCCCCCTCTATCTCTCCCCCAGTTTCATATACACCCTTCATCTGCCCCCAGTTTCATGTCCCTCTTCCATCTCTGCCCCCAGATTCATGTCCCTCCATCTCTGCCCCCAGATTCATGTCCTCTCCATCTCTGCCCCCAGATTCATGTCCTCTCCATCTCTGCCCCCAGATTCATGTCCTCTCCATCTCTGCCCCCAGATTCATGTCCTCTCCATCTCTGCCCCCAGATTCATGTCCTCTCCATCTCTGCCCCCAGATTCATGTCCTCTCCATCTCTGCCCCCAGATTCATGTCCCCCATCTCTGCCCCCAGATTCATGTCCCCACATCTCTGTCCCCAGATTCATGTCCCTCCATCTCTGCCCCCAGATTCATGTCCCTCCATCTCTGCCCCCAGATTCATGTCCCTCCATCTCTGCCCCCAGATTCATGTCCCCCATCTCTGCCCCCAGATTCATGTCCCCACATCTCTGCCCCTAGATTCATGTCCCCACATCTCTGCCCCCAGTTTCATGTCCCTCCATCTCTGCCCCCAGATTCATGTCCCCACATCTCTGCCCCCAGTGTCATGCCGTCCTCTCCTTCATCTGCCCCCAGATTCACGTTCCACCTCCACATTAAACTTACCTTCTCCTCCGCTCCCTCGCCGCTCTCTGCCCGCCTCTCTCCCTGACACATGCGGCTGAAGCTGCTCGCGTGCTCGCTTCGCCGCTGCGTCTCTCTCTCTCGCTGACACATGCGGCTGAAGCGAGGAGCTGAACTGTGTCAGCTCCTCGCTTCACTGCTGCCGCCGGCTCCTGGTTTGTAGACGTGATGTACAAGCCAGGAGCCGGCGGCAGCGGCGAAGCGAGGAGCTGTCACAGGTCAGCTCCTCGCTTCAGCCGCATGTGTCAGCGAGAGAGAGAGACGCAGCGGCGAAGCGAGCAGCTTCAGCCGCATGTGTCAGGGAGAGAGGCGGGCAGCGGGGAAGCGAGGAGCTGATCTGTGTCAGCTCCTTGCTTCAGCCGCGTATGTGTTCAACTCAGATCGGCATCCTCTGGACGCCGATCTGAGTTGAAATCGGGACATACAGTCCTATGAAAAAGTTTGGGCACCCCTATTAATCTTAATCATTTTTAGTTCTAAATATTTTGGTGTTTGCAACAGCCATTTCAGTTTGATATATCTAATAACTGATGGACACAGTAATATTTCAGGATTGAAATGAGGTTTATTGTACTAACAGAAAATGCGCAATATGCATTAAACCAAAATTTGACCGGTGCAAAAATATGGGCACCTCAACAGAAAAGTGACATTAATATTTAGTACATCCTCCTTTTTCAAAGATAACAGCCTCTAGTCGCTTCCTGTAGCTTTTAATCAGTTCCTGGATCCTGGATGAAGGTATTTTGGACCATTTCTTTCTACAAAACAATTCAAGTTCAGTTAAGTTTGATGGTCGCCGAACATGGACAGCCCGCTCTCAAATGATCTGAAAACAAAGATTGTTCAACATAGTTGTTCAGGGGAAGGATACAAAACGTTGTCTCAGAGATTTAACCTGTCAGTTTCCACTGTGAGGAACATAGTAAGGAAATGGAAGACCACAGGGACAGTTCTTGTTAAGCCCAGAAGTGGCAGGCCAAGAAAAATATCAGAAAGGCAGAGAAGAAGAATGGTGAGAACAGTCAAGGACAATCCACAGACCACCTCCAAAGAGCTGCAGCATCATCTTGCTGCAGATGGTGTCACTGTGCATCGGTCAACTATACAGCGCACTTTGCACAAATAGAAGCTGTATGGGAGAGTGATGAGAAAGAAGCCGTTTCTGCACGTACGCCACAAATAGAGTTGCCTGAGGTATGAAAAAGCACATTTGGACAAGGCAGCTTCATTTTGGAAACAAAAATTGAGTTGTTTGGTTATAAAAAAAAGGCGTTATGCATGGCGTCCAAAAAGAAACAGCATTCCAAGAAAAACACATGCTACCCACTGTAAAATTTGGTGGAGGTTCCATCATGCTTTGGGGCTGTGTGGCCAATGCCGGCATCGGGAATCTTGTTAAAGTTGAGAGTCGCATGGATTCCACTCAGTATCAGCAGATTCTTGAGAATAATGTTCAAGAATCAGTGATGAAGTTGAAGTTACGCCGGGGATGGATATTTCAGCAAGACAATGATCCAAAACACCGCTCCAAATCCTCAGGCATTCATGCAGAGGAACAATTACAATGTTCTGGAATGGCCATCCCAGTCCCCAGACCTGAATATCATTGAACATCTGTGGGATGATTTGAAGCGGGCTGTCCATGCTCGGCGACCATCTAACTTAACTGAACTTGAATTGTTTGTCCAAAATACCTTTATCCAGGATCCAGGAACTGATTAAAAGCTACAGGAAGCGACTAGAGGCTGTTATCTTTGCAAAAGGAGGATCTACTAAATATTAAGGTCACTTTTCTGTTGAGGTGCCCATACTTTTGCACCTGTCAAATTTTGGTTTAATGCATATTGCACATTTTCTGTTAGTACAATAAACCTCATTTCAATCCTGAAATATTACTGTGTCCATCAGTTATTAGATATATCAAACTGAAATGGCTGTTGCAAATACCAAAATATTTAGAACTAAAAATGATTAAGATTAATAGGGGTGCCCAAACTTTTTCATAGGACTGTACCTCCCTCCAACCGGGACCGCGGGACATGTCACCCAAATCGTGACTGTCCCGCGGAAATCGGGACGGTTGGGAGGTATGGGCATCACTCAGGCCGGTAAATGTTCTTAACACTTTTAACATTTAAAATTTGATATATATATATATATATATATATATATATATATATATATATATATATTTATTTAACATACCTGCCTTTGTTCTGCAGTTGATATTTTTGTAGGTCGGTTAGTATATAAGTAGGGGTTGCGCGTTTATATATTGGGTGGTGTTTTGGTTGGATAAATATTAGAGATGAGCGAGTACTATTCGAAACAGCTGTTTCGAATAGCACACACCCATAGGAATGAATGGACACAGTCGACACGCGGGGGGTTAAGCGACCGGCCGCCGGCAAAGTGTATGTGCCAGCTGCTTCCATTCATTCCTATGGGTGCATGCTATTCGAAATGGCTGTTTCGAATAGTACTCACTCATCTCTAATCAATATCAATCCTCAACACCCCCCTGCTTTTCTACCAGTGTTAGGATAATCCGGTTCGGTTTACGACATAGATTTTGTATATTTAGAGTCTGTTTTAGGTTCTTATATCATTTTTTAGCTGTTAATAGTGGTTTAGTATCTTGCATTGCACTTTTATCTATTGTGCGTTACAAAGAAAAATCACATCTTAAGGCAAATAAAGTCTACAAAAACCAAATTAATAAAGGGGCAAGACAAAGTCTTTGACATAGCCTTGTTTTTTTTGGAGGGAGCACACATTATTCTTCACAAACAGCCGCACATCCAACAAGTAATAATCAGATGATTTGTAAATTACTGTTATTAGCTTTTTGGCTGAGTAAGTAAGCTCTTATTAACGTCTTCCTAAAGCGCCTGCTTGAAACCTACTTATTTGTACTAGCAGTTAATAATTTAGGGGAAAAAAAAGTTTCATCTGCGGTTCCACCTGCCCTGCACGTCCATTACACTAGACCTCTCCTTGTGTATTTTATACTACAGAAAAAAATTACGTTGTTAAAAACTTCCACAGTAAAGGCAAACTATGGCGGTAATGAATCAATGTGAACTTTAGCGAACATTCAGAAAGTGAACTTCTAGCTTAGACGTAGTTCGAGCGCCTGATGAGCAATTTACCTAATGTACTGTAATTATCCAAAATGCTCCAGTAAGAGTAACAGGGAAGACAGGAGAATTCAAGGTAGTATTCCTCAACCTCAGGAAATTACATTACAGACAGTTTTAAAGGGGTTATGCCACAGAAAGTATCCATGAAGGAACAATACAAAGAACTTTCTAAGGATCTTTTTACTCCTAGGCCAGGGACAATGACAAGGGGACATCCTCTACGTCTGGAGGAGAGAAGGTTTCACCAGAAACATAGAAGAGGATTCTTCACAGTAAGAACAACGAGGCTACGGAAGTCTCTGCCCCGGGAAGTGGTGATGGCGGATTCACTGAACAAGTTCAAAGAGGACCTGGATGTCTTTCTTGAAGAGAACAATATTACGGGTTATGGACTCTAAATTATAAGAACACGTTGATCCAGAGTTTTTATAGTGACTTCCAAATTGGAGTCGGAAATGGGGCAATTGGCATGAGCCTCGTGGTTTTTTTTTGCCTTTCTCTGGATCAACACTGTAGGGATTGTAGGGTTATAGGTTGGCCTTGATGGACTGATCTTCATCCAACCTCATCTACTATGTAACTATATCCTCCATCTATAGGATAGAAGAAGCTGATCAGTGGGGAGCTAACCTCTGAGAACCCCACCGATCCTGAGAACAAGGAAGTTTTATCTCTAATGGGAATTCAGCCTGAATGAAGGAGTGTCCATGCAGGAGGGGATACATTGGGACTCCTATTCCCATCAATGCTATACTTCAGGTATCTCCGACACTCCCATAGAACTGAATGGGGACACAGATGCAGTACAACCTGCATAGGTACAGCTACTTTCATCCTAGATGTGTGCAGGCTGAATTGAAAATGGGGGGAATCACTTCTCCGTTCTCAACATTGATGGGGGCCTCTAGGGTCAGACCTCGACGATTAATTATTTATACTGTATTCCATGGATAGAGGATAAACTCTTTTTTAATACACTGGAATAACCGGAGCTACAAGCACATAGCAGCCTATTGAGAATGAAAGGTTTTGCTGAAGAGTGGAGAGTTGCGGAGAAGCTAGTCTAGAGCCAGGAATGGATTTAGCATTGGATTTCTTTGCAATATTCACTGAACTATAAAATTGCCCTTCTTCTTGGCTTGGATTGGCCCACGGTGGAAAAGATGAAGCCCCTAGTGAGCCCCTCAGTCAGGTGATCTCCCCACTCCCTACCCACACCCTTCATGAGCAATACTCATTACATTAAATCCACTAAAAATAAACCAGAACAATGCATGCTGCAGATACATGACCTGAGAGAACAAATAAAACTGTATAAGGAACCATACAAAGGGACAAGTTTTGCGTAATCTAGTCTGTGCATACAAAACACGATTATCTGAATAAGCCCTTACTTGCAGGACTTAGCACATATGGTCAAAAAAAAAAACAAATAACTGAAATCCATTGCAAAATGTGGAAATGATGGCGCAGCAGAATATGTCCCTTGTAGACATTCTGCGTTTTATCATAGAGAAGCTTGAAAACAAATAACTATGCTTGAAGATGTAGGAGATATATTTTCAAGAAAAAAAAAATTGGGGGGTTATAAAGACCTGAAAGAGCACACGACAGATCACAAGTAACTAGGTGTCAGTTTATCAAGCTATTGTCATACAAAACCATGTTAGACTAGACAGAAATCTTATTAAACAGAGTACAATAGAATAGATGGCACACTATGAGATGTCATGGTAGATTTCTACAAAAGACTTCATACCGTACAGCATTCAGGTGGCCTTTACTCCGGTGACAGATCTATATTAGGTGTAGACACGGAGAATAAGGTCCGCTAGTCATCTATCTCCTCCCCCCGAGGGACTTACTTGAGCTTGTCAATTCCCTCGCTGTTTGTGACTATAGGAGACTATATTACAGAATCCCCCTAAGGGCTAGAACGAAGATCGGAAGCAAAGTTTCAAGTCTTGGGAAATAAAAGTAAGACTGGAGGCTTGTCATTGGCTGTCAAAGAGAACATTACTTTCTTCATTCTTTATCTGCTAAGTGAAAGTTCATGGAAACATACGAGATGAAAGAGAGAAAAAGAAATATCTGATACCTGAACATTTGCTGTACCAGAATAACATGGTAAGACCACCATAGGTCTACATCAGGACAAATACTGTACTGTTGTACTGTCAATCTGGCACCTACAGGTGTGTCCCGACTTACCCATCCTATTGCTCAGCATATATATATATATATATATATATATATATATATATATATATATATCACAAGCTAAGTAGCTTTTCTAAAAACAACATATTTTTGTGGCAAGTTATCACAAAGCGATACGCTAACTTGTGTGACCACTTGTGTGGCCGCTAACTATGTGTGACCACTCAGTGGCGGTGGCAGCCCTTCAAGGCTTTTGTTAGCATTTTGTTATATTGTGTTACATCGGCAAATCAGAATCCTTAAAGGGGTTGGCCACCTTCAGACCAATATTGACAAACAAATGAACAATAAAAAGATATACAATTTTCCAATATACTTTCTGTATCAGTTCCTCACGGTTTTCTAGATTTCGGCTTGTTGTCATTCATTCTGTTACTTCTAGAGGATAAAACTGTGACCATGGTCATGTGATATACAGTCCATGGTCATGTGATTTACGCTCCATGGTCATGTGATTTACGGTCCATGGTCATGTGATGAGCACACAGGTGCACAGCTGATTACCAGGCAGATGTCTGATTACTGTGCTGTGATTGTAATGAGCGACACCTGTGTGCTCATCACATGACCATGGACCGTAAATCACATGACCATGGAGCGTAAATCACATGACCATGGTCAGAGTTTTATCCTCTAGAAGTAACAGAATGAATGATGGCAAGCCGAAATCTAGAAAACCGCAAGGAATTGATACAGAAAATATATTGGAAAATTGTATATCTTGTTATTGTACATTTGCTTGTCAATATTGGTCTGAAAGTGGCCAACCCCTTTAAGGCTAATGCCGCGTAGCGAACCACAGAGAAAATTCGAAAAAATGTGACAGAATCGTATCCCGGACTTTCTGCTTCAATTATACCTATAGGGAAACCACCGGTGTTTCTGTAGGTATAATTGACATGTTGCGATTTCCAAAAATGCCACGGTTTTTCCAATCGCAGTACTCTACATATTTTTCTGCAATGTGTGGATGGGATGTACTAGAAGCCAATCCAGTTTTCAGGGACTGTAAAATGCCGCATCCATACCAGGGCGTTGATGCCACACGGCGCCCAGCCTAAAGGGATTTTCTGTGAATTACTCCTTAGGATAGGTCAACAATGGAATATCTGCAGGATCTAACACCCATGACTCACAAGGATCAGCTGGTTGAAGTGGGATCAGGGATCGCAGCTTAGTGAATGAGCTGCCATACCTAACACAGTGGCTGTACAAATGTACAGCACCGTACTTGGTAAGTAATGAAGAGTATGCTGCAGCCTCTTCATACAGCTGATCGGCTGGGGGCCTGGGAGTCAGACCCCTGCCAAACTTTAATTGATAGGACATCAGTTATGTAAGCCCCTTTAACTTAACTGGAGATCAGTTAGGAATGGATACATCTGCAATCTTTAATATCCAATACAAGCAATATAAAAGTAAGTTAACATTAACAATCTGAGTGTAAACCCAACCGGGGGAAACGAGGGTGTGCCGCAACCTTTCAAGTCTTATTTCTGCACGTAGTTAAATTGAGCTGAATTGGTTTCAAGGCAAATTGAAATCTTTAAATCATACCTGTCATTTCAGGGGACTTTTCAGAATAAACTGGGATGTCTGCACATGAGAAACACTATTTATATGACTTATACCTTGCATATTTTAGTAATTTATATTCTGTATTGAAGTTGAGAGTAGGTGGCAAACAGTGTACACGGCAGAGGCGAAAGGGCTGCATAATTCTCTCAGTCACAGGCCTAGGCGTATGCAGGGAATATATAGAGAACTACTGATCTATACTCATGTAGATACAGTACTTTGATTGTGAAAGAAAGCATCTTTCTTCTCTTATCTCCTACACATTTAGCTCACTCCTCCCCCTCCCCTCTCCGTAGACTTATATAGACGTATCATCTAACAGAATATTCAGAGATCAGGGAAAAAACCTAATAAGATGAGAAAGAGACATTTTTCTCTAATAAGGTATATTACAAAGTTTCTCATAACCCCCAGTAACATTCATGTCTTCAAAGATTGTTGAAACAACAGCGCCTATTTAACCAAACCGGAGACACGCCAAGTCCGTATAAGGGTATGTTCTCATTACAATGTATCAACTAAGCTATACATTCTCAGTACAGAATACATTAGGGTTTAGGCGACCTGTTTAGCATATTCATATTTTTGCATGTTTTTGTTTTTTTCCTTATTACCTTCATATCGTTTTGTCAATATCACAGCGACTATGTCCATCATGTTACTAAGCGGAGATATTTCACTGGGTTCTAATATCTTGTATGATCTATGGCCGTGTTCTATGCACAATTAATGATAAGATGTCAAAAATAAATGTCACCCCTGCACACTGCAGGAACAGAAAGAAAAATGTTCCAGTGTTCATGGAAAAACATATAAATCTACCCGCAGCAGAGAAATACGATAAGGCTTGCGCATAATCCAACACGACTAGTAATGAATAGGGTTGCTGTACAGATATCTTCATTACATTCAGGTTTGTTTTTTTTTTGGATCCCATAAACAATATGTGATAGAACAAGATCTATAAATGAGTATTAATATTTTATTTTTCAATGATTTGCTTAGTAGCCATACCATTTGTGTTTATGATCTAGTCACATTTATGTTTTCTGGGAAATGGTCAGGAAATATATGGATAGCGCGACCGATGTAATGGCTATGGGATTCAATGGAAATTGCACCAGGCAGCAAACTAGAATAAGATGACACAAAAGATGTGATCAGAAGAGAAAAGTTCCTGCCAATTGTTTTAGTTTTCGCAGTATGACCCCATGTTTACTATAGCGACCCTAAGTGTCCTTCATTCACCTACAAAGAAAATAATGTAAAAAAAATAGTAAAGCTGTCTCTCTCCTCGTAGTATCCAGAATAGTGTTATATACATACTGGTCTTGACGGGATGTGGAGCATGTGCTCAAAATCCACTTAAGGGTATGTTCACAAGGAGTTTTTTGGCAGTGAATTTTGACACTGAATCCGCTGCCAAAAGTGGCTCCCATGGACTTCAATGGGAGCCACTCACTTCTATTTTCCGCTAGCTAGTAGCGGAAAAAAGTAGCGACACGCCTTATCTTAACATGGATTTTGTGGCTGAATCAGCGGTGGTGTCCGTGGCTCGAGAAAAGCTCCAGTGTAGGCCCATTCATTCGGGCCCACACAGGAGCGGGATGCCGATGTTGCACCAGCATTCCGTCACGGCAAGCGGTGCGAAATGTTCACACGGCGGACAAGGTTTCCGTGACCTTTTCCTCTATGTGGACATACCCTAAAAAGGACCTTTCACTTCCTTGGGCACATGTGGTTTTATATACCGCTAGAAAGCTGACAGTACGTTGAATTCAGCGCACTGTCAGCTTTCCTGTTATGTGCCCCGGGAAAGAGATATCGATGCCATTACCGATAGCTCTTCACTGTCAAAAGGGCTTTCCTGACAGTCTAGCTGGGAATGCCCCTCCTGATAGTCTGTCCTCAGAGCTATACTGTGAGGGGGAATTCCTTACCGCCCAGTGATGACACCCCCAGTACTATGCTATGGACAAGTACTGTCAGGAGGGGACACACAGTACTCACAGTATAACGCTACACACCGTACTGTCAGAAGAGGCACTCCAGTCCCAGCTAGACTGTCAGGGACTATCGGTAATGGCATCAATATCTCTTCCCCAGGGGCACATAACAGGAAAGCCGATAGTGCATTGAAGTCAGTGCACTGTCGGCTTTCTAGTGGTATATAAAACCACGTGTCCGAGGACATGAAAGGTCCTCTTTAAACCACCAATGAGAAAATTTTCAGCAAAATAATTTTACCTATGTATTATTATGGCCAAAAATGTATGTGACAAATTGGGATACGTCATATGTTTCCCGCTGGGAAATGTACTTTTCCAGTCTCACATGATGGTCATACTGACCTATACTATCAGAGCATATCCAGCCAAGAGGACTAACACAAGTGAAGGATCTGACTACACATGGTCTTTGTTTGTAGTCTGTGACCATAGAGACACACAGGGCTGCATAGAGGATGCATACACAAAAGCATAAAAGAACTGATGTATCCAATACATGCAACAAAAAATGACGTAAGTGCCACGTCCTTCAGTATCACACACAGCTCTTGAAAAACCGGACCTAATAAAAACCAAAAAATTAAACCCCCACAATATTCTGGTTTGTACACTTGGTGGTCATTACTTGCCTATATTATATTTATGCAGATTATTTCATAATTCTTGAAGATAGCAATAGAATTAAGATGAGAATCTGTGGGAGGAAATGAAACATATTTGATGTGAGGAAAGAAAATTATGAAGAAAGCAGAAAGCCAGGAAAATAATCAACAAAAATTAAATCTATGCCCGGAAAGTGGAGCCAGTGTAGGATCAGTCCTACCAATATGTGATCGCACTAAGATGCACAATATTATTCATGTTCCTTATTTATAAAAGGAATAACATATTAAGAATCCTTTATAAGAGGGGGTGGAATTCATTTGTTCCAACGGTTTCTGCATTGAGTTTCCGTCTTGCATATAATGCGCCGAGACACAAACATCAACTAAATATGACCCCTGTTTGATCAGTACAAAGGAAGGAACTAAGAGGAGAAAGAAGCATTTTTCTTCCATAAAAATGCTATTTACTATTTTAAAGGGCTATTCCCATGATACTTGTTCACTAACCTGCAGGCTGTTGTGCTCTATTCACTTCCTGCTTTTCTTGGCACATTGGTGGGCGGGGTTTCAGTTGCACGGGATTGGGTGTAAATGAATTACCACAGTATGAAGCTGATGTAGCATAGCAGGATTTGAGTCAGTTTGCATTATATACAGAGGTAACGAACTCCCTATCTCAGCCCTTATCAGGCAAATTCAATTAAACCGACTGAAAAGATCTCAGAAATCCCGGATCTCTCACCTCCCCTATCTGAGAAGCTCCGCTACTTATAAGACACAAACAGCTCAGTGCTGCTCCCAGCCCCTCCCTCCCCCTCTGAGAGCAGGCAGCTACATCACTTATCAGATGAGCAGATAATCCCAAGGGCCATAGAAACGGAGTGTAAACAATGAAGTGAATAAATTAAGATACTGGCTAAACAAAACAGTTTTGATAAAGCAATGTATATAGGAAAAGTCTTAAATCCACATAAACTAGCAGTATAGATAGGATCCTTGTGATGGGACAACCCCTTTAACCTATTTATCACAACAGTAATGGGTTAGATGGCCAAGAGGATGAGGTTTTTTTTTGCCCCATTGGAATCCCCTTTAACAGAAATACTTCCTATTCATTCATAGTTCATGAAACCGTTCCAGAAAGTAGAAACGCTATAGATTTGGAAACCTATACCTATCATTAAAAGGGTTAATTGGGACTTATTGATTGATTGTTGAGCTCTCTGTAGGACAGGTGCTCAATTACAGATAGTTATGGGTTTGGCAGCCGGACCCCCAGCTGCTCAGCTGTTTGAAGAGGTTGCAGTGTTTGGGTAGCTTTGTGGCCTCTCTGTCACTTACCAAGCACAGGGCTGTTCATGGGGCTTCGTAACATAGCTCAGCCCATTTACTTGAAATGCATCAGTGTAGAGAGTCCACAGCACTCAAATACCTTGCATCGTCCATCTTTATTATTGAAAACATATCGACAAATATGCCATTGGAGGCAATACAATATCAGTTAGTATGTTAGTAGAAAAGATGCTTTATCTAGATATTTTGATCACAGTATGACCTGTATCAATGGATATCCAACCATCATGGAGAAAGGAGCCTGTATCATCCCGACTTCAAAGGAACTGGGCTGTGATCAGGTCATGTTTCCAATTACTCCAAGAATTCTTATTTCTTGGAGTATAAAATTATTTCCGAAAACAGATATGTCTGGAGAACCGACTAAGAACAAGAAGTGTAAATCTAGCTGCTGTTTGAACATTTGATCCACCAGATTCCATTGGTGTCAGAGCCCCATGGATCTAGGGAAAGGTCTGCAATTAAAGGTCCTGGAAAACCTCCTAGAAAGATGGCAAATTATTATAAAATGGTTCCTATTGCTTGAAGGTACTTATAAATTGCAATATATAATAACAGAAAAATATTCGACTCGCATTTCAAGGGTTCAGAGAATGAATGTAATTAGTGCCTCGCTTATTCTACGTGATGGCTCATAGGACAGATCTTTTATCTATACGGCATATTCAATAATTGAATGTTTTTGTTCCTGTCTGGAGTATAATAACGGAAGATAGCATTCTAGATATGGCTGTCAGGTTTTCTTCCCTAAACAATGAAAACCCCACGGCTCTAAGAGTAGGTTATTGTCTCCCTGCCGTCAGGTGGGAGGCAGAAGTTGGAAAGTTCAAGTGACAGTCTAATGTAAGCAATTGCTCCATTATTTGTCAGTGCTCCAGTCCTAGTAACAGTGATTGTGGTTGTTCTAGTGAGTGGTATTTTCCATACTCATAGCTACTAGAGATGAGTGAGTAGTACTCGATCGAGTAGGTATTCGATCGAATACTACGGCATTTAAAATACTCGTATTCAATCGAGTACCACTTGCTATTCGAATGTAAAAGTTCGATGCAGAACCAGCATTGATTGGCTGAATGCTATACAGTTGGTCAATCAACGCTGGTTCTTCTCCTACCTTTAGAAGTCTTCTCCGTGCAGCTTCCCTGAATTCAGAGCGTCTTCCGGCTCTGAATTCACTCTGCCAGGCATCGGGCCTGGTCAGAGCCGACTGCGCATGCCCGCTTGTAGTGCGGGCATGCGCAGTCGGATCTGCCCAGGCCCGATGCCTGGCAGAGTGAATGAAGAGCCAGAAGACGCCGCGGGGACGCTGCACGGAGAAGACTTCTTGGAGGATCCAGCCCGACCCTCACTCGTGGACTTGGTAAGTATGATTTGATCGAACGTTGCCTACCCCTGAAATGAGCATTTTCCCCCATAGACTATAATAGGGTTCCATATTCGATTCGAGTAGTTGAATATTGAGAGGCTACTCGAAACGAATATCAAACCTCGAACATTTTACTGTTCGCTCATCTCTAATAGCTACAGCTTATACCGGACCCCACCCAGATCAGCTGTTCCTGTAGCTGGAAGGCAGTAGTGGACAAGCAAGACATGTTGGACCACTCCTACTCAGGTAACAAGAATAGGCCCATCCAGTGCATGGTGAACTGCAAGGGCCATTGAATAGGAGTGGGTGCTGCCTGTGCACTAGCAGCTTCTGTCACACCCCTGCGACAAGAGGAATGGAAATACCCAGTTGTCAATTTATTAACATATGTTTAGGAGGAAACCAGAGGAATAACACAATACAGTGTGTAAAGTATGTTCTAGAATTCTTATTTCTTGGAGTATAGAATTATTTACTAAACGTGTCTGGAGAAGTGTCTACGAACAATAAGATTGGGCAGTTGAAATCCAACTGCCCAATCCTTATATTTGCTGTCGGAAGAGTCAGGAGGCCTCCCCCCCCCCATACACATTAGATCAGGAGTCTCAAACACATTACCCCTGTTGCCATAATCTGTAGTCGGAGTAGGATGCAGCCAGCTCTCCCAAGTTCTGCCAATCTAGCATTAGATACCTGGCCAATCCTACCAATATCAGCGGTTTTGGCTAATAATCGCTTACTATACATGGTCAACAAGAAGGCAACCGTTATAGGTAATTTACAGATCGGCAAAATTTTTCACTCTTGCCTGTCCAGCTTGCCTAAGGCATGATGTCCATCCCATGTAATGTAAAACTTCAGAAGACATCACCCTGATGGCTTCTGTAACCCCTTCCATGGCTGCTATCACATGGGGCTACACGAAGACCTGCATTACTTATAATGTCACTGTTTCTAAGCAGAGTGATAAGTAGTTTGCTCCTTGACCTGCTGTAATGGTGTTCTGCACTCCGCATACAGTACATTTGCCTTTTTGTCCTACCAGGAGTCAATGTTAGCATTTTAATGGAGAGACGAGGCTTACCCGCTGTAGGTAAGGGCTGACAGATAGACCATGGGACAATCTAATATTCATGACTATTGTCAGCTTACTGGGTTTACTTATTCCCAGAGCCAATTAAAATGCAAACAGTAGATATGAGAGACTGTAGTTTGATAACAAGCTAAGGGACGGGTGAACCATAGGGCAGTGTTCAAATTTAACTGTTTAATATGAGCATATTAGCAGCAATAATTGGATTTCTGAAATCCCAAGATTTCCGGCGGACACCCTTATAACCCATTAAACACACTGATATGCCATGTTGGCGCGATATGTCGAAATGCGATTTCTATCTGTAATTCAGAAATGGAGGTTTATCCTTGTAATGATGAAAAAGGTGGGGGGCGGGGAAGAGTTGATGAGATACTTACCGAAACCCCATAGCTCATCCATTCCTCTATTCTCAACGTTTATACCACTTTGTCTTTCTTCGACACGTCTCATGTAAAATTGCTTCATTCAGTGATAGGTAAGGCGAAGCGCTGGAGATGTCATGAAGGATTTATGTCAGGAGAACAGGTTTCGGAGGCAGCTTACACACTGTAAATTATTATTAGTGCGTTTTACCTGATGGCGGTTAGTGAATTATTAACAGATGGTTTGTAAAACTGATCTGGTAGGAGATGGTTTTGTTCTCGTCTCTTAAAGAGACATAATTACATCCGTGTGATGCAAATTCTGCATAGAAATGATGGGCTTATGTTTCCTATGTTTTTGGACCTCTAAGTACGCCATACTCCAATGGTGGCAATGAGGATGAAGCGACTGTTACCAAATGATGGGTTCAAGGGCTGATATCGATCAAAATGCCATAACGTTTGTTGTCCGACGGAAAGAAGGAATAAATGGGCCAACAGCTACTGAAAGGATAGGAGTTTCTATAGGGATACATCAAGCAAGGGAGGGAACGTTCTTCATATAGTGGTACTCAGTTATTTATTGCAAGGGGATTACTGCCAACTAAATGAATGGATTACTCAAAATACCTGACCTGGGAGAAGAATACTGAGATACCCGCCCACAACCCCAATTTCTCATTAAACCAGTCCATTACAATATCACAACATGGTAGCCAAAGCCTCTAAAGGCTGCAATTCACAACTCAGCCATTACTGTATGTGCCCACACATAGGCACATGTAGCAAAGACAACATATCAATCTTTGATAGTATATTGTGAAAGACTGCTCATCTCATGGCTCACAGATCTGGACATGTTCGGCCAAAGACTATGGTTACATGGTGACAAAAGTTGCACAGCTAAAACAGTTATGTGACTTGTCTGAGACATTCTGTCGAACAACCTTTAGAGCTGTCAAATTTGGATGAAAAAGCAGTCAAGCATTCAACATGCAACTATGACTCGCATGCAACTTCCATTGAAACAAAAAAAGTTGCATGCAACTTGCCACCAAAACCCAACAGGTTTGGATTTTCTGCGACTGTCGCGTTGCAGTTGCCTGATGTGGCATGTTGCAATGCGACACCATAGAGATACATTGAAATACTTGGGCGACACATCACTGTGTAGCCCTGTGTAAAGAAATACACATCTAGATTTACAATAAGGCTAAAGCTACATGCCAATTTTGGTCACAACCCCCATCACACGAACAAAGTTCACTGGGACCCTAAGAGTGTATCATCCACAAGTTATAGTAGCAAAAATGTTGAACAGTGTTCAACTTGAAGATCCAGTTGTGGTTCTTACGATGGCCCCCCATTAACATGTGTGAAGGAGTCACAACCTGGTGATCTTTGGTCGCTTGACAGAAGTCGTAGCCAAAATCGACCAATAAAATTCTGGAAACCTTCCATTGATGGGTACTTTTTTTTTTTAACTGTCTGATTTTGCCTTGGTGCCCTATACTACTTATGTCCCTGATTTATTACAATATATAAATAATATGCAAACGCTTCCAAGTGCCGGCCAATGGTTGATGCAGTTTGTTAAAACAGGAACTGGCAAAGATTTCTAATATAACTCATCATGCCAGAAAACTGGAGTGAGTTATAATACGAGAGATTGATAAATCTTCCCATTAAATCCGAGGGTGGATAATTGCTTTTAATTCTTTTAGTTCATTTTTACTAGCAGTTAGGATACGCAGACCATGTGCCCGAGAGTATATACACCACAGTATATACGAGGGAATTTTTAACCCATTAAATTTACAAATCCAATAATCTCATTAATCCAAGTAGACACTGGTTACAAACTTGATGGCCCAAGAACATTATCTACCTTTACTGGATCGGAGAGGGCTAGCGCTAGAGTTGATCATAAGAAACCTGGATAAGGATTATTGGACAGATGATTGATTAGGATTAGAGATGAGCGAGTAGGTATTCGATCGAATAATACGGTATTCGTAATACTTGTACTCGATCGAGTACCACTCGCTATTCAAATGGAAAAGTTTGATGCAGAACCAGCATTGATTGGCCGAATGCTATACAGTCAGCCAATTAACGCTGGTTCTTCTCCTACCTTTAGAAGTCTTCTCCGTGCAGCTTCCGGCTCTGAATTCACTCTGCCAGGCATCGGGCCTGTGCAGAGCCGACTGCGCATGCCCGCGCTACAAGAAAATGGTTGCTTTGACTGTAAGCAGCCATTTTCTTGTAGTGCGGGCATGCACAGTCGGCTCTGCCCAGGCCCAATGCCTGGCAGAGTGAATTCAGAGCCGGAAGATGCCGTGGGGAAGCTGCACGGAGAAGACTTCTCGGAGGATCCAGCCCGACCCTCACTTGTGGACTTGGTAAGTATAATTTGATCGAATGTTGCCTACCCCTGAAATGAGCATTTTCCCCCCATAGACTATAATAGGATTCGATATTCGATTTGAGTAGTCGAATATTGAGCGGCTACTGGAAACGAATATCGAACATTTTACTGTTCGCTCATCTCTAATTAGGATGGATCTCAAACAATGCAATGGAAATCCAACCAGGACACAATGGATGATAGATTTCCATTGCGTATATCTCCGGCAAATACAGTCACTATGTTACATCTCAACAGCACTGATATGTGGTAGCTAGCCCTTAGTAATTTGCAGAAATAAGGTTGGTAACCTCGCTAATGGTCTTCTAATGCATCAATTACAATACGCCCTGTTAGAATACAAGATGGGTCGAAAATGGGAAAACAAACAAAACCAAAGGCAGCTCATCAAACACTTCACACTTGACTGGTCTAAGGGCAGTTTCTAGAATCTGTAATGGCAGGAATCATGCCAGATTTGGCTAGTCTGACATGATGAATACGACTCCCTTTGACTCTAATGACCTGTGTGATCCTCGGCATGCGAGCTGCATACTAGCTACACAGACATAAATGAATAAATTAATAGATAAATTCACAACGTGCTTCTTCCTTGCCCGGGATTTCAAAGATGCCCTATTACTATTCCGCACTAGTCCTTTATGATTATCTCGTGACTAGGAGCAGAGTGTCCAGATGCAAATTTGCCTTTGTGATGCAAATCCAGCAAGCGGAGGAGCGGTGTATGTCTGCTAGAAGCTGGGGATCAATGCTGTGCAAAGAAGAAACGCTGGTTAGTCACGAGAACCATTGGGACTTGTGAATGAAACAGCTCCCTATGTGTATGGAAAGTCTTATGTATCCATTTTAGTCTTCGCAACACAGAGCAGCCACTTAACTCAATGGGCAGCGCGGGCTGAGACTTCTGCTCTAAGCTTATGGAGAATGAATTGCTTCTGTAGCCATAAACTGTGAGTACTGCGACTATACGAGTGGAAGAATCTGTGACCTTTTCATCATTCAGTTCTTATATAATGTGACGGTGTCGGAGCTTTGACTCAGCCCCAGGTGTAATGGTGTATTAGTGCATATGGCTTTCACGCAGATAGGTATAAAGCGTGATCAATGCTCTCGTCTGTTCTAACCTTTGGATCTGCAAACAATTAAATTATTGTAACCCACTCAATGTCAGATATGTCTGTAAATAAATGTAAACTGTGCCATGAAGGCAATTCAAAACATTTTGCCGCTGGGATGGCGGTATACTATGTACAGAAACAAGGAGGAACAAAGCTAATAAAGCCTGGTGCGATTTGAAATGGGGAATTCCTTTTCAGTACTGTTCTTGTATTCTCAGAGGGTATACGCAATATGGTTTAGCAGAATATATGTTTATAGTGCCGCCATAGTCTCATGTCACCCAACGCAATGTAGTTGTGGCTTGGGTAATAAACTTAGCCGGCAACCTCGCCAACCAGTAAATGCACTCTATCACAAAGGATTGTTTGTTTACTAAGGTCCGGTATTCCTTTTGGGGAGTACACTTGAGGACCTCCTGAATGGAAACCTATATGCATTAAAAATCAGTTAAGCTAAGGAAACCACACGGACCTCATAAACTATAATGGGGTCTGTGTGGTTTCCGCACGAAACATGCGGAGAGAAAAGTCCTGCGCATGTTTCGTGTGGAAACCACATGGACTCCATTAAGCAGAATTCACACGAGGTTTTTTTTGGACCGGACTGTGACGCAGAGGCCAACTCAGAATGTGGTCCAAAAAATGGTTATCCATGACTGGATGCCGGTGCAGTGCATCCAGTCGCGGCATTCCACTCCGGATTACACCCAAATGATTGGGTCTAGTCAGGAGGGAGTGTTCGCGCCGCGGACTCCACCTCAAGAAAGGGCATGTTGCTTCTTTTTTCCTTGAACGGGAACAAACTGCTCACGGAAAAAAGAAACCCATTGAATTCAATGGGAGACATTTTTTTTTTTAAAGTGGATTCCGCGTCAAAATCTTGACCAAAAAACCCTGAGTGAACCCAGCTTTACAGTCTATAGGATCCGTGTGGTTTCTTAGATAGCCGCTTTTTAATGCGTATAGGTTTCCATTTGGGGGGTCCCCAAGCGGACTCCCTGAACGGAATACCAAACGCAGATGTGAGCCGGGCCTTACACAGGTTCGGCTATACATCAGCATAAAATCAATACTCTCACAGGTCTGAAGGTATGTTCACACATAGGAATTTGGTACCGATTTTGAGGCAGATTGAATAGTTATGTTGGATCTTGCAGCGAATTCCATGGAACCTGAGACATGAGACCCTCAACCAATTAGCCCTATCCATCTGCGGCAAGTCAGAGAGTAAGAGCTTCAGCTTTCTGCCGGGGTGATCTTGGGGCCAGAAAAATGGAGAAGAATCTGAGCCAGTAGTCTGTCGCAATTCCTCTTAATTTTCTTCCATCAGAAGGGGCAGAAAAAGCCTCTTAAAATCCATTTCACATGTTCAAGATGTCACTCACTGTTACTCATACACATATGGAACAAGATCGTCCATATCTCCTGCAAAGAACAAAGTTACAAGCTGCCGATGCTGTAGCATAATTTAGCTCGGACATAGGTAAAATACTATACACGGAAGTAGGGGTTCAGCTAGACAATCCATATTGAGACATGCCTCACGAAGAGACCTAGTAGTCTCGAAAGCTTGCAATCTATCATCATTTTTGTTAGCCATTATAAAAAGGTATCAACTACTGAAGACTCAATCTTTATATTTCATTGAGACAGATGATACACTTGCAGCACTTCAGAGGATGTCAGAAAAATGTCGATTCTTAATACGACCAGACCCGAATTGATAAAGTGGTGCATATTGAGTGGCCATTCCACTGCATAGACTCAACATAAGGCCATAGCCAATGTAGGGTCGTATTGTGAAGTGTGTCAAAAACCTCTCTGCAGTGTACTACAAAAGTTCTGTTCCTACAAAGTTGCCTAAGGAGAGATGGGACCAGCGCCGCACCTCCCATGAGGCGACCTGAAGCGACCGCTTCAGGCGGCGCTATGACAGGGCCCCGAGGGGGGGCGGCATTTTTGCTTACCTAAGCCAGTCCAGGACAAGCTGTCCTGGACTGGCTTAGCGTCACCGTCTCGGCAGCCCGGCACGGGAAGCGAGCGGTGGATTGGGGAGGCCCTGTGGACGCAGCGCTGCTCCAGAGGCCTCCCCTCACGCTCAGGCAGAGAGCAGGTATTCTCCCTGCCCGCTCTCTGCCTGCTAACGCCGCTCCGCCATGCCCCCCTTCGCTCATCCCCGCCCCGCTCCGCCCCCTCCCCTCCTCCCGAGGAGGGGGGGGTGCGTCTTTCTGTCGTCCGCCTCGGGCGGCAAAAAAGGTAGGTTCACCCCTGGATGGGACCTTATTGCCATATACCAAGATAGTACAACATTTAACCTTTAAGCCCCCCCAGTGCTGCGAGAGAACTCATTTGCATACCGAAGAAAACCCAGATTTCTACCGAACGGCGGCGCGGAGAAGACATCTAAAGGTAGGAGAAGAATAGCCTTTCTTAAGGCTATTCCTACATGTTATCGAGAGAAAATGCAGTTTTAATGATAGAATCCCTTTAAAGTCCATATTGCGTAACAAAGTAGCAAAAGAAATCTATGGACATGAATGTCGTATCAATTTTATATGAAGGTACGGTATATATAAGTATTCCTTCATATCAAATCTTTAAGAAGAACATTGTGGATTCTTGCACCTAATGCAGTTATCCAGGTATTCCCCCCCTTGAGAAGGCGCCATACTTCAGCACATGGAGTTTTACTGCATGCTTTGCTGTGTATATGGCGCCACATGCTAACGTAGCATCTTCAGCCAAGATTTTTACGCCATACGCCGTTTATATTCTCCGTTTATATTGTAAACCATTTAATATAATTGCACGAAGCTAAAACTTTTGGTTATTACAGTCAAAATATAAAAAAAAAAAACACATCTCTTCAGCTCCGAAAGCTAAATGGAAAATATAGATAAGCAAAATTACAGCCGTTGTATACAATAAATCTGAAAACGACTGCAGATTTACTTCAGTCAGGTAAATGTAAAAAATAATACATCTGACCTAGGGCCCAAAAATAACTATTCTCCAGCAGAATAAAAGATGATTTTTAGAGATTGGAACAAAAAAAATACTCTAATCCAATGTTTTACTTTTCTTTTATGATATTATGCCCAGACAACCAGTTACATTGGCTCCCAGTAAATGTGAGAAGCGGATTATTCCCTTCTAACTTATGTCACCATTGAAATACATTTCACAGGATCTTAACCCTGTAACCTTATGGCACATAAGAAAGAAGTCAGAGGTCTGTCTGGGAATGAGGAGACTTTCTTCACATGTCACAAGACTGTTCACACTCCTATCAGAATGGAAGCTTCCATCGGAACACAAGTCATGATGGAGATGTGAACATAACCTTAGTCGGATCTCACGCATTTAATAGGTGTTGTCTGACACTTGCTCAATGAAAGCAATCTCTTCCCATACTGCACATACTAGATGGAGGGCTGGTACTTCCAAAACTGGTAAATTTTGGCCAATGGGTGTATGAATGACCGTAAAGCAGTGGAGATATGGCTAATAATGGTGGCCACCAGCAACAAATCTCCTGTCCCATAACCGGAAAGAAGAAGAAATCTAAGGAACAAATGCTTGAGCTCACAAGATAGACATGTGCAAAGACACATTAAATGTTCCCATCTTTGCATTTATGCCTATATCCACATTCCTATAGCCTTGGATTTACAAAAATAGCCAAGTGGGACGCCATGGTTATTTCAGCAGTCCCCAACAAGAGTATGGGAAGACGTGTGCATGCCTGGTCGTCTCTGTTGTAACTGTGGGCATGAACAAGGCCTCATTCTTAAGATAGATGAAGATCCCAAAAGCTACATACCTGTTGACTATGGTGCTCAATAATTGATATCAGTTATGGGTACCATTTTTATACTTTTTACCCCAGAAGTTTACATGAGGAATGACCTATGGCCATGTACAAGTAGGGCCATTTTTTGTTAAATCCATTTGACAATGAATTATTTGATTTATTAACAGGAAATTTAGGAAATCTACATTTGGGGTTTAAGGCTGCACTAACCATAATTCATTTTATTATAATTAGATTGCAAAAATCAGATAATCTCAGATCTTGGCCATGAAAGATCTTTGTCTTGTCACAATCTGTTCGGCCACCATTTAGAGGAGCCATTTGCTACAACTTCCTGAAGATGGACACACCATTGGCCATCAACCATTGAGATTACCTTGAGCCGTAAATGACATTTGATCAATACAGACGGCTTTAGCTTGGTCTTGATAATTTTCTGTCGATGTAAAAGTAGTACTTAATGATATGGGTTAGTAAGAGACCTTCTAACTACTCTAGGTCACTTCTGTGAAGCCAAGATAGTAGAGTTCTTTATCTCACCGTAATTACTGATGGCAGATAAAAGACTTAAAACAAAAAAAAAACACCCATTAAAACACTCATTCATTGGAAATCCAAGAGCTGACAAGACTTGGATATTAAAATATATCAGACAAAAAGCCTCTAAAATGTAAACGAAAGAAAGAGAAACGCGTGAAGTTGTCCATGGGTTACGCTAAGAATATTGTGGAGTTCTACTAAGCTACACGAGTCAGAATTGTGGCTCAATTCTCACCAACAACGTACTGCCTTGGAAAGAAAGCAAGGTTCAGAGGAGTCTTACAGAAAGTTCACACCGCAGAAAATGAAGAGAAAGTCCGTATGCGGCAGCAGAATCGTCAAGACGGAATGCCAGCAGGGACTACCAAGCTGTAGAATCTGTGTCAAGATTGAGCAGGATGCTGTTTTTTTCTGCAACCTTGCCGCAATCTCTTCCTTCCATTAAAAGCAACGGGTGTCAGATTTGGAGTGGAATCTGCCACGGACTCGGGGGCAGAATCCACTCCCAAATCTGTGAACACATTCCGTCGCAGCTGCCGCGATGGGATGCCGGTGCAGTGCACTGGAATCCCGTCGCGGCTTTCCACTCTGGATTAGGCCAAAATGAATAGGCCTAGTCCGGAGTGTGGTGTCGCGAGGCCGACGCTGCGGCTGAATCAGCCACGGAATCTGCCTGAAGAAAGGGCTGTTTGCTTCTTTTTTCCGAGAGTGGGAACAAACCGCTCACAGGAAAAGGAAATGACTAGCTCCCATTGATTTCAATGGGAGGGGGCAGGATTTTGAGGCAGATTCTCCTCAATCCTGACCATGTTGCCCTGTGAACTAGCCCTAAAAGTACCCTCAAAATGTGCCAAATTGTTCCAAAACTTTGACACCAAAGAAAAAGTCTACCAGGTCTAGCAAGATGCGCCAAATCTATGACACAGTAGGCACCAATATGATACATTTGGCACAAGTACTGGTCTAATTAGTGTGGGGGGACCAACAATATCTCTTGAAAAATTAAGTATAAGAAGGTGGAGGCCGAGATTGCTCTATCTCTCCATCTCCCTCTCTGAGATGGAGCCAGTTAGGCTGGGTTCGTGTTGCTGTATACAAAAGATCACAGAAGAGAGTCCAAAGGAGTATGGAATTTTAGTGAATTGGCTATGAATCCTTATCACTCTGTTTGTCTTTAGGGCCTCACCTTTGAAGATGTACTGGATAGGTCACATAGGGTGTGTAGAAACAGGTTCTATAGCCTATTGATCATTAGCCCCAAGACTGGAGTGGTCTGACCAGCATGTGATCATTATCTCTCTTGCCATGATATATGCATTTAGACTTTGTTTCATGAGAAAATCCATCCCAGTTTGGAAAGTAATAATGAGATGGAGATTACATTAGGCCTTAGCCAATAGTCATGTGCCAGGTTTATGTCACAACTGTACAACCAATCATGTTATGCCAACCATTTTATGTTATAGTCCAACCTGCTTTTTTCTGTATTGTATTTAAACTACCTTTTTGCACCATTAAGTTAGAACTCACTTGATACACCATCAGCTGTGTGTGTGTGTGTGTGTATGTGACTTCTCCAGGCCTGATATCTAACTATGACAACATAACTCAGGGGTCTTGTGCCCCTAACATTAGTAACCATCCAAATATTAGATAGTAATATAAAATCCCCCGCATTGTGTTTTTTGCTACAAATGGTTCTATCATACTGTAGTTAGCAATATCAATGCCAGATCTAACAGAGCTAGGTGCGTAAATCCAGACTTGTAGAGCTAGCTATAAACCAGATGAAATGTGCTTTTACGCCAATTACAAGGGCAAATATCTCAAAATGTCTGACACCTAGTCTAACTGGCAATTGTGAACATTGGCTTGGATCAACCAATCCATAAAACAGTTACATTGATATGTGATACTCCTTTATCAGATCGTATGTTATGACTTTAAAATCCTGGACAGCCCAAGGTCCCTATAAAAGTGCTCAGTAGTGGATCTGTTAAAATAGAAGTGCGTTACTAATCCATACAGTAAATATACTTTACAGCTAATCTTCTAGGTCACGTAAAGGATTACTTGAAGGAAACCTTTTCTTTAACCGGTATGTGACGGGGATGACTATAGGCATAAGAACATGGCAGGTGAGCAGGACTGGTTTTCAGGGGTGACAAGCTGGAAAATTGCATAAGGTCCTAGAAAGCCAAAGAACTGGATCCCGAGGAGCTAAAAGGAGAGAATAACACAAACTGTCACCGTTCTACACCAACAGGGGTTTTATCATTACCCTTGATAGTACAGATGAGCGAGTACTATTCGAAACTCCAGTTTCGAATAGCACGCACCCATAGGAATGAATGACTTTGTTGACGGCCGACCGCTTAACCCCCTGCGTGCAGGTCGCTTCCATTCATTCCTATGGGTGTGTGCTATTCGAAACGTCCGTTTTGAATAGTACTCGCTCATCTCTATTAATTATATCTACGGCAAAGCCACCGGTGTTTCCGTGGATATAATGGTAACAGAAAGTCCACAGAGGAAAGCGCTGTGGGAATCGTCCTGTGGGGCCTTAGCCTAAAGATGTTTTTTAAGTAGCAGAGGAACCTTTGGGACCCCCTAATGGACTAAGTCCCAATGTCAACTGCTACTGATGCTCCCCCAATAGCTTTACCCCTGGGATAAACTAAACTGTATTGGATATTGCAAAAAAATGCACACAGATTTTAGAGCATTTTTTTTCCATATTTGGCCCCATTACCTTTTAACAACACCCGTCTGTACCTGTTATATGAGTTACAGAAACTGTTAGCGGTGTGATGAATGTTTGCCAGTTTTTTTGCATAAATTAAGAAAGAATTCTAATATATTTTTATTAATTTATGTGGCCTAATGAATGGAGATTTACTTGGGCATTGGAGGGTTGTATTAGGAGAAATATGCAGCATATGGCAGTGTTATGTGGATATTACTCTATGTTATATTGTTGTATTTGGATACAATATTGGGTATTATTTGGCCACTGAATGGCAGTACTGGGACACATGGTGAGTGTGCCAGCCGGAGTTCATGTACTAGCCATGGGGTGTGTTACTGAAACTCAGTGTCATAGAAAAATATGAGAGAACTAAATGTACAAAATTCACAGCTTTATGTCCATTTGGTGCAATAACACTCTGGACATTCAGGACCTCACTGCATCCTAACAGCCGTGCTCAGTCCCAGAAATGTAACTGGCCATTGTGAATACACCCTAGGAGTCTATTTTCACAGGCAGGCTTCTGGTCGCAATGTATGACTATCTACAATATAACACTGTACAGCTACCAGACATTTGCATGGTTGCAGAACCATGTACAGCTGTGTTCAGACAACAAAAGAGCATTCCCTCCGTTGTCAGCTGGTCAACATGTTTCCCATGGCAGTCATTGGGAGTAAATGTTCGTATGATCATCAGTCTTTGTCCAAGGGCCTTGGAAATCAAGATCAGTACAAAAAAGCTTCGCTATGTAACTACAAAGTTGCAGGTTTTTTGTATATAATGTAAAATGGAGCGATTTAACATGTCCCCAAAAATGTTTGCTCATAGGTTTTCAGACTGGTCAAGCTTAGGCTGGGTTCACATCTACATTAGTGACTGTTGAAAGATTATAAAAACTGATTAGAATGGGACGTTAAAAAAAAATTAAAAAAAATTAAATATATATATATATATATATATATTTCAATGGGCTTTAAAAACCATCCATTGCTTTGCATTTGAAATATCTCCCCCATGTATTGGCTCCTTTGGGATGGAGACAAAATTGGACTTTGCTCCGTCTACAAAATAAGGATACACAGTAGATCAGTGGTGTAACTAGGAATGGCGGGGCCTCGTGGTGAACTTTTGACATGCCCCCCTTCCCCCCAACTGACACCGACGCTGAAGACCTCGACCGACCCCCTCCTCTGCACTCTATTATGTCCCTTAGTAAGCCCTGCACACAGTATTATGTCCCTTAGTAGCCCCTGCACACAGTATTATGTCCCTTAGTGGCCCCTGCACACAGTATTATCCCCCATAGTAGCCCCTGCACACAGTATTATGTCCCTTAGTGGCCCCTGCACACAGTATTATAGCCCATAGTGGCCCCTGCACACAGTATTATGTCCCATAGTGGCCCCTGCACACAGTATTATCCCCCATAGTGGCCCCTGCACACAGTATTATGTCCCATAGTGGCCCCTGCACACAGTATTATCCCCCATAGTGACCCCTGCACACAGTATTATCCCCATAGTGGCCCCTGCACACAGTATTATCCCCCATAGTGGCCCCTGCACACAGTATTATCCCCCATAGTGTCCCCGCACACAGTATTATGTCCCACTGTGGACACCCATAAACAATTATTATGCTCTGGGGTCTTTTCAGACCCCAGAGTATAATAATCGGAGACCTGGGGGAATAAAAACATAAAAAATTACTGTTTCTTACCTGTCCCCGGCTCCTACGCTATCTTCTCCACTGCCGTCCTTCTTCTATGACGTCAGACGTCACATGGCCCGGGAAGCAGGCCGGGTTCATGTGACGTCAGAGAACTAGGAAGGAGGCCTGGCAGGATCGTGGAGAGGTAAGTAACAGTGTTTTTTATGTTCCCTTATCTCTCCTGGTCCGCCGATCATTATACTCGGGGGTCTGCAAAGACCCCCGAGTATAATGATAGTATTTGTGGGGCCCGCGGTGTCACTTACCGATCCTAGCCCAGCCAGGATCGGCAAGTAAATATGGCCCGTAACGGCCTATTAAAAAAAAAAAACGCAGCGGTAGCGGCTGTCACCGGGACCCCTAATGGCCCGAGCCCTGTGGCAGCTGCCTCCTCTCCCTCTGCGGTAGTTACGCCACTGCATTAGATACTTTTGTAATGGATCCCGTTGACAAATTCTTAAAAAAAGAAAGATTATGACGTGCGTTTTGTAACTGTTTTTGTCTGTTTTTTTTTAATAATTGTTTGTTTTTATTAGATGGATTTGCAACGGGCGGACACCCTTAGCAGATGTGAACATAGCCTTAGTGGATCCCTCTATTAGAGTATTATATACTGTTATGATTACCAATCTAGGTAGAACATTGCCACTTGTTAGCCACACAATAGCAATTCTCACACACAACAAAGTCCTTACAATAACCGTTACCCGCAGACATCATAAACCACTTTGAAATTGTCAGGCCATGGGAGAATGGAGATGTGCCGCTACCTTTCTTCTGAATTCTGATCCCATTCTAGGCACTAGTCTACCTCTGAATAATGTGCGCTCACAGAAAATGTGCGATGGAAAAGATTAGCATTGAAAAGCTTTAAATATTTAAGCAGAGGAAGAGGGAATTCTGGACGCTGAATTTATGCTCTCGATTCAAGAGTGGCTGCTTAGAGCCGCAATATCTGTTCTAGGACAAAGCTTCCATTAAGCCGCTGCAATGTCACATAGCGCTAAGTGTATTACACGGCGTCTCTTTTTGTTCGCTTTACAAAACTTTCACCATTTTCACCTTTTCCATCCCGTAGAATGAAGAAAACAGAATATTCTCAATCTATAAGGAGGACTCCATCAATAATACAGATCAAGGCAGATGGTCTTGTACATACTATGCCAGTCTTCCATTAAAAAGCTGTAACTTTGTGAAAGTTTGTTTTTGTACAAAAATTTCCATGCCCTCCTTGACACTTTTCTTGCCTCGAATTCAAAAAACGTTGCATTCTTGGAAATCGAAACATGTCAATTATATGTACAGAGTTACCGGTGATACAATGGGGACAGAAAGTCCGCTGAGAAAAACTCCGTGATGAGTTTACGCCAACGTTTTTTGGCTGCGGTGTGCTACATGGGGCCTTAGGATCAAATACGTGGCGGTGGCAGACGAGTTCTCCGAATCGTATCCTCAGGCGGAGCCAAGACACTCCACGTTGACAATTACCTTATTTGTCTATTTAGATCCCTACAACACGTAAAAGCCTGTACGTTGAGAAGGGGCTCTCTAAGATCTTCTCCTCGTCTTAGGAAAATATTAATTACATACGAATCCCTTGGCGCTAATGCATTAACACTGTGCTCTAGCTAGCAAGCTAACAATTTCAGATGAGATTAAAATGTAAAGCGAGAACGGAGAAGAGCGGCGCAGTCGATTATGTCGGAAGCTAAACATTATGACACTAACATATTAGTAGCCTAATCAGAAGCAGCCTGCCATGGCCACTTGTGTTAGAAGCCATATTAGAACGGAGACAGATGTTAGTGTGGTCCGGAACAGGTTTGTTACTGGTGTCAACAATATAAATAGGCGCTTCGAAGATTCAAGACAAAATCAATGTGCGTTAGAATTTTCTGATGGAACAAATGAGCTTTTCCAATATGGCTGACGCTTTGCTACACGGGAATATTTATTGGTTATGCTCCACTTGTTAAAATATTTCGCCTTCTTAATTGATTGCAATTGGACGTGCCGACCCTAGGCATACATAGAGACACGCAACGTCCTGTCGCAACATTACAGCTAGACTTTCTTGGTTAACTAAAGGACCCCAAAGTAAATGAGCTCTCGTCACTGGGAAGACTCATTGTAAATTCTCTCATGCAGATATTTTTTCATTTGCTAAGAAAAATATCAGCATAAAATATTCAGCAAATGGCAAGAATAAATGAATAAAATATAAAGATAATTTCAACTTTATTTATTGCAGACTACAGTCCTATAAATCTGTAATCACTTCGTCCTCGCTGAAGACATTTCCAAGATGCTCCTCTTCTTGGATCAGTATATAGATAACGCCTCTATATCTATATATTAGACATTATTTTCTTATTAGAACAGATTTTCTTTCAATTGCTATATCTCAAGTCTCAGAGACTCTCTCCACATTGGTTTAGATACAGGGGGCATCTGTGCCATATAGGAAGCCAACAGTATTCGGCTACAGATTTTGCTTTGGGGTCCAGGAGCTTCAAGCCATGGCAGTGAAGGCTCCTCTAGGGTATAACAACTGAATGAGATTCTGTTGAAAGTTCTGTCCTATATGGAGAACTTGTAATGCTGTTCATTCTTGCTTTAGTGCTACTTAAAGGAAACCTGTTAGAGACCTTTGAGACACTAAAACACCCACAGATCCTTATAGACTGGTGGCTTATTGTCCCAAATAGCCCTACTCAAAGATATATTATACTTACCTAAAGATACATCTATTGCATTTTATTAGATTCCTCTTGGTTCTCCTGGCACCTCAGGAATTACACCTTATTTTCATTGTGCATGCGCAGTGAATCTATGGCGTGTTATTGCGCCTTCTGTACATTACATAGGTTTATGGACTAGCAGGACCCATGAAAGCATAGAATTGCATTTTATTGGATTCCTCCTGGTTCTCCTGGCACCTGAAGAAGCACACCCTGTTTTCATTGCGCATGCGCAGTGAATCTATGGTGCGCTATTGTGCCTTCTGTAAACTGCATAGGTTTATGGAGTACCAGGACCCAGGAAAGCATAAAATTGCTTTTTATTGGATTCCTCCTGGTTCTCCTGGTACCTGAGGGAGTACACCCTGTTTTCATTGCGCATGCGCATTGAATTTATGGTGTGCCATTGCGTCTTCTGTAAGTTGCATAGGTTTAGGGAGTAGCAGGACCCAGAAAAGCATAGAATTTTTTTCTATTTTTTATTGTGGACAATGACAGTGTTAGTATAGGTTTATTTGGAGTTCTATGCTATTGGTTCATAAGTACTTGTGGGTGGTTTGGTGTTGCAAATATCTGTCAACTGCAACAGGATCAAAACTGCTGTCACCATGCTATCTGATGGAGATCTGGATCTGGAAAAAGGAACAGATCCCTCAGGATCAAATGGGTATAGACCTATAAAAAAAAAAAAGGGCGGACATATACAATATTACCCATGACCAGTGGCGTAACTACCGGGGTAGCGGCTGCCATAGGGCCCGGGACATTAGGAGCCCGGTGACAGTCACTACCCCTGCAGGGTTTTTTTTTTTTCTTAATAGGCTGTTACCGGCTGGAATTACTCCAGACGGTAACGGGACCTATTTACTTACCGATCCTGGCAGGGGCCGGGATTGGTAAGTGACGCCACGGGTCCCACAAGCTCTATTATTATACTCAGGGGTAAAATTATCAGGTTTAGTGTTACTGTGTTACTTACCTCTCCACGCTCCATACAGGCATCGGGCCTAGTTGTCTGATGTCTCTGACGTCACATACCGGGACCTGCGTCCCAGGTCATATGATGTCCGTACATCATTAAAGATGGCTGGCACCATCGAGGACTGCAGCTGAGCCGAAGATAGGTAACAGTGTTTTTTAAGTTTGTATCCCCCAGGTCTCCGATTATTATTATTATTATTATTAGAGGATAATAATTGTTCATGGATGTTTATTATGGGGCTTAATTATGTGTGCAGGGGCCACTATGGGGCATAATATTGTGTACAAGGGCCACTATGGGGCATAATACTGTGTGCAGGGGTCACTATGGGGCATAATACTGTGTGCAGGAGCCACTATGGGGCATAATACTGTGTGCAGGGGCCACTATGGGGCATAATACTGTGTGCAGGGGCCATTATGGGGAATAATACTGTGTGCAGGGGCCACTATGGGGCATAATACTGTGTGCAGGGGTCACTATGGAGCATAATACTGTGTGCAGGGGCCACTATGGGGCATAATACTGTGTGCAGGGGCCACTATGGGGCATAATACTGTGTGCAGGGGCCATTATGGGGAATAATACTGTGTGCAGGGGCCACTATGGGGCATAATACTGTGTGCAGGGGCCACTATGGGGCATAATACTGTGTGCAGGGGCCACTATGGGGCATAATACTGTGTGCAGGGGCCACTATTTGGCATAGAGTGTGCAGGAATGCGGTGGGGGGGGGGTCGTTCGGTCAAGGTCTTCAATGTTGGTCAGGAAAGGGGGGGGGGGGGGCATGTCAAACGTTCACCACGGGGCCTTGCCATTCCTAGTTATGCCACTGCCCATGAGGCACATACCCAAACCTAATGACTTGTACTTTTCATGGTGGGGCGAATTATCCGAATTTATAGAAAATTGAACAACACCAAATAAACAAGTAGAAATTCTTCCAAAAATGTTTGTAACACAAATACTCCTGTTGGCATCAGGTGCAACGTGAACGTAGCCCAGGGCAACTGAGAAGATTTAGGACAAATTCACATACTGCACATTTGGTGCAACTGTCCATTCACCTAAGCCAGAATCCGATGTGCGCGCTGTAGATATAATCTGATTCAGATGTAGTCTATAAACCGATTTAAGGATGCAAAAATCTCTGCGACAAATTTGCTGTATGTGAATTCACCCTTAAAGCTACACTAGGATTTACATGAGCAAACTATGATCACTGACGAGTCTAGTGTACAAATAGCGCTCACTAATCCCATTACAATCCATAGAGAACATCAGGGAATTTCCTAGTATTGTGTATAGTGCATATGTGGATATGTAACCCGCACACTGTGTAATAGTAATGTAGTCAAAGATAACAGATACACCGATAGCCGCGCGAATTCCAGAAAGCCATTCAGCAATTTAACCCTTCATTGAATCGGCCTCACACACCTACTGTAGCACTAAAAGGACTAATGTGTATTTGCTATAGAAACAGCCAAAGTTCCCGGCTCTTTATCTCATACAACCAGTTAACCACTTTATGAAGTGTTTATTGAGAGCCATAAAGGATGATGAGTCTAAAAATATGATGGGCCATTATCACAACAGTAATTCTAACATTTCCTCCCTAATTCAGCATTCTGTTTTTATGTATCGGATATGTTGTGCAGTATCCTGGGTAAATTCGACAGTGGCAGATGCTGCCAACACTGACATAACTCTGATAGTAATCATATTAATAACCATAAAAACCAAGCCAGAAGAAAAGCTAACATTTTCATTACAAATAACAAGTGCTCCGATGCTAAACAGTCGTGGACAAATCATAATGGAAACACAAAGCAGGTTTTTTTTCTTCCACTCTCTAGAGGCGGCATCTAGTATATCCACAATGTCTGTCCTCACTGTGTAATGCACTCTTTATAGTCCTGGAGCACAACCCTTAAAGGGGACCTGCCACCCTTTATCCCTCCCTAAGGTTACGTAGGGGAGTAAAAATGTCATCTTAACTAGAGATGAGCGAACAGTAAAATGTCCGAGGTTCGATAGTGGTTTCGAGTAGCCCCTCAATATTCGACTACTCGAATCGAATATCGAACCCTATTATAGTCTATGGGGGGAAAATGCTCGTTTCAGGGGTAGGCAACGTTCGATCAAATTATACTTACCAAGTCCACGAGTGAGGGTCAGGCTGGATCCTCCGAGAAGTCTTCTCCGTGCAGCGTCCCCGCGGCATCTTCCGGCTCTGAATTCACTCTGCCAGGCATCGGGCCTGGACAGAGTCGACTGCGCATGCCCGCACTACAAGTGGGCATGCGCAGTCGGCTCTGCCCAGGCCCGATGCCTGGCAGAGTGAATTCAGAGCCAGAAGACGCAGCGGGGAAGCTGCACGGAGAAGACTTCTAAAGGTAGGAGAAGAACCAGCGTTGATTGGCCGACTGTATAGCATTCGGCCAATCAATGCTGGTTCTGCATCGAACTTTTCCATTTGAATAGCGAGTGGTACTCGATCGAGTACGAGTATTTCGTATTCAATCGAATACCTACTCTTTCAAGTACTACTCGCTCATCTCTAATCTTAACAACTTAATGAACAAGAAGAGGGAATTAACAAAAGGTAACAAAATGCAACAAAATGCCCATATGGCGTAAATACTATAGGTTCCACGGCGTTTTACATTCAATGCAAGGAGGGGGTCTAGCAAATCCCATCCACACATTTCCGCAACATTGCACCTTAGCTTTAAGGCTAGGTTCACACCTGCTCCTACTCTTCATTCGCGTATTCCTTCTCTATAGTCAGTTCGCTTTACATAGCATTCCATAAGACCAATAGAGAGGACACCGCCCCTTTAAAAGCATGCATGCAGCTGCAGTGGTGCGGTATATGAGCCGATTTGGAAGCCAAGCAGTAACTGAGCTGTAGAGATGTACAGAGCGAGTGAGATGTGCACACTGATACAGCTGTTTCGCGAGCGCAGACAGTGGGGACCTCTTTCAAGTTCTCATTTTGTTCAGTTAGTGCCGTAACGGGAAGGAGGAATCCATTCACTAGAGGAGAGGACAGTGGGATGCAGACAGATGGGCTCATTTAAGCAGAATCGACATTTTCACAGGTAACTGCTTTCTCCTGGAGGAGATAGATGAGACCCAATGGGCCGTCTCTTCGCTGCTTTGCCTAATTTTGCCTGACACTTTGACCATTTCACAAGCCTGCACAAAGCGCTGTTGGCCAACTATCAAAAAGAAATGATTAGACCAAATGCTCATTGTAGCCCTCCGAGGAGAGAGACAATATATCCCCATGTAAAAGAAATCACCTTTTGGTGGCTTTATGATTGCGGCCACATCTGCTCTCCGCGGCTCCACTGCCTTGGATCACGTCCATTATCCCAGGAGTTGCAGGAGCTTTCCAGATAAATGTGATGAAGTTGATGAACACATGGCTGCCGAGGAACAAGTCAATTGGCCAGTTATAAAGAGGACCAATAACGGAATGTAATAGCCGGACCAAGAAATGCTTATTAGCGGATTATCTGCTAAATATCATACAATTAATATTCTAACTAGCAAAGGGAATAAATCCTCATAGATGCCACAAAACTGCATTCATTCCATAAAGAGGACGTGTCAACTCCCCTGCCGAGCCTGGTCTACAAAGTTCTAACAATGTCCATAAAATCAAAACTCTGAAGCTCATTTTCTTGAACATACTATTAGGACGGGTTCACACCTGCGCCCGGTCTCCGCTTTCAGGTTTGCGTCTTCTGCCCAAGAAACTGGACTGGAGAAGGAAACCAGCAGTCAGTTTCCAAACCCATTCACTTGAATGGGCTTGCAAAGTGACCGCCCATGAGCGTCTTCTGCCTCTCCGTGGCAAAACCTTTCTTTTCAAATGGAAACAAAGTTGGACATGCAGGACTTTGTGTCCGGTTGAAAAAAACAGTTTCACCGCGGAGAGGCACAATACGCTCACGGGCGGACACTGACTGCCAGGTCTCCATCTCCTGTCCAGTTTCTCAAGATGGAAACCCACAAAGCGGAGACCGGGCACAGTTGTGAACCCGCCCTCATTGGCAGTGATGTCGGATATGAGGGTTTTTTTGTTTTTTTTAGAGTTATACATTACTTTCAATATACAGATGTCGCAGCTACCAAATTTGGTGCACTATGTCCTGGTGCTTCAACCATTTATACACTAACAGTGTAGTATGGCAGATACCATTTTTTAAAGGGGTTATCCAGTTTCTAATACTGATGGTCTGGGTCATCAATACTAGGTCTGTGAGAGTCCGACAGTCAAGACCCCCATAAATCTGCTGCCCCTGGATAGAGCAGTTCCTAGTAATTAGAGATGAGTGAGTACTGTTTGGATCAGCCGATCCGAACAGCACGCACGCATTGAAATGAATGGACGTAGCCAGCACGCGGGGGGTACCAGCTGCTTCCATTCATTTCAATGCGTGCGTGCGTGCGTGCTGTTCGGATCGGCTGATCCGAACAGTACTCGCTCATCTCTACTAGTAATGTTTACCTGCTGGGTGCCACATTGCCACTTCCCAAAGTGTAGGTGTGGGTTTTAGATGAAGTCTATGGGGCAGTGTTGCAGTACTAAAGCCCACTACTACAAATCATATGGTGAGCGAGCAGCGCTCGTAATAAACATTACCGGGGAAACGTGCTGTCCCTGAACAATAGATTTGCGCGGGCCTCGGCTGTCAAATCTAATATTCATGACCTATTCTAAAGACAGGCCATAAATATTGCAAAGGGATAACCCCTCTGTTTCAGTGGCTGGCTATATTGGTGGCTGCAACATTTGTATATCAATATTCTGTGGCTGGATCACATTTAGTGAGAGCAGCGATTTAGGGCCATTTCTATAACCAAGAGCACAATATGGGGGTGGCCAGTTTTTAAGGTGGCCATACTGTAATATGATCTCCATTTCTACTGAACTACAGTTAGACCACTACAGGTTCCATTTGTAGGAATCCCAAGTGTTTGGTTATGGCAAAAATAATATGTTCATTGGGCACATGTATGCTGCCATTTTGACCGCATGAACCTGACCTAACATTGGATTTTTGTAGCAGCTGTTCTGTGTATTGTAGTGTTGGCCCCCTGGTGCGGGTTCTGAGGACTAGAGTCCCACCAGTCTCTTAGGGTTAGGCCACCAATTTTAAATAGATGTCATGTCATGGTTGGCCAGAACACTAAGGCTGCATTCACACAGAGTAACGCCAGGCATCATTTGTGTGTAATTTGTGTGTCTTTTACGGCCGTCATAAAACGTTTACATAGAGTTCTATAGGAAAAGACAGCCGTAATTTACAGCCGTCATTGTAATGACGGCCGTAAATGACGGCTGTAAATTACGGCCGTCTTTTCCTATAGAACTCTATGTAAACGTTTTATGACGGCCGTAAAAGACACACAAATTACACACAAATGACGCCTGGCGTTACTCTGTGTGAATGCAGCCTAAGTCACATCGCTACTTTTATTTTTGAGGAACAGATAAGGACAATTTTTATAGGTAACAAAGACTACTTCTCAGAAATGTTGCCCTTCGGGAATTCAGTCCTATGTTGTAATTACCAAAAATACATTTACACGGGCACGTATGGGGCCTCGGTAACAGCACGCGGGTTTACAATGTTCCTTTTGAGCGGAATTTACAGTTTGCTTTAGTGTGAAATTTGTGACAATCATAATGAACGTTCGTCTCAGAGTTTGGAAAAGGTCAGGGATCAATCCTTCAGCAGCGGGCAGACATCTCCTCGCAGAATGAATTGTGCCTTTAATCAATTCCAAAGAATGACACGAAGAACATTCGGAGCCAGTTAATTGGGCATTTCAGATCTGGGGAGAGATGGCTGGCACAGTTCATTTATTTTACTATATAATGTAGGTACAATTAAAAAGTCCTAAATGTAGTCTCCCGAGTGCAGAGACATAATTTGTGACTCTCCTATTAATAAAACATGTTTAGGCATATGTGGAATAAATTACAGACCGCAGTTACAAGTGTAGGCTAGTGATAGCCATAGAACTATAATACTGTATAACAAAATATATGTAGATGATCACAATGCTAGAGATTCCTGATCAATCACATCTATCTATCAGTCATATTAATAGAGGAAGGCCCAGACTTGTCCCATGATTAAAGAGAAACCATCAGTAGGAAGCTCCGTATCAAACTATCCATAGTGCATTATAATGGGGCATCATGCTGAGCACCAGTGTCGGACTGGATTGCCTAAGCCTCACCAGTCTAATTAAATCTGTGTGTCCACCATACTACAACTATAGATACAAATATTGCCTGACACCTACATGATCATTCCTAAACCTGCACCAACACTGATGTTGCTTCAGTAGTAGTATTCTGCCTAGTCCTTGACCTGGTCCTTGTCTCTGACTTTCTGTTCTGTATGCCCTTAACAGTCTGTTGACTAGTCTTTGCGATCAACTATGCCCGTTTTACTGCCTTCTGAGACCTCATGATGTGTGAGCTGATTTTCCTAGCTCAAAGACCTAAGATGGATTTTGTTTGGGTCCCCTGAAGGAATATCGGTAATGGGGAACCAGGGGAATATATTGGTCTGACTACCTCTGTGACTAGAGGTCATGTCGAAGTCAGCCATGGTGAAGTCAAATACCCCTCCACACTCTTAGCCACTCCAATTGGAGTGCCACAGATACAAGATTACTGTACTGGCACTCACTTAAAGGGGTTTTCCCATCTCAGTGTCTCATCATTCTGCCTGCAGTGTCTTCTTCTCACTTCCTGTATTTCTCCCCCCCCCTCCTCCCTCTGGCTGAATGGGATACACAACACTTATTCAGAAAAGATAATATGCAGATGTTTACACAGAATGGACTCAGTGTTATCTGTGTATTTACATAGAGAAATAACAGACCAGGCTTTATCAGCAAACTGCAATTAGCTGAGCGGATTGTCCGGTCGGAAGAGCAGTTAGTGATGTCCCTTGTCCTATAGGTCCGTGGTTGTAGAAACGCTATGTAAATAATATAAGGAATAAGTTCACATAGCAGGCAAACAAAGCAGCATTTCTAAAGCAATATATTTCGGAAAAGTCTTCAATTTACATAAGCTATAAGTATATATAGGATCCGTGAGATGGGACAACACCTTTAAGGGGTGGATCTCCGTACACCAGGGCATTAGGCCTCTTTTACTATGACTGCATTCTCAGCAGGGGGAGCCTGTTGTCATGATAAGTGGGGGTCTCAATTACCAGCAATACACCGATTTACAAAAAAAAAAAAAATCTGTATTGATGTCCATCAGGTCATGATGACATGGCTAGAACTAAGCGGGTACATTATGCCAATTGGTGGACATATAGATCATTATTCTGAAATATTGGGCCAAAAAAATCAGACATATTTTATAAAGCAATTTAAAAAATGTAGAAAAGTGACATTGTGAGTTAGAGCCTGCCACTCCGATGCCAACACCCGGTACCGTTTTTAGAGATCATGAATTGTAATACAGCCATACAATTTGTTCCACGTTCAAGGACATTCAGCAGAAGGTGCATAAAGCGGCTGAATTTAGTGAGCTGAACGAGAACCAGCTGTATACATATGTAAAGAAATCATCCTGGTGCCAGTGACCTCCGCTGTCCAGACTCTCTGCTCACATTAACTTCCTAAATGTGAGCTATAAGTCCGAGCGGCTGAGAATCTGAGCAGGCAACTCTCCAGGTACTAATGCTGGCCAAGTATAGGCTCTTTAAGAGATTCAATGAAGGAAGGACAAAGTGACCTTCAAGGATGCTCAGCATCTAACTGATTGCCGACAGGAGGGAACTAATTAGAAGATTAAACACTTGTATTTAAGCCAGGCTTCGGATGCAGCGCCGCAACTTTCAAAGCAAGCGACAGGAACTCTTCCTTTTATTAAACAACAGTTAGGAAAAAAATGTTCAAAGCAAGAGTTAATTAATTCCAGCCCCCGGTAAACGAGGATTCACATCATCCTGTCAACACGCACAAAGGGAACAGAAAAAAACTATTCCAATATCATAGATACCGGCCTGAAAGATGTCTAGGGGCACATTTACCTCCCTCCCATTCACGTCATCGCCATACCACGCATCCGTCCCTGATGGCCCCACTTATCAATTTGTCGAGGGATGACTGACAATTAATACATTTTCCTTTTCCATTTTGGTTTCCATCACAAGTTGCAGGAATTATAAAAGTACATGGCGAATAATTATTTGCTCAGTGGTGTGTAAATATTTGTTCCAGATCCCAGGAGATAATTCCGCAGCAAAATTATTTTTCTATCCAGAATTAAAGTTTTCCCACCCGGTTATTTACAACAGAAGGAAACGGCTTTGACAATCATAATGGATAACGGATCGTATGGTGTCGCGTCGCTGCGGCCCCTTCAACTCAACGGCCGTCTACATGGGAACGATATGGTCCCATTCTGAAATTACATCTGAAGTGATGGAAAATAGGAGTATAAGCTGGCCATAGACATTAGACTAAGTGGCTACTCACACATCCAAGTTTCATCTGTGAAACACTGTCCGCTGTATTTACCGGCCTGAACACAAGCGGGACAATGGACTACGGTATGGGACAGTATGTCGCTAGAAGACATGGACTGGGAGATAAAATATAACTATAATGTTTGGGGTCCCTGTCCTGACTATGGTTGAGCGATCGGGATCGGAAAAGATCGGATCCCGATCAGCGATCGAGCAAATTTCGCGATCGGGATCGGCTGGAAAATGATCGGAAATCGGACTTTGAAATCTGATGATCGGTAACTTTTCCAATAGAGAAGCATTGACTAGGGTTGAGCAAATCGGGAAAGATCGGATCGAGCAAATTTCACAATCGCGATTGGGATCGGCTGGCAAATGATTGGAAATTGGATTTTAAAATCAATCCTGAAATCTCAAGATTGGCTCAACCTAGTCCTGACTTGTTAAGGCCGGTAAAGGCGGCACATACAGAGATCCAGGGAAATACATATACTATATACCCACACTTCTATAAATAGGCACTGTTGTTCCAATAAACTTAGTATAAAGGAATATCACAGCCCATTCTAATAAAAAAAAAAAAAAATTATTTTTAAAAATAAAGGTTTATTTCAAAGCAGTTTTTTGAGTCAAAGCCAGTAAGTAATTCAAAAGGAATGGGAAATGTAAGGGAACAACTTGTACTTCTTCTGGCTGGATCCACTTCTGGCTTTGGATCAAAAAACCGAATCAAAAGCTATCTGTATGTTTCCAGTTATCTGCCATCCTCATTTAAGAAAAGCAGCTTGGAATAGCTATAGGGGGTGCAGAGATAGCTATTGGGCCGAGGATCCTGAGGAGACCCCAAAGGTCCCCCTGCCACATAAACTATACCCTCATTCTAAATGGCACTAGGTCGGTAAGGGCCCCATTATAGATTTTGCACTTGGGCCCGGGAGCTTCACGTTATATATATATTCCCTATAACAGACATTACCTTGAGTCAATTTGACCTCTGTCTAAGAAAGGCAGAGATGTGACAAATTTGATAAAATATTTAAAGGGAGTTTGTCAGACTAATCACAACACCTTGTAGGGTGACTTTTAGACTTTCCAAAGATACCTTTTCTTATTCTGCATTGCAGCGCCATTTTCATGAAATCAGGATTTTATTCTTATACAAACTAGCTGTAGTTTTCTAAGCCCTGACAGTAGAAGAAATGCGCCCTAAAGCCCCTTTCAGATGATTTGCATAGGAATAAAATCCTTATTTTCATGAAAATGGCGCTGTAATGCAGAATAAGAAAGGTATCTTTGGAAAGTAGAAGCCACCCTGATTGAATGCATCTTACAGTGCAGTTTAGGCTAAGATTGGTCTAAGTTTTTACCTCTGTCAGTGGCGTAACTTAAGTCTTGTGGGCCCTGGTGCAATATTTTGTCCGGGGCCCCTACCTCATCCCTATATCGAATTCTTGATAGTGATGGTTACGGGTGATAAGAAGTTTAATCCACCTTAATGTGGTTAGGGTAATCTGTTGGTCTCCTTGGCTTATGGGGCAGATAGAAGCTGCCATCTCAATACTGATGCCAGTGCTTATGGGCCCCCTCTGCACCCCAAGTTACTGCCCTGACAACTGTGTTGTCTATGCAATGTATGGACTGGCTAGGTTCTCTAGGGAAAGAGGCTCTCTTTAAACACTTTCCACCATTCATGATGGAGGTAGCAAATGAGGGGTACCACTTTAACAGTATTTTAGCCCCAAGTGTGCCACCTCCTTATAAATGCCTTAGATGCCCGTCTCCATGAAAACCCATGCCGTATTTACCTCCTTTTTTTCGCTCTCCGACTCTGAAGTCTGTATTTCAGATGTAGCAGTAGAAGGGACATTGTGGTGCAGGGATTAATATTTCAAGCAATCTGTAACCTTAGCATGCACCAAAATATATGACTGTGTATGGAAACCTGTATACTAAGACTAATCCACATCATAAATATGTATCCATCATGAAAGGTGGAGGAGAAAATGCACATAAATAATTAGATGGAAAGAGACATCAGTCCCGTTCTAGGGAAATGCTCTGTCATGATATCACACCGCTTGATGAAAAGGACCCTTAATTTGCCAAGTCATATCATTTTGTCAAGCAAATTAAACTAGCACACAAGATAAATGTCTTCAGTGCGGTATGGATGCAACAATATTGTGGCTATAATAATGCAGAGTGACACTATAGGAAAGCAGTGCTAAGCCTGAAACCATAACCGTCCAATGAAGATCAGATGGATTTATAACATCAGCTTTACAAAGATTTCTCCATTCCTGGGTCATCGGAACTATAACCATTGTTATATAGCCAAGAAAATATCACCTTAAGGGCAAGAACAGCAACTTAGAGCTACATCAAGTGTTGTGCTCTACCTGTGTTACATATACAGTACATGTATGTACTGTACTGCTCTGTGTCAGGCATACATGTACAGTACTGCTCTCTAGCTGTATTACATATACTGTAACACATTATACCTATACTATATGTACTATACTGCTCTCTAGCTGTATTACATATACTGTAGCATTTTATACCTATACTATATATACTATACTGCTCTCTAGCTGTATTACATATACTGTAACACTTAATACCTATACGATATATACTGTACGGCTCTCTAGTTGTATTACATACTGTATACTATGGGAAGAATATGCAAATCTGTCTTCCATGATGTAATTAGGAAGTCAGGTGCCTCAGTGTTGCAAACCAATAGAGGGCACTCACTGGAATGTGCAAGCCTGTCTTCCCTGATGTAATTAGGAAGACAGAATCTCAGTGATATGGCCCAATAAAGGCTGCTCCCTTTAACATCATGCTCGACCTTCCAAGAGGCCTTTGTTTTGCAATGATGCTGGGATTATTACCAGGTATAGTCTCTCAATTGAGGACGGCCGTTTCGATGTTATTGCATCTCGTCAGCCCGGTGTAGAGAAGACTAACCTGTAACACTTTATACCTATACTATACATACAGTACTGCTCTCTAGCTGTATTACATATACTGTAACACTTTATACCTATACTATATGTAATATACTGCTCTCTAGCTTTATTACATGTACTGTGAGACTTCATACCTATACTATATGTACTACACATCTCTCAGCATATACTACATGTATTGTACAGGTACATATGTCAAGTTTTCCAGGCAAAAGTAATTGATAACAAATTCTTAGGATAGGACATGAATATCAGAATTGTGGGGTCTGACAACCAGCACCCCAGCTGATATTAGTAGCTGCAGTGCTCTCACTACCACTTATAAGCGAAAGCAGACAGCGCCGTCCACTTGTAGTGGCAGTTAATCATTACTGCAGTTCAAATTTAATTCAAATATATAGGAGCTGGACCACAGTAATCTCTACCATACAAGAGGTACACATTTTTCCATTATAGCTTTTCCTAGTATAGGTTTCAGTCTTTGCTTGCTCTTACAAACACTGATGCAAAATACTGACCACATTACCAAACCATCAATACTCTTGCCTGTAAAACCCATTTAATAGGTCTCCAGTTTACATGTAGTCAACTCATGCAATTTCTTATGAAAACAAATCAATAACAAAATCCTTGCAAGGCTTTACTCCGCCCCCCTCCCCCACAGAGAGGCCACACATTGACACAGATAGATCTCATGTTAAGAAAACAATCTATGCCGACTTATACTGTCAAAAGCTGCCGCCCAGCATCCCAGATCGATCCAGTTCATCTCGCCTTGAATCAGACAGGTCAGAGAATTGTCCTAAGAGGCCAATGACCACTACCTCTCCGGTCAGACACTAACTAACAGGATTCCTATATGAAATATCAGTTACACTCTTCCAATATTTTAACTCTTGCGATAATAACCCCATTATTTTATACAAAACTATTTGGCCCTATAAATGGATGCCAGCCTTACACAGCCTTACACAGTACATAAAGCCTCTAACACTGCAATCCGATTATTATCAAAAGGTCAAATTGTTTGAGCGAAACATAAAAACAAAAATTCTGCGACCTGACAATGAAGTCTCAAGAATACAGCTTCATGTATTATTGGGATCCTTCTTGTGCAACACTTTAATAGGAGTTTAGTTTAATCCCCAAGAGGTGGCGTCTTTCGTAGTATTTCCCGAAGCTGGTTACACAATGACTTTATCTTGTCATTGTAAATTGACATGTTATCCGCTATGTTTATACATACATACTTGCAATATACAATCCCATGGGTATACATAGTGTAAGCTCTTCTTATAATCCCATAAAACGGAACATAACCAATCAAAGCAAATGCTGGATTTGTCAGAATATGCGATGTATACATTGGAGACTATAAATTGGCTGAATTCAGGTAAGAAGCATTTACATATACGGGAAACTTTTGTATATAGGCAGAGTAGGGTTGAGAGATCGGGATTGGAAAAGATCGGATCCCGATCGGCGATCGAGCAAATTTCATGATCGGGATCGGCTGGAAAATGATCGGAAATCGGATTTTAAAATCTCAAGATCGGCTCAACCCTAAAAGTGACTTTTCCCGTACAGAAGCATTGACTAGGGATGAGCGATCGGGATCAGGATAGATCGGAAACCGATCGTCAATCGAGCAAATTTCATGATCAGGATCGGCTGGAAAATGATCGGAAATCAGATTTTAAAATCTCAAGATTGGCTCAACCCTAAAAGTGACTTTTCCCGTAAAGAAGCATTGACTAGGGATGAGCGATCGGGATAGATCGGAACCCAATTGGCGATCGAGCAAATTTCACGATCAGGATCGGCTAGAAAATAATCGGAAATCGGATTTTAAAATTGATCCTGAAATCTCAAGATCGGCTCAACCCTAGAAATTCAACACATATAGTACGTAAAATCATCTACCATGTTACAAGATAGTTTCATGATCCCTTCTACTACATACAAAGCATACTGGCCAACGCTTGTGAAATGTCCAGGTAGCTCCCAAGCAAAAGGGACCACAAAAGAGCAGCCAAATCTCCACGAGCCCCATAGATAGTGAATGGTTAAAAAAGACGATAACACGACTTAGTAGGATTCTAAGAGAGAGCATTAGGCAGGGGATGACGGAAGAACATTTAAAGAGCTTATTAGAACTGAGGGTCAACATAAAAATATATATTTAGATATCACACTGCTGGACCAAACCCTTAACATGCATTAAATGGCACTAAACGCTGATCCCATTTGAAGGACCTCTATCTAAACAGATGGTTCTTGGCGGGGCACCAGACTTACTTAATAGCTCATTCTAAGCTAAATGGCCCTTTCCATTAATGTGAATTGGACCATCAGGCCAAGTACTGGAGGCGTCAATATGATGAAAGGAGAAATCGGATATGGTATAGATTAACACAGATGGGTTACTTGTCTCTCTGTGTACATGATATGGATCACTTATAACGGGACATCTCCAGACTAAGAGGATAGCCTATTAAAAATCAACTAAACCAAAACCTAAACACTTCATACATTTTACAAACTTCATTTTCTAATCGATGTTCCTTCTGAAACAATACGTCGACCAAACGTTTTATGCAAATTAGCAAGCATCATGGGTAATTTATTCAGTGATTAATCAAATGGTTTTATAGGATTAATGATGGATAATCAATACCATTACCTGAGAACTCTACACCAGGTCCTCTCTTGATCACAGTAGTCTCTTCAAGTATATAGGGCTTAGCCACTATTACAGACACAACTAACAGCGTATAGACATCACTGGTTGGGTCATATGAAGGGTCTCTATTACAGATTGTGAGGTTCCAGGATACAGAATCCATCGCCAACTACTTATTCATGGCGTAACTAGAAATAACAGGACCCCGTGGTGAACTTTTGACATGACACCCTCCCCAAGACCATGACCGACCCCCCATCCCCTCACATTCTTGAACACAGTATGATGCCCCATAGTGGCCCCAGCGCATAGTATTATTCCCCATAGTCTCTATGGGGCATCATTCTGTGTGCAGGGGCCACTATGGGGAATAATAATGTGTGCAGGGACCACTATGGGGAATAATAATGTGTGCAAAGACCACTATTGGGGATAATACTGTGTGCAGGGGCCACTATGGGGAATAATACTGTGTGAAGGGACCACTATGGGGTATAATACTGTGTGCAGGGGCCACTATGGGGAATAATACCGTGTGCAGGGGCCACTATGGGACATAATACTGTGTGCAGGGGCCATTATGGGGAATAATACTGTGTGTAGGGGCTACTATGCTATAGTGGCCCCTGCACACAGTATTATGCCCCATAGTGGCCCCAGCATATAGTATTGTGCCCCATTGTGGACACCCATGAACATTCATTATACTCTGTGACGTCACCAAGTAAGCCCAAAGCCTGCCGGAGTGTAGGTTAGGTAATTAACAGTGATTTTTATGTTCTCTTACTGCTCCTAGCCCTCTGATCATTATACATGGGGGTCTGAAAAGACCCCCCCCCCCCCCCCGGGTATAATAATAGTGTTTGTGGGGCCTACAGCCGCCTCACTTACCAATTCAGGCTCCAGCTCACAGCCTCCACAGAAGAAGCAGCGCCAGCGGCCATGAACGGGGGCCAGGATTGTTAAGTGGATATGGCCCGTTACCTGCTGGAGTTACTATAAAAAAAAAACAAAAAAACACAGTGGTAGTGGCTGCCACCAGGCCCCTTAATGTCCCGGAACCTGTAGCAGCCACTGGCGCGGCTACCCTGGTAGTTACACCCCTTCCTATGTGGAAACCGGCTGAGTTTCCACAAAGGCTTTGGAATTCGCCATGTGCCCACTGCGCTTATTTTTCCACAATGTGTGGATGGTATTCACTAGAATCTCATCCACTTTGCAGAGACTGTAAAGCTCAGATTTATTTTTTTTTCGTGGAATTTTCGTAAAATTCTGGAATGATCCTTTATGTAAGTTAGTTATTTCTTAGCCTGTGATCGGGACATATTGCAAATGTATTGTACCTACCAAGAAGAACCAAAACTAGTAAAAGAGACAACCAACGGTTTCTTCTGAGGTTGAAAGCAATCCTTATAATGCCTCCTTCCAAGACTTTAAAGGTGACATTAGGAAGATCCGATCATGGAGCATCTCTTACTCTTCTATTCGGTTCCATTCTTGCTCCATTCTAATATGCCGAATGTCTTTGAATCAATTGGCGCTTAAGGTATTTTTTAGGCTATTTTAATGTAATTGTGCATAAAGGTGCCAAAAGAAAATTGAAAAGATATTTATCACTTCTAATCTGGGAAGGTTGATTTCATAAATGGGGTAATCCTTTAATACAAGCCACCGTTAAATTGATGTGTATTTTCCGTTCAGCATCCACAGCAAACAGCGCATTACTGAGTGTGGATGTGAAGCTTTCCGGTGAGCCCTGGAGATAAGTGCTTGCAATGTTTATCTGAAATTAAATTTAAAACAAATATTCAAATGTAATTTCATTCACAGCTTATAGAGGGGGAAAAGGGAAAAAGCCGATAGGAGAGTCAATATCTTGCTATTGAGAAACTATCAAGAGCTATTCCAAGAAGGCCACTAAAACGGAGTACCCGTATAGCATATGTGTAAAGTCTATCGCTGTCAAATGTCGCGTGGAAGAATCTGATGCTGAAGTAAAGATCAACTCCGTCCATCCCTCTATCTGCATTCAATGAACAATACTAGACTACTTAATAGCCGGGGATCACATTGAGGCTAAGGCCTGGTTCACATCTGTGTTCGGTAATCCGTTCATCGGTGATCCCCCTGAACGGACTACCGAACGCAGTGGCAAGCAGTGAGCAGTGAAAGCACACGGACCCCACAGACTATAAAGGGGTTTGCGTGTTTTCTGCGCACTGCCCGCACGAGTCATGCGGAGAGGAAAGTAGATGGTGAAGTACTTTTCTGTCTGCATATTCTGCGCAGAAAGCACATGGACCCCATTATAGACTATAGGGTCCCTTTGCTTTCACTGCACATCGCTTGACAATGCATTCAGTAGTCCATTCTGGGGGAAGGTGGTGTCCCCATACCGACTCCCCGAATGGATTACAGACGTAGATGTGAACCAGAACTAAGGCCCCACATAGTAGATTGCAGCGAAAAAGCACTACCGGAAAAACTGCAGTAGAAACACATTACAGTTTTTCCCACAGGGCTTTTCACAGAAAGTTTCGACAGCATTTCCAATGCGTATATTTTTCTGCAATGTGTGAATGGGATACACTAGGATCCCATCCACTTTACAAAGACTATAAAACGCAACGTTTTTTTTTACTTCAGCCTTAGGGTATGTATACACAGAGTTTTTTGCAAGCTGGAAAAATCTGCTTCAGGAATTAGGAAACGGTTTTTTGATGTGGTTTTTTACTTGATGCTTTTTTGTCACATTTTTCTACACTATATGGACTTGGAAACGTCTCTTTAATAGAGATGAGCGAACACTGTTCGGATCAGCCGATCCGAACAGCACACTCCCATAGAAATGAATGGAAGCACCTGGCACACAGACTTTGCCGGCAGCCGGCCGCTTAACCCCCCCGCGTGCCAGCCGCTTCCATTCATTTCTATGGGAGCGTGCTGTGAGCGTGCTGTTCGGAACGGCTGTTCCAAACAGTGTTCGCTCATCTCTACTCTTTAATAAAAAAAGCTAGCGGTTTTTGCAAAAACCGCATTAAAAAACAGGCCAAAAAAAGGTATTGCTTTTTTCCGTCTCCCATTGACTTCAATGGGTTTTTCCAGGCGGGATCCAGCTGAAGATAGGTCATGTCGCTTTTTTTTTCCACTAGTGGGATAAAAAACAGAGGAAAAAAACTGCTAGTGATTCCCATTAAAATGAATGAGAAGATTTTTTCAGGCAGATTTTAAGGTGGATTCCACGTCTCTTCGGAGAGAAAAGAGCTGCTTGGAGAACTTTTCTCTCTGCATGTTTTGTACGGAAACTGAGCAGAAACCACATGAACCCCATTATAGTCTATGGCGTCCGCGGGTTTTCCCAGGTTACTGCTTTTCTATGCTTATAGGTTTCTGTTTGGGAGATTCCCAAGTGGATTCCCAAAATGAAAACCCAAATGCAGATGTGAACGGGTCCATGATCCAAAGATTTTCTAAATTTATCACAGTATGCACATCACATTTTAAGTGGGTCCTTCACCACCTCCAACAACTCTTCTCTCCACTAATTTTGGTGCAGTTGAGATTTCTTTTCTCTAGCCCCTGCCATTCCTGAGCAACTAGTGTAGTTAGTCTCTGTACCCAATATGCTAAATAATCTCCTTACTGTCAACTTAGCAGTCCCAGGTTGTCTGCTCCAAGCTAGGTCCACCCCTATGACAGTAGGGATCCCAACAAGCATATGAGAAACTGACAGCACCGATAGCTCAGGAACAGTGGGGGCTAGAGAAAAAAAAATCCATCTGTTCCTTCATTTGCTCAATAGATGTCGCGCAAGCCAAATGCCAAACTTTATGCAAACTGAGCCAGAATTCAGCAAATTCTCATTTTTTTTTACACAGTTTGGGCTCTTACCATAGAGTACACAGGTCTTGTACACAGAAAATTGAAAAATAATCAGTGTGTATAATGCCAAAATAAACAAATTATTCTTTTATTAAAAAGTTACCGAGTGTTTGCATCGAAAATGTCATTGCGTTGCCTACAAAGCAGTCATTGTCTGATTGATAGACGGCGAAATATCAGCCTTGTATGGCATGTAATAATAATAGAGGAAAGACAATTTACAACCTGCTTTATGCATTGGCATTTATAGCGCTGTTTGTTCTTTAACTGCATTTCCCTGCACACACGCAAAGCCAGCAGCAAACTGGGAACATCGGGAGTGCGATATTAATCAGCACCATGCAATGATGGAACGCAACCCGAGCGCATTAACTACCAGAGGCAATAAACAAGAGCATGAAAAATATTCTGCCGTTCAGTTACACCGCAAGTATACAAGGTTCAGACACTGATTTATAATTAAAAGGTTCAGAACTCGGACTTAAGAATCTATTTTCCGGATTCTAAAGAGCCTCAAGAGTCTTTTATATTCCCAATATCTGGTTGCAAACCACTGGGTCAAATTTTACAACCTTCTCAGCGGGAATTTGTGACATGGAGCCAAATTCTCTATGTGAAATACTCTAAGCATGAAGGGAACTCGTATGTTCTTTCAGCTACGGCCTCTCTCTGCCTTTGTGTTTGGTTACGTGGTGTTTCGAGGCCAATTTGTAAGTGGACAGCAGACTGGCTCCTGAGATTTCTGATAAAAATAAAATAAAATTGCTTTACTGAGGAGCAGCGGTGCTCAATATTTATGAACTGGGGCTCCAGCTGTCAGTATAAGCCCCTTTCTCAACCCCGCCACTGGCTCATTGTTATTTTTGCTATGGGGCCCTTGGTTTCCCCCCCATGTTACTATAGGGTGGGTCATAAGTATGGATACACCCAGATAAAATGGAAATGGTGGCTGATATCACCTTACTGTTTGTGGCATATTAGTACATGGGAGGGGGTAAATATTTGAGGTCAGGTGATGCCCATGGTGGCCATCTGCAAAGCCGCCATTTTCGATTTAACTTTTTTCAATGGGAAGGGGGTCATGTGACACATCAAACATGGAGTATTGCACAAAAAACAATGGTGTGCTCATTTTTAACATAGCTTCATTCATTATCAAGTTATTGACACAGTTATGACATGGAGCAACAACAGTAACCCACTAAAGGATGTTTCAGGTGCCCCGCATCCTGGATCTTCACGAAGTACACCATAGCCATCAAATGGCCCTATAGATAGAAGTCCAAGGGAGTGAGACCCAGAGACCTTGGGTGTATCCATATCTGAGTGTATCCATACTTATGAGCCACATGGGTGTATCCATACTTACGGCTCACCCTGTATTGTGTGTTTTTATTTCTATACAGGGGATTTGGAGCTCTATATTAGGAAATAGAGCTCCTACCCATATTAAAGGGGATATCGAGACTCAACTTATGCAAATGGGAAACTCAGTTCCAAATACCATATGATTGTACCATTATACTATCATACGTTTTCATCACTGTTGAATACATGAAAGCCAGTCGAGAAAAAAAACTGTTGCCTCGGATCATGGCAAATTGTTTTACCAAATGTTGTGTATATTGAATGTTGGTATATACAGAAACTAATTGAATTTGAGCACTTACCTTATTAGTAATGGGGTCGGACACAATGGATTCCACTAGTTCTGCAGATTCAGTCACCTTATACTCTTTTACTACCATCACTCCCTTTATTTTTTTAAACAATAGACTATTTCATGTTCACACAATACACAGCCACCCACTAGACAATATACAGCCACCCACTAGACAATACATAGCCACCCACTAGACAATACATAGCCACCCGCTAGGCAAAACACAGCCACCCGCTAGACAATACATAGCCACCCGCTAGACAATACACAGCCACCCGCTAGGCAAAACACAGCCACCCGCTAGACAATACATAGCCACCCGCTAGACAAAACACAGCCACCCGCTAGACAAAACACAGCCACCCGCTAGACAATACATAGCCACCTGCTAGACAATACACAGCCACCCACTAGACATAACATAGCCACCCACTAGGCAATACACAGCCACCTGCTAGACAATACACAGCCACCCGCTAGGCAAAACACAGCCACCCGCTAGACAATACATAGCCACCCGCTAGACAAAACACAGCCACCCGCTAGACAATACATAGCCACCTGCTAGACAATAGACAGCCACCCACTAGACATAACATAGCCACCCGCTAGGCAATACACAGCCACCTGCTAGACAATACACAGCCACCCACTAGACATAACATAGCCACCTGCTAGGCAATACACAGCCACCTGCTAGACAATACATAGCCACCCGCTAGTCAATACACAGCCACCCGCTAGACAATACATAGCCACCCGCTAGGCAATACACAGCCACCTGCTAGACAATACACAGCCACCCACAAGACATAACATAGCCACCTGCTAGGCAATACACAGCCACCTGCTAGACAATACACAGCCACCCGCTAGACAATACACAGCTACCCGCTAGACAATACACAGCCACCCACAAGACATAACATAGCCACCCGCTAGACAATAAATAACCACTTGCTAGACAATACACAGCCACCTGCTAGACAATACATAGCCACCCGCTAGACAATACACAGCCACCCGCTAGACAATACACAGCTACCCGCTAGACAATACACAGCCACCCACAAGACATAACATAGCCACCCGCTAGACAATACATAGCCACCCGCTAGACAATAAATAACCACTTGCTAGACAATACACAGCCACCTGCTAGACATTACATAGCCACCCGCTAGACAATAACCACTCGCTAGACAATACATAGCCACCCGCTAGAATATACATAAGCACTTGCTAGACAATACACAGCCACCCACTAGACAATACATAAGCACTCGCTAGCTAGCTTTACTCCCCAGTAGTTATCATTATACAATGATTTTCATTTCAATTCTATTTTTCATTTATAGCTGACATTTTCCCAATTCCTTTTAGATCCACTTAATTTGGCAATATAACCTCTGTACTTTCACGGTGTAAGTATACCCTTGCTGAAATCTCAAGAACAATGGTTGAGATTAAACATATTTTATGCGATATAACACTATGAGTTTTTGGCATGTCTTAAAGGGGTTTTACCATGTTAATAACCAAATGTAAAAAATGTCTACATTTTTGCAAATGTAACTAAACATTGTGCAGAGTTTTAAAGATTTTTTTAAAAGATCTTAGCGGTGACGGTCTTTCATCTTGATAGGTTACCAATGAATGTGACAATGGATACAGGAACTTTCTATGGCGTGACACCATGTGAGCTTCAGACTGGGGGGAGGGGAAATTACTTTAAAAATTATTTTAAAAAAAAGTTGAAAAGTTTATCATACAGACAGTTAAAAAATATAATCCCCTATGTTGACTCCTCTAATAATTGTGCGCCATGGTATCCTTGTACAGAGCACATTCATTGCATGACCTGTATATAAAACGTTGGCTCCAGTCAGAAGCGTTGCTTTATACTGATGTATACTCTGAATTTGTGGTCAATACATATATATCACGCTTTGAGGATTTGAAGCTTCACCTGACGAAATTGCAGTTTAACATCTAATATCACAGATGGGTATTTCTAGTTACCTGAGGGATCAAAGGCCACCTGATTTCCAGGGTGAGGTCCTGCATCGACCGAGACGACCGCTGATACCTTCCGCACATCCCAAAGCTTCAAGATACCGTAGGAATCACACGATGCAATTGTGTCTCCCTATCACAAAAAAAAAGAGGCAATTTTAGCAAACCGCAGATTTCAGGACGCTAGTGATAGAGTCGAGAACAAGCTGCAGCTGTCACATTTTTATTTTTATAGGTGCAATTCTACATTTTGGTTAATGAGTCATAAAACGTAACTTTTTATGGAAAATAAATTAAATGTATTAATCTCTGTCACATGAGTGATCTAATAAAGTAGTTTTTCAGAGAAAATGACTGTGTGGCCACCAGAGCACTAGTAGTAAATAGAGGTATAATAAATTTAATGATGCACAGTGCAAATACGAAATTATGACATTTAGAAAGGAACTTATAAAAGATTAAACTGTTATTTTTTTTCACTTTTCAGTATATAAATTAAAGGGGTCCTCTAACTCCTTAGGCTATCCTAAGGAGAGGTTTCCAATATCAGATTGTTGTTAGCCTTATAGCAGGTACCCAAACTACCTGTCCAAAGCTGGAAACACCTCTTTACACTGTGTAATTGCCAGTTACTACATTGGCTGCCTAATCATTATAGAATACAATATAAAGTTATCACCATAATGCTGCACCTCCCTACATTTCCTCCCTCATCTCTTTCTAAAGCCCAACCCGTGCTCTCCGCTCACTCAATGACCTAACACTTACATCCTCTATTATCAGAACCTCCCATGCTCGTATACAAGACTTCTCCCGAGCTGCACCACTTCTCTGGAATGCTCTACCCCGGACAATCAGATTAACTCCCAATTTCTACAGCTTCAAGCGCAAACTAAAGACACATCATTTCAGACAGGTCTATCACATTTTCTAATGGAAACCTTTCTGTACCATAATTAGAATCCCTAAAATGAACCCTCTTCTGTTCCCACATTACCCCACACGATATGATGCCGTTTCGGAATAACTTCATATGTCCAGGTACCATCTGTATGTTAAAGGACACGACTGGTGATGGCTCATACAGTTTTATGTTTGTGTAATGACAGTAACTTCAATTACAAAATTGTCTGACCATTGTATAAGCCATGCTACCTCCGATGCCGCCCCAACCACCTCTTGTGTCATCCCCTCTACCTCATAGATTGTAAGCTCTTGTGAGCAAGGCCCTCAGTTCCATTTTGTGAAGTGACTAATTCTTTGTAATGTATCTTTTTGTCTGTACTTGAACCCTACAAATTGTACAGCGCTGCGGAATTTGTTTGTGCTATATAAATAACAATTATATTATTGGTCACATTGCCATGCTGAAGATCAGTCTCGTTCATTTTAATCCATTGTCATGTGACCAATGGATGTGATGTCACTTCCTGAAAAAAAGGCAGCCATATGTTCTAATCCCGCTCAACCACCTTAAGTGTAGACATATCCACACTTGGCAAAACCTTCAGATTTCAGTTGGAACAGCCATCCTATGTGTATGGGAGCCTCCTGACTACTGATAGAGAGAAGGTTTGGGTATGTTAGATTTGAAATACTGTATCTGGTCATTTTGGTTTTGGGGAGACGAGCCACTCAACTGAGTGATATTGCACACATTGTTATCCTATATCCTACCGCAGTGACCAATGTGAAGGATTTCACCAATACTAAGACGTGATTACCATTCTTACTTCCCACTCATGCTCCCTGAATGTCTGAATTCATAGGATAATATGAAACAAACTTTCTAAATTTTATATATTTATTAACCCATGTGGGGTCAGTACTAGCCACTAACATATACAAAAATATACATCAATGGATTGTCAAGCAAATACAGATAAAAGTACAATACAATCCAGAAAATAAAATGGGAATAAAATAGAAATCGAATATCAGCACAAATCGGTAATCCCGTTCACTGAGGCCTGATTCCTAGTGTAGAGAGTCTTTTTGTACAGAAGGGGCACTCAGCTATCAAGCTGCCTCCTTGCTAAATTTCCAATAATCTATGTCTCCTCTCAGCATATGGCTAGTGCCCTACCCACACCTCCCTCTCAGATAGGCCCCCTCCTCCTTTCCCCATTGCAGAACCCTAGGAAAGAGAGATGTTTTCCTAGGAGCTTGGACAGATGAACATCCATTGCCCAGGGGTAATAAACTGGCTGACTAGAAAGGCCAATGTCCCATGTTATACACATAAAACCACTAAAGCGAATTGACCAACAATGTCACCACAGCTTAATTAAACACAACATTCCTAAAGGTACGGGTAGGACTGATATGAACAAGTAAAAAAATAAATTTCAAAGAAAGATCTATAACTGAGGGTCTCATAATCACTCTTGCATGACCAACGTTCCACTCAAACAAAGGACATGGGACAACTAAACTTATAATGTTGGACCACCAGAGATCATACAGTATCTTTATACCCTATTCCGCAGATAGGCGATAAATGTTTTTTGTGGGACCCCTTTAATAAGAATCACAGAGAGACAAATATACACAATTAAAATATCTCCTGCTGAATAATCTTATTCATACTTTATGAAATCTCAGATATGTTTTTCCTTCATATGTCCACAACATTTTGTATCCTTGACCATAGCGGGGTTCTGAAGTTGCACACTGAGCTCTCGTCCCTTGTAATCTTTAAAGAACTCGCTATTTGCTTCTGTTTGAAGGTCTGCTTAAGCACAACATATTGATCTACAATGTTTTTGCCAAAATGTTTCTTCAAGGTTTAGTCAAATAATCTGTTACTGCCTTACATCTTAAAAGATCAAAATCAGGCTACATAAATGGTATATGTTTGCCTAGGATGTGAATTGATGGTCACAGTCATAAACCTGGCTGGATAGTCAGTACATTTATTTCCGTTACGTTTGCTGCGTACACGGTAAGATTTCACAGAAAGAATAAGTAAAAGGATAAGGATTCTCAAAATATTTACATTCACTTTCAGGACATTCTGTCTACCCAAAATTATTCTTATTCTGATTTTTTTTGTATCACCAGTTTTTTTCTCACACGTAAAATGTAGTTAAGGGGATATTGTCACTCCTTGGGGAGAGACCACCATATAGATGTGTGGAGACTTATTAAGCCTTTAGCACTCCACTTCGCAAGGGACCATGGGAAGAATATGCAAATCTGTCTTCCATGATGTAATTAGGAAGTCAGCTGCTGCCTCAGTGTTGCAAACCAATAGAGGGTACTCACTGGAATGTGCAAGCCTGTCTTCCCTGATGTAGTTAGGAAGACAGAATTTCAGTGAAATAACCCAATAAAGGCTGCTCCCTTTAGCATCATGCTCGACCTTCCAAGAGGCCTTTGTTTTGCAATGACACTGGGATTATTACCAGGTATAGTCTCTCAATCGAGGACGGCCGTTTCGATATACTTGCATCTCGTCAGCTCGATGTAGAGAGGACTATAACCTGGTAGAGGTGAGAGGCTTAGACAGGGTTAAGGGGATATTGTCACTCCTTGGGGAGAGACCACCATATAGGTGGGTGGTGACTTATTAAGCCTTTGGCACTCCACTTCGCAAGGGGCCATGGGAAGAATATGCAAATCTGTCTTCCATGATGCAATTAGGATGTAAAATGGCTACCAATGGGAGCTTCAGAGTATGTATTACTTGTCACAGGAAGCTCGAAAAGTCTGGAGCATAAGGCTGGATTCACACATGTGTCTGCAATCCATTGGTGATTTCCATTCCCAAACTTGTTTTAAAATGCATTTTTTTTGGGTGGAAACCTGGTGGACCCCATTATGATCTATGGAATCTGCGGGTTTCTGTAAGTAACAAGTGGATCCAAAGAACGGTAAACTGAACACTAGTGTGAGCCTAGCATAATTTGGCTTACACGAGAATGACTGCCCAGAGTGATTCCTAAGGACATTGGCTTACACTTACCAATATTGACACATTTTCCATCAGTGAATGTGAAGAGGATGATTGGCAAGTTGGCAAGGTCCACAGGCTCTGCCATGACTTCAGGGGCATCAGACAGATCATTTGCACACAGATTAAAAACTGACTTGCTTCATGGCAGGATTGTATCCCTACAATAGTATGTAAGTATAAGGAAGGTGCCCTACCAATGGAGCCCCCACTGATTACAAGAATGGGGGGGGGGGTGTCTCATTCCCCTTCCTCCATGGTGCGGCAGGTTGGGTATATAACCTGGTGCTTGATTTGTTCTGTACTTGGCTATTTCCAGCAATGGAGCGGCCATTCATGTGTGAGAAGACCCGCCAGTCTCCTATCGTTGTGATTGGTGGGGGTCCCAGTGGTTGGACTTTCACTCTGCAGCTAATGATATCCTGTCCTGTATGATACAGCCAGAATACCTTTCAATAACACTGAATGATATGCAAAATACTATGGTTCGATTGAATTGCCCTTTATGATCTGTCAGCACAGAACCAAAACCAGCTTGGCTTTAAAAAAAAACATGGCGACAGAAAAAAACAAAGAAAACAATACAAACATATTATATTAAGCACGTCTTTGTCAAAATTAATTTTCTTAAGTAGCTGTATGCAATATGGAGAAAGAAAGGGGAACAACATTTGCACTTAGACACCTACAATTACAATTACTGTCAGCTACCAGTGATCCGTGCAAAGCTCTATGGAAACAATCCTTTGCTGTATGAGACTGGATGTACTATATGTCTATATCCTTATATATAAAAAAAAAAAAAAAAAAAAAAAAAAAAAAAAACTAGACGTTTAGCAGAAATAGAGATGTAAGGCATCACAAAACATCATTTGCATCACATATCTGCAGTCGAGTCCTCTGTCAATGACCCTTTAGAAAACAATCTCCGATTCTCTATTGGAGCTCACAGTTAATTATTACCCTGGTTACAGATCATTTAATAGGCGCATAATGCTTATAGTCATGATACTCATCCATGGATATAGCAAGCTGCTACAGAAGCCGGAGCTACAGAATTGTTATTCCTTATACTGTGCTTGTGTACACTTAATAGGGAATCTGTCGCCATATAAGTGCTATACATCTACATCTACACAGTTCATGGTCATGTGATATATAGTATGTGGTCATCTGACAAATAGTATGTGGTCATGTGATATATAGTCCATGGTCATGTAATACACAGTTCATGGTCATGTGATATACAGTCCATAGTCATGTGATATACAGTCCATGGTCATGTGATATACAGTCCATGGTCATGTGATATACAGTCCGTGGTCATGTGATATACAGTTCGTGGTCATGTGATATACAGTCCGTGGTCATGTGATATACAGTCCATGGTCATGTGATATACAGTCCATGGTCATGTGATGGACACACAAGTGCACAGATCATTACCAGGCAGATTTCTGATTACTGTCCTGTACTGTAATGAGCTGTGCAGGTCTCTATCTATAACCATTTTTTAGCAATTAAAAATCAGGATTATTTCACCTTATTAACATATGAACTGGTTCTGGTACAGCGAAAATTCTTTGAGACAACTACCTAAAATTGTATTAAAAAGTGGGCTTTTATGGGGGGGTGGTCTTCTCAAAAACGATGGTGATTATGGAACACTTATTATTTATATACAGTCTATATGTTTGATCTTGTCTTTTGTGGTTTTAATGTGGTAGTCAAATCTTTGTCAATATGCAAACAAGCTCTTTGGAGCAATGAGGGCAGTGGGTAACAACCACATTGCTCCAAGTAGTTCACTTCCATATTGCCAAAAATGGTGATATCTCAGCAACATGGGTGCCAATTCACAAGGGGACAACACCATTTCATTCCAAGGACCCTAACCCAATCCCTGGATCAACACTGTAGGTAACTATGTATGCCATCTATCTACTTGACTGGGTTGATATGCTGAATTCTGGCGACAGATTCCCTTTACAGATTCATCGCTACTTGAACATTAGGCAGCAAATACTACACCCGGCCTACAGCTAATTCTCTACAGGAGGAACTTCTAAGGTCATTTCTGAGTGTCCAAATTAAAACTAAAAAAATGTTTGCCTTTAGAAACCGAAAAATGTACAAGAAGTTATTCCGACAGGGAAGACACTTGGTAGTAAAAGAGATGTTTTGCCTTTGAGATGTTGTAAGCTATTTGGGTTGGGAGACTTATGTAATGACTAAATTACTATTTTAATTATCAGATAATCACCGTTGTGTATGCCCAGACAGATAGAGACACTTCTCTGCTTCTCATGTCATTGTATCCTACACAAAGAATTTGGTCTCTGTCCAACTCATGTACAGAAAATGGGTTTTGAAATGATAACCGAACATGAAGGGACATTAGTCAGAGAAAGCGTTTACGTGGGAAATTAACCCTTAACGATATAATCCTATGAGATAGAACATTGGACACAAATATTAACGTTAACATGTTAATTATTATATGGCCATACATATTTCTATACAATATCTAAATGTTTATAGACGAGTAAAACCTAAACCCTTAAAGCTATGTTCACACTGGCATCTTTGAAAGCTAAACCGGACATGTTGTCAAATAGATTCACTCTCACCAAAAATACAGGAAAAGTTACAGATGTTTGTTGTGTTGTGTTGTTGGCCCAGTTATGTGGTCAGCTTGAATTTTAACAGCTACTGGTGACTATTTGTGGATGATCGTACACATTAGGGAGAGTGTGTGCCTACATAGGCGTACAGAGACTTACAAGTCATTCCTGCTTCACTAGGCATTCTGGGTAAAAAAATATGCAAATCTATTCTCCAGGATGTAATTAGGAGAACAGTGCCTCTGTATGCCGCCCTCTAGAGGGCAGCCTCCTTAACATCATGCATAACTCAGTTAATAAGTCTACTATCATGATGCGGATTTAATTGCCAAATTAGTATTTCTATTCCAAAAGGAACAGATTCCCAGCTATGGACAGCGCTGTTTCGGTCTTTTGGACCTCCTCAGCATAGTCTCTCACTTTGCCAAATCAGTATCCCTGCGCTATGCTGAGGAGATCCAAAAGACCGAAACAGCGCTGTCCATAGCTGAGAATCTGTTCCTTTTGGAATAGAAATACTAATTTGGCAATTAAATCCACATCATGATAGTAGGCTTGTTAACTGCATGATATTAAGGAGGTTGCCCTCTAGAGGGCAGCTTATAGAGGCACTGTTCTCCTAATTACATCATGGAGAATAGAATATGCATATTATTTGTGGATGAGGAGGATGAAGAGGATGAGGAGGAGGAGAAACATTAAAGGCTATCGGAATTTCAGATGATCATACAAGTGTTAAACAGATCTTACTTGAATCAGAAAGATAAGCAAAATCTATAGAATTTTAACTTTATATTACTACTAACACATAGTTTTTCCCAAAAATTAACAGATGATCTATTTTGGGGTAAAAAAGTTAAAATGCAAAGCACACCTTAGGCTAAGGCCCCAGCAGCAAAAAAAAACCCATGACGGCAACACTGGTTGTTTATCCAACAGCGCTTTTCATAGAAAATCAACAGGCGTTTTCTATGCGGACTCTCTGCTTCAATTATACATATGGGGAAACCGCCAGTGTTTCTGTAGGTAAAACTGACATGCTCCAATTGCCAAAACCGCAACGGTTTTGGAAATCTCATTGTGTCTGCTGCACATGATTTTCGCAGGTGTTGGATGAGATTCACTAGAAACGCCACCTTTTTTTCAAAGGCATTTATGCCGCAGCTATAATGCAGCATTTCTACCACATGGGCCCAAAGCTTTATTCAGGCCTTGTTCGGATTCCGATCGGCGATAGAGTAAATTTCATGATTGCGATCGGAATTCCGATCCCGATCTTTTCGGGCAGGATCGAGATCGGCGGTTATTTACCACAATGCTTGGCTACTGGCCAATCATTGTGGGAAAAGCTTAGCACCCATAGCACCTGATAGAACAGCAGTTCTGAACAGCACGCTCCCATATAAATGAATGGACGTAGCTGGCAAGCGGTCGGTTAAGCGACCGACCGCCGGCAAAGTGTATGTGCCAGCTGCTTCCATTCATTTCTATGGGAGCGTGCTGTTCGGAACGGCTGATCCGAACAGTGTTTGCTCATCTCTAGTAACAATTGCTTCTGGGTCCTAGACCCTGACAGGGCCCCAAATGTCTCCATGACACATAAAATATACCACTATTCTAAATGGTACACGGTAAGTGGAAGCCCCACTACAGATTTTGCACTGGGCACAGGATCTTCCAGTTACAACCATATGGATGTCACATTGTTACGCTCAAAGTATAAGGATTCAACACAAATAGAGCAAAAAGCAGGGCACTCACCAAGCAACGCGTCTTAAAACAGAAAACTTTATTTCATATCTTCTAAAAGTTCCAGTGCATCAGAACGAAATGGATGAAGACACAAAAAATTCAAGCGACGATCGTTTCATGCGACAGAACAGGATGCCAATATTTTACTTAATTTTTTTCTGAACTAAAAAAACCCCTAATTTTGTTAATTGTTCTTGTCATTGTAGCCCATCCATTCCATTTATTACAACTCCATGCAAAATTAGATGAATAAAATATTACCAAAAATTTAAGTATAGAAGCAAAAAAAAAACCAAAAACCAGGAACATTTTAGCACAAAAATATCATTTTTTAAACAATCCTACTCTTCTCATTATAATGTAAAGTATCTATTTTGGGACTGTTGGAGAGGTCACCAGGCACTGAGCAGAGGCACGGGATTCGGCGGTAAAGATTGCCTTTAATAGCTGGAGGTAATCACCCGCTCAGCATGGCATTAAGGTAATGAAATGCTCAGGAACATATCAAGGGGAACTCAGATGTCAAACATTTACTGTGCTGTCACTTCTTATCCACGACGAAGACTGACACAAGGAAAGCAGAACTTCTTCTCTCAGGGTGCAAACTTGAAAGTTACAAGACAGGCATTTTGGCGTGAAAAAGATGCTTTATCATTACAAATATGTATGTGCTGACAACAAGCATTAGGCTCATCTCGGAAAATGTCCTGATGTCAGCAAGCTGTGCAGACTTGTCGTATGGCACAACTTAATGGCTTATAGGAAGACTTGTAGGGGATGATAATAGCGATTAAGATAAAAAGCCATGGGGAAATTATAATAAGATGAAACCATCACATGGGCTAAGAGAGTCTTTAACATACTTACTATGCAGGACAAGAAGATGATGTGCCATTAAACACAATAAATATGAAAGCTAAAAAAAAAAATTAAAGAGCTGTAGAATTGTTAGCCAAGTAAATTGATTTTTACAGTAACATAAAAGACTAATGAATATAGAGATTCTCCGCAGGAAAATGGAGCAAATTCGCTACTAGAACATCCTTATGTGAGGGGGAAACGTAGGTAAGTGCCCTACATGGCAATTTTATGGCACCGCTACCCTATAGTACTTGTGCAAATAAAATCCATTAAAAGATAATATTCCAAAGTCCTCGTTGGCTCCTGCCTTTTCATACACATCTATCACATACGTAAAGGCACGGGCCCCATAGAAGAGATCACAATGGGAGTCTTTTCTGGTTAACCCCAAGTACCTGGTAGAGAAGGAGTTGCTTGTTCCTCCATCTAATTTTCAGGACCCTTGGATTAATTCCTGACACATTTGTTTCCTACGATTGTAGGGTTGGTAGAGATAGGATCCATCCACAAGTGTTCACCAACTGTAATAACCTAGGCTGAGTGGGGGCCGATAACAACTGTTTTGGTTGCCTCCATGGTAAATATGCTTGTCCTTGATATAAGCTATCAAATTGCATTATTGTCTATGTTTTTCTGCTTTAGATAAAGTAGGAAAATTAGATTTCCTAGCTGAGGGTATTAATGGATATGAAGATATTGTATAACACTGTGTATACTGTAGATAAATATTAGAATGGTATGTAACTCCGTTGTGTTAAGATAAGATAAGATAATCCTTTAATAATCCCAGAGTGGGGAAATTTCAGTATGTTACAGCAGCATAGTAATACAGATACAGGATAATACACAGTAATATATTACAGACATAGACACACATATGCTGAGAAGAGAATATATACTAGGAGACCATAGCAGCTAAGGAACAGAAGAAGAAAGAAGGAGGACATTCATAGTCATAATCATTAGTTCTCTGTGCGGAGTGATCTTCGCTTGGTCTGATGTAGATTATACAGCCTGATCGCGGTTGGAAGGAAGGACCTGCGATAGCTCCTTCTCACACTTGGGGTGAAGCAGACGGTCACTTACAGTGCTGCCAAGTGCCATCAAGGTCTCATACATGGGGTTAACCTGAATAGCTGGCATGAAGAAGTCCAAAATGGGAAAGAGGGCATAGAATGGGCACTGTGCTTGAAAAATGTCCCAATTTAAAAGAGATTTTATCATTAGGATCCCATTTTTTAAGACTAACACGTCTGTGGCCATTTACTTGTGGCCGCTTGCACAGTACATGTGGCAATTACATCCAGAAGAAACCAATGGAAGAAGGAGGCGTGCCAGAAGAAGACAGAGACCATCGCTGGAGAGTTTTCTCGTAGCACTGGGGACGCCCCCAATACTGTTTGAGCGCTGGGGACCGCCCCAAATGCTGTGAGAAAACTCATTTGCATACCAAAGAAAATTGGGATATCTACGGAATGGCGGCGTGGAGAAGACATCTAAAGGTAGGAGAAGAATAGCCTTTCTTAAGGCTGTTCCTATGTGTTAATCTTAAAATATGGGATTCTAATGATAGAATCCCTTTAAAAACTTTAAAAACTGACCCACCACTAAACATCATTCTTATAGGTTGTGAAAAGTGAGCAATGGTTAATTGAGAGACATGTTGGGCCACTATCTACTAGGTTATTCCAACAGGCAGCGACCAATATTTTGGCGGCCAAAGTAGAGTGGGCCTGGACAGGAGTGGGGTTGGATGAGTAAAATATCAGCTGCTCCCTGTTGGAATAATCCAATAGGTAGTGACCAATTGAAAGAAAAAAAATTGCCATAATGCAACCCACCACAAGCAATTGAGTTAAGAACAAATTCACCCAAATTCACACATGCTCAGTCATTCTTCTTACAGACATCTTAAGGACATAGTCCAAGGCTCTGCACAGACACGGTCATTACTCACAACTCGGCCCATCTCTTAAAGGTGATATTTATATGTACAGTAAAGTTCTTACTATGAATGCACTAAAACAGGATGTTCCTCTTTAAGTGACTTCTTTTACAACAGATATATGAGCAAAATTCATCATCACCATGGCGTACTCCTGCCAGTTGCACACCCAGCTTTCCACCCTTTAAAATTTATTTCAGGCATCAATTTCATGGTAAATGTATCTCCTGACAAGCCATAGTCCCATTCTATTCCATAATGTAGCGGTGACAAGCAGACATTATGTAGAAAATAACAAATCAAAGAAGAAATGCAAAGGAAAGTCAAAGGGCAAACGTACAACGCGGAGTAAAACAGCGCACTGGCATTACGATAATGTGTACTTTAACTAATAAAGAGCCCGGAACAAAGGGAAAGTGTTCGAAACTGTGTCATAATTATACAGTGCTGTGGAAAACAGCATAGCAATTATACACAGTACAATTACATAGAAAGTCATTATTAAGTAGTGAAAAAGCCCTCAAACAAATAGCGAAACAGGCGGTTAATGGATTAAGCATTAAAGAGGTACAAACCAGACTTAGAAAATGCCGTATTAAAGACGATATTTTAATATAGGGCTCAAGAACCAAAACTGTCTTGGAGAAGATGTGGCCTCGGTGCCAAGGCTAGCATTCAGAACAATAAAAGACTGTGTGTATTACTGGTTGCTGCAGGCAAGGAAGGCAACAAGGACAGAATACGTCTCTATATTATAATCTGTAGCTAATAAAAGGATTCATCGTAGAAGTTTTTGTCTTGCAATGCATTATATAACTAATATTTTAGAAACATTTGGATGATTATTATAAAATTGTGGCGTAATTCCATACCATCCAACTGTACCAGATTCTGGGTACTGCCTGGTCAGCGGGAGGAATGCCTCAACTTCAACTCATCTGTGTCTGGAGTTGAATACAATGGTGAAGCAGGGAGCCGTCCTCTTCCTGCTTCACCATTTGGCCCTGTCTCAGCTCCTCATGTCTTGGGAGCAGTAGATGTGAAGTCCTGATGTCATTTACATTGCACCTGCAATAACAGGGGAACAGGGTAAGGTGAGTATTCATTTTTTGTTTGTTTGTTTGATCCATTATCCTGAGGTCACCAGAAGTGGAAAATATACATATTGTGGGGCCACCAGGAGAGGAATGCTATACTGTGAGGGCAATATAACGTGGGGACATACTGTGTCATAGCTACTATACAGACACAGTATAATGATACTGTGTCAAGTATGGACCAACGCGCCTATTGCCTCTTTTCTTCTATCTACTTGTTGGTAAGAACATATCTGTCCTTCCTCGTGCCAAGGCAGACTATCCACAGTGAAGTCCAGATCCCTGGGTGGAATTTAGGAGTAAAAATTGGGGAGACTGCTTGAACAGCATCCTGTTGCTACGTTCACATCTGCGCCTGGTATCCCCCCTTTAATTTAATTTAATTTGTCTAAAAAAACAACAGATTCATCAAAAAACAGAAACAAACTGTTACACAGTGAATACAATAACCCTTCTTTTTTGACGGATCTATAAATGGGTATCCATCAAAAAACTTTACATTTGTCTTGTCTTGTCTTTTTGGTGGATCCTTTTTTTTCCCTTCATCTTCGGTCTGAGCATGCATAAAGAGGGAAAAACAGATTGCAAAATGGATACAAATGGATTTCTATCTGTTCATAATCCATTTATGACATGTTAAAAAAAAGTTTGTTGCTTTATCCTTATTTTTTGGACAAAAGCAAAACTGCTGCAAGTCTGACTTTTGTCTCTGTCCAAAAGATTGGAAACAAGGTGGTTGTAAAAATACATTGAAATGCATGGGGGTTTTAAAAAAAGGCAAATTCTAATCAGTTTTTTTGATCTTTCGATGGATTGCAGAAACTGATTACCTGCGGAGACACCAACGCAGATGTGAACTCAGTCTTAGATGTGGCTATAACCCAAACCAGCCTTAGATGTGGCCACAAGCCAAACCAGTTTGGTAGCACAGTGGGTCCACAATCCTCTGCCCATCACAATATCTACCATGTGGAAATAAATTCCTCCTTCTCTTATAATCCACATCTGGGCTACATCACTATGAGATTAGGACCTGAGATATACATTCAGGTTAAGATTAGGACACCAAACCTGACTTATATTACTTTATTTGGCAAGGATTCTCATGCACTAGGATTCCACCTACAAGCTCTTGGCGCCCAACGCTGGGCAAGATCTTGGGACCTTCTCAGGCAACACTGCCTAGGTTCAGCTACTACTATTGCACACCTTATAGCTACCCACCTATGAGCAGGTACTTCTCTTCTTCTAACTTTAATAGCTGTCAGATTTCTGCATTTGATAAACAATATTAGGCTTTGAAGATCCAGCTGTCCTTTACAATAAATCACCCCATGATCCAACCGGATAAAGCTACAGCGCACTGTTTAACGCTGTCTGATAATTATAGATGGAGTCGCATTGCACAGATAAAAGGAATATTCACATCAGTGTAGAGTGATATGCCAAAAATATGAAACTAAATGTCAAGTTCAGCAGGATAAGAGAAAGATCAACATGTACCTCTGGGCTGTGGGGAACATTAGCATAAATACCGCAGATTCCGGCGGCAGATAAAATCCATGACGCTGCTGAATCATCAATATTACTATTTATTAAATGGAACAAGTGAGACTTGGTAATTTCTTGCTGCAAACAAACAAAAGGGAGTCGGAGGTAATTGGGAGGCAGCTAAGGGCAAGGGAAAAAAAAATCAATGTACAGCGTACACCACGGGGGGTGAATTAATATGCACAAAATACTAAAATGACTTTTTCACAAAGAGACAAAATCCAGAAAATATTTTCCCCCCAAGACATATCAATCCTAGTTCAGTACAGAAAAAATCCCATAAGCAGTCAGCAGTCTCCTACAAGAAGAAAAAACAACCTTTTAAAATCTATGTGCCCCCTGTTTAGTACAGCTTAGGGGCATTATTTATTAATGCATTGACTATTCTAGGCATTTCCCCGCACAGTATAGATACAGGTGAATATACCTTAATAAAGAAAAATGCTTTCATCTCCATTTATCAGGATTATTTTCTCCCCCTTTCCTTCACTTGGTCTGTGTTACTGATGTCACTATTAGAAGCTATATCCAAACAGTGGATACAGACAGTTGGCCTCACATGAAGAAGTCTATGAAGAGGGGAGGGGAAAAGGGTAATTTTTTTTTGTTTTGTTTTTATTTTTACATTTACATTCACTATTACTTAATGACAGGTCATCTTATATTGGAGGTACATTTTAAATATTTGCGACCACATTTTATTCATATTATTTATTCACACTGAAACGTACTTATTTTCAATGTGGTTGCATTATTAACTCCAATTAGGTGTGTTCTCTATGTTTCACAATATTTATATTACAATATTAAAGAGGACCTTTCATCACTTGGGGCACAGGCAGTTCTATATACCGCTAGAAAGCTGACAGTGCGCTGAATTCCATGCACTGCCGGCTTTCACGATCTGCACCCCAGGTGAAGAGCTATTGGTACCGGTACTATAGCTCTTCACTGTTAGAAGGGCGTTCCTGACAGTCAGTTAGGAGCGCTCTTCCTCACAGCAGTGCCTATAGCGTTGTACTGTGAGAGCGGGGAGGAACTCCCCCCCCCCAGTACTCGTCTATGGACGAGCACTATCAGGAGGGGAGGGAGGTGTTCCTCCCCACTCTCACAGTATAGCAATATAGGTACTGCTGTGAGGAAGGGAATTCCTGGTTGACTGTCGGGAATGCCCTTCTGATGGTGAAGAGCTATAGTACCGGTACCAATAGCTCTTCACCTGGGACACAGATCGTGAAAGCCAACAGTGCATGGAATTCAGCGCACTGTCAGCAAGATAAGGGTAGGTTCACACTTGCATTTGGGGGGTCTGATTGGGGCCCCCCAACTGGAAACCTAATCTGCATAAAAATCGGTTACCTTAGGAAACCTGCGGACCCCATAGACTACAATGGGTCCATGTGGTTTCCGCCTGAAAAGGATGAAAAATGCGGAGAAGAAAAGTGCTGCTTGCAGCGATATTCTCTCCACATTTTCCATGCAGAGAGGGGTACGGAAGCCCAAGGCCAGTTGCAGTTGTGCAAGGCCACAAGGGACACGGTGATGTCCCTGTGTACTGCCCATGCACGGACCTTCTGCAGCTTATTTCATTAAATGAATTGGAGCCACGGAAGCACAGGCCACAAAACAGGACAGGAATAGGACCTGTCGTATCGGACTGTCGGCCTGCACATGGGACCGTAAAAATCAGCATCGTGTTTATGGGCCTATAGAAAAGAATGGGTCAGTGTGATCTCTGTGAAGTACATAGATAGTACACTGACCGGCAAAACCGTCGTCTGCAACTGGCCTAAAGAAAAGTGAGGAAAACTGGCAGCATTTGTCCAGGTGTAAAAGGGTAACATATCTGCACATTTCAGCACATTTTGGCGCTGAATGTTCCTGGTGCAAAGAAGCAGCACAGACATCGTGGAGAGAGTTCAACACAGTAAGCCAGTGTTAGGGCCCGTGCACACGGAGTTTTCGCAAGCGCATTTTAGCATAATACACGTGTATAGAATACACATGTTAAAATAACACTCCCATTGACTTCAATGAAATTTTTTACACGTGTAAAAAAATGCGTCAAAATACACGTCGTGTTTTTTGGTGCGCTTTTTGTCGTGTTTTGTACATGTGTAAAAGATTTCATTGAAGTCAATGGGAGTGTTATTTTAACACGTGTATTATGCTAAAATATGCTCGCGTTAACTCCGTGTGCACGAGCCCTTCAAAGGACACGTAACTCTCAGTGTCTCTATTTCATTTACATAAAAAACTGTGTCCCCCATTAAAAGTTTACTGGCCCTTGCATTTGCCAGCTGCAATGCTACATAGAAAATCCCAAGGAACCGCAAGTCTATCTGAAGATCACATTATCTGGGATTTCTGGCTGTGTAAATTGCTCCTGTGAAGTTCCCGGTTCACAGATTTGAAATTCTGCGGCATCTCTAAAATTACACAGTATTAATTTGAGCCTATATTAACACGGCAAGAAAAAATACAGTGCGCCTTACTGATGAAAGGAAAAATACAGCCAACCATTAGACCTGCTGCAGTAGGATTCAGCAAGGCTGGCACTTAGAAATCTTTGGCAAGAAGTCATAAGTTTGAGCAGTAGGACAAACACCGCAAAACACAGGAGTGTACGTGCGGAAACAATGAAAGACTTTGTTATGAACTGCAGCTTAATTTAATTTCCCTATTGTACCATATACAAGGGACTTCCTACATGACTTACTTATACCTGACACAAAATTACCGCCTAGACAAAAAGACAAGAAAATAGAAGCATGTGAATAGAACAGCCAACATGATCTTCCCTGCAACACCTTTATATTGATTTTAGGTTTAGTCGAAAAGAACAGGATTGTTAGAAAAAAATTTTCAATAAAGTTCCGATTTTTTTTATTATATCTTCTCTGATATATATATAAAATGGCTGTCTGTCTGCCTGTTCTTTATGCATGATCAAACGACTGGACCAATCTTCACGAAATTTGGCACACAGGTGTATCAGGTGTCTGGGAAGGTTTTAGACCAGGTCTCACCTCTCTGGGACATACCATTCCTGAGATACAGTATTCCCCAAAAATTAGCCAATGGAAGCCTACAAGTCTTTCACTCGTGTCCAAACTGCCGTAGATACAGTCATATGTCACCTATTAGTCAATAGAAGCTCACAGGCGCTTAATCTCCACATGCACACAGCTTTACTCCAGGTTTCCAGAACAACCGAGCCATTTTTCTTCACTACTGTAGTCAGCTTTAAAGGTGCAGGGCGCTGTGGATCACACTGTTACACAAGGTCACATACACACAGCTTTATACCAGGTTTCCTCTTACTAGTATTACATATTTATAATTCCACTGCCAGATTTTTGTTTTTTGCTCCCCACGTTCCAATAGCCATAACTTTTTCTTTAAGTTCTTGCCAGTCATTCAAAATCTTAACCATGGCATTTTTCATGTCCTTGTCTTTTTTTTGCCACTTCTCCTCCAAGTTTATCCAATTACAGGAGACTATCTTGCTACTTCTATAAAGGACACACAGATTATGAATTCTGTTTCAGTTAGGATGGTTGTAGACAGAGCAGATTTTGTTGTAAATATTTCTGTAACGGTCTCATTCATTTGACAGGAACTTGCAAAAAATCCATGAGTTATCCATCCACCAATACAACCCCATTCTACAACAAAATCTGCCATGTGGGAATCTACCCTTAAAGTATATATATGATAAAATGATACCAGATGCAGGAGGTATAACTTGAAGCTCCTGGGCTCCAATACAAAATATGTAATGGGGCCCCCAACTTCCTTGTGTAATTTAGAAAAGTAGTATATTTATGTGGCAGAGGGACATTTTGGATCCCTATTGAGTTCAGGGCTCGGTAGCAACTGCTATTGCTGCATCCCCTACAGCTACGCCCCTAGCTAGGTGCTAAGACTTTTACCAATCACTAAAATCAATGGACAGAAATGCTACATCAAGTGCTGTTTCATTTTGGTTGCAACTAGAGCAGAGGGGAGCTAGAACTACAATGTAAACAATTCCATATGGTATCTTACAGAAATCACTGACCTGAGACCCTGAGAACTGATAAGAACCTGGAATTGTTTGTACTAATAACCCTCTACCCCCTTCCTCCTAGAATTTTATCCTTATGTGTCCTTTTGTACATAAATATGCATACTTCAGAAATGGTTTTTAGATTTACTTGAGAAAGGAGCCGAGAGTTCCGAAACGTTGTAATCTGTCATCATTATTAGTTGGCCATTAAAAAGGTATCAACTACTGAAGACTCTCAAGTTTTTTGGGGTTTTTTATATATATTTTTGCCCAATTTTCATTTGGACTTGGCACAGTTTAGTACTTGTAGTGTTCATTCAGTAATTCCATCGGGTCAACAGGAATAGAAAAATCAAGCTATAACATTGTAAAATATCCATGTCTTGTCACTTTCATCCACACGTTTATATACCATATCATCCTACCAAATAATTTGGACCCCACTACCAAATAACTATATCCATCACGCTACTATACAGAGGTTCTACAGTTAAAATAGTTCTATCATCAAACAACCAGCGCGAGTCACTTGTAACATATTCATTGTATACAACTGAGAATATGTTTCCAATTACTACAATACAACGGTGAGATCCATAGGTGGTCAATAACCAGGATTGCCGCACACAGTTATCTCATATCTACTAGTCATAGAGGTCAGTTGTTCTAAAACACAGTATACTGTAATTGCCTAGTGCAGAAAAGAATTCAATCCTGCAAATAACTAGAAGGGAAACCTCTCCAGTTATTCCCCAAATGACACAATCATGTTTATTGAACCACCTAGAATATGAAGCAGTGTAGTGACTGCAGTGAGAGACAGAACAAACATGAACAGTATGCTTAGCCGAGTATTTCTCTGAGGTTTAAGCAACACCAGGGGATTTTACAACTCGGCATGTTATTCTAGAACGACAGGAGAAGTCAAAAAGTTTGTGGAAAATGTAAAGTCTGTAAGTTTGTATGCTGTCTAGAGGCTCTCATTCCCTCGGCCAAACTAGAAAGCAGGCTACCATGGCTTCTCAGATCAATACTTCTTGCCCAGTATTTATGAGATACCTCAAATGCTCATGTACTACCAGTCTGTAAGGGATCGGTTTCCTTCCTTGTATAGCTAGACAGAACTGGAAACACAGGGATGGTAACTGTGGCTTTATTTTATTGTACTGTAGGGCAAGATATCAAAAATCATCTTAGTGTATTCTTTTCCATTTCAAACTGTAATAGAGAAGCTTGGAGGCAGCTGTAAGTGGAAGCAATGTCTAGGAGAAGGAATCACAGGAACTTTTATACTTTACATTTGAAATTTCACCCATAGCAAGCCCTAGCCGCATCGAAACAAAGGTGCAGCACAGAGAAAACAAAAAACGCAAAACGATAAAAAAAAATATTACTTCTTTTAATTGTATGGTAGCATTATTTGGTGACCATATAGACACACATAGGTACTTGTGGGTATTTTTATAAGCTCAGTAAACCCCTTTAGACTTTGAAACTTTTTATCCATAAAAAGATGTGAAGTTGCAAGAATATTCTAGAAACACGTCACAGGGTTTTACAACCAAAAAAGTCCCCTTTCCAAACTGATTATCATTGTTACAATCCCCTTGTTGGGTTGGCAGCTACAGTATGTAATATTAATAAAGCAATTTCTAAAAAGCATATCTGTCTGAGAGGCTGGACAGATGTTTGCCCTTGATGAATTGGACTATACCCTCCTCACATTATTATTAGAGATGAGCGAACACTGTTCGGATCAGCTGTTCTGAACAGCACGATCCCATAGAAATTAATGGAACCACCTGACACGGTGACCGGCTGCCGGCAAAGTGTACGTGCCAGGTGCTTCCATTCATTTCTATGGGAGTGTGCTGTTCGGAACGGCTGATCCGAACAGTGTTCGCTCATCTCTAATTACTATGTATCATACAAACATACCAACACTTCCTCAACCAACCCTTTCTGGTTTCAGATGATTTCTGTTGATGGGTTGACCTATTAGTTCTCCATTGCCCGTGCACCAGTTCTTGATCTACCAAGACCAACAGGGAGCGACACACAAAAGTGAATAAATTAATATGACAAGACTATATTAGATAATGTCTTTTAATGCCCCACAGTATAGAAATGGAGATTCATATCAAAGACATTCAGATTGTTAATTAATCTCTTGACAGTAGAGAAAAAAGTAGAAAATGTCAGACAGCTCAAATCCAAATCACGGTAAAAGTGACAAGGCTAAAACATAACTCTAACAAACCTAAAATGACTTTTACTAGTAAATCCTGATATTAGCTATTCTATGTATCAAAGATAATTTGGCCCAAAATAGAGTTTATCATCACGTAATCCAAAAACAACTCTGGTGTCTAGGGACTCTCCGAACATCCCACTTTGTCTAAGATAGAAACTTCCAGACTCATGTACGACTTTTACAACTGCGGCAGCTATATCCAGGTTTTAATTAAAATGTAGAAACGGGAGATAGAAATAAGCCTTGTGGCACTCACTGATAAAACCAGTCTATATTAGTAGCTCACAAAGGAATACATATATACCATTAGCAGGAGGATGGAAGGATAGCAGGCAATGGCCACTTCACATTCCCACATGCTTCTTCCAGGCCTGAACAACGAAATGGCAAGATGGAAGGCTAGCAGGCAATGGCTACTTCACATCCCCACAGGATTCATCCTGGCCATAGTAGCATGGTGGTAAGATGGAAGAACAGCAGGCAATGGTTATTTCACATTCCCCCATGCTTCTTCCTGACTCAAGTAAAGTAATGACCAGTTCCCCATTGGTTCTACCTACATCTCACATCACATATCACTGCCATACACAGTACACACAATAGTATTTAACATATAAATGCCTACATAAGAAACGATCATAGAAACGTATTCATTTACAACTTGCTCATTGGCCACTAATAGCCCTTCTACAAAGGTACTAAAATAAAAATAAAGACATACCTCTAATGAGACAAGTTCAGCTTGTACAAGTCATTACAATCATTGAATCTTAGGAGTCCAAGTGTCTCATACTGCAGAATCTATTCTGCTTCTCTTCTTAAAGGGGGTCCGTCACCAGAGCCCACCATATTAAAGCAGCCAGGCAGTTAGGTTAGGCACGCTGGAATCACATAATGCTGTGCCCTTGTGAATTGGTGCTTCTGTTGCTGAAATATTGCTGTTTTTATCAACCTACAGATGAGCTCTTTGGAGCAATGAGGTTGTTGCTGTTACTCCAGAAAGATAATTTGCATATTGACAAAAAAATGAATATTTCAGGCCGACAATATCTATCCACTAAGGGCTTGGTTGATGTGTTAGGTCTTGGTGACCAACTCCACTTAATAAATGTTTAGGTCTGTCCACTCCAAATGGTGAAGGATTAACCTTCTTAAATACCAGTACCACCAAGGAGGTGTTTGACTGGCTCCAAATGTATTCTGTAGCAGGACAATGACCCCAAACATGGTCAATAAGAACCATCATCAGAGTAGAGTACGAGAAGTTCTGGAAGTCATGATATGGTTGTATATACTGTATCTTTAGGCCTTAATCCTCCCTTGGTCTATATCTTACGCTGGGTGCAATGAATCTTCTACAGCTTCAATAAAGGATTAGACACCTTTTTAGAGCAAAATTGCATTGGTGCTTATGGAAATGTACAGAATGTCATGGCTATTTCCATCTTCTAGTTGAACATATGTTTTTGTTTTTTTTTGCAACTATGTATGTTATTATTGCGAATGTATGGAAGTGGTTATCAATATCATACAATATCGGTAGAACCAATGGAGATAATAGATTGTGATCTTGTCACCGCACTATTCAGGCCAGAAAGAAGCGTTTGGAAATACAAAACTGCTGTTGCCTGTTATCCTTACATCCTCCTGCTAATGTTACAGGATTTCCTTTGTGAGAAAATAATAAAGACTGGCTTTATTGGTGAGGGCCATTGGGGCCTTGATAAGTCAGGTAAAGGAAAGCAATCCGTTCCGTGCAGTCCCCATGTTGCAATGAAGCTTGTTCATTTCTTTCATGGCAGATTTTAATTAAAAGGCTTTAATCTTCTTTTGGGATCCATATACCAGATCATTCCCGTAGTAACCATCTCTTTCCGATATTGAGAGTAGATTTCCCTCTAATGACTTACCCTTTACTTTGTCCTGACGTACTGACTTATAAAAATAGTCTAAGTGTGTAGAGGATAGACAGTGGACTTCTTTTTTTTTTTTTTTTTTTTTTTTTGGGGGGGGGGGGAGACAATATTTCTTCATGATATGTTGAAAGGTTAAGAATATCAAGTAAATAATGTGAGGAGTGATCATACTTGTGGGTTCGATAGAGAGGATTCTGGGGAAAGACAATGATGTGCTGCATGTAAGGTAAGTTTAACGGAATTGCTAGAAGAACAATTCACAAGTAACTGCTTGTGAACCCTGGGAGGAAGGGAACGACAAGACAGAAAGTCCTAAGCTGAACCCATCCACTGTCCCTGCCTATATGACTCACTGCCCTAGGCAACAGAGGACAACTGGGCAGCTGTCCCTTCTTATGATATAGGTGATAATACAGAATGAAGGCAAGACAAACAACAACAAACAGGAGGTCAGCTAGCCAAGGGATCGATACCAGTTGAGCAGTGCAGTACAGCATCAAAACCCAAGAGAAATGTCACAAGAAAAGCCAAAAGATCAGACATGCAAATACAAATAGTAATAGTATAGAGCTAGCACACACAGAAAGGCAAATAGCAAGCACAAAGGTGAGGGTGAGGAAAACAATATATAGGAAGAAAGAACCCGCCCCAAACCTGATTGGAAGGAAAGATGTCAATCACACAAGTAAGGCTGAGATTAACTATTTGAAGAGCAGAGGGAAAAAAGGTGTAAATGATGGGTGTGGTGGAAAATCAATTGCAAAGGTGATGGAATAGGACAGTGTTAAGACACTACAAGAAGAACCTAAAGCAAGGAAAGTAAGGACACCCTCCAGTGCTATAGCATGCAGAGATGGTGCCAAAGTCTGAATGGGCAAGGATGTTACAGTAGGTATATAAGAATGGAGAAAAGATGATACTGGGAGGGGGAGATGATACTAAGGGAAACAAATAAATCTGAGTGGGACGGTTGATAATACAATGGGGGATAAGTTTTCTCTTTTATCTAGGGATCTGTTTCATCTGTTTACATTAGGATGTACAATTTCTTTTTCACTTGTTTGTGAGCCAGGTCAGGAGTAGAGTAAGAGATATAAGAGATTCCTGTATTTTCCCATGCCTTTTGAAATCCCTCTTGGTCTTGACTCAAAAACACGGCAAAATCTGCAACAAAAAACTACAGTTTTTCTGCAATGTGTTGCCTCATCCTAAATGTTTCACTGTAACCAGTAGGCACAGGACAAAGCAAATACATTTGTACTGCACTTGTGTAACAGGCACAGAGAGATACCGTAGCTCTCAAAATGTTTTTTTCCAGCATTGAATCTGTCAATGAGGGCATAAAGGTCAGAGAAGCAAAGGGAGAACGAAGAAAACGGATTTCTGCTCAAATAACTCTATTTTCACAACAACAATCAGATGTTTAATAAGGTATAACCAGTGTTGGATAGGGCTACTTACACAAGGGCCTTGCATCGTAGGTCGTAACTTTCCTGGAACATATGCCAAATATATTGATAAGCTAAAATCTCACCCATTGGGTGATACAACTTAGTACTATTGAGGAATTGATACGGAAGGTATATTGGACAATTGTGCAACTGTTTGTTTTACAAATAATACCATTATTGGTCTAAAAATGGCCGGCCCCTTTAAGTCTCCTGGTATCATTTGAATGTGTAGCGCTCATCAAATCTGCGCACTCTTTATCCCTATCCATGTAGGTGGTAGCTCAGGAAACAATATGACAAGCAGAACAGGCACATTGTGTTATGCTGGATTAATCATTGTTTGAGCTTTCATCATGATAGGTGGTGCATTCATTTCCTTCAAATATAATATGCCTACATTTCATTATTTTAAGCGATTCCAATTTAGAATTCTTGGGTGTCTGACAACTTTCTTTTGTTTGCATTTCCGTATCTCATTTCTGAATTAAAGGTGTTCGTTTAATTTCAAACTTTTCAAAGTCGCTGCGATATGTCAAGGTCATCATCTCCGCCGTGTAAAAAAAAGTTACCCTGGAGAAATTGCAGCATGATCTCATGACATCCGCCCGGAGACCATTATTTTCTAACTTTCCGAGCACATTACTTTGTAAAGCATTTAAGGTAAATTGCGGTAAAAGTTCTGTAACAATTTATCATCCACAAATCAAAACTGGTCTCTGTGACAACCGTACAAGCAGTACACGCACTATACAGTATATAGCGGAATACAGCTGAATTCTTTTCACTTTGCATACAGAAACAGATCTTGCTTTTGACCCCGTTTTTTTTTTTAGATATCAGTTGATATAGCTATTGTAATTTAAAGTTCTAAACGGAGCTAAGGATTGAAAAATATACTGACAAATAATAATGCACCAATTATTATCTATTATGCTTACTTGTATAGCGCCAACATATTCCGCAGCGCTTTACAGACATTGACAGTCACTGTCCCATATAGGGCTCACAATCTAAATTCCCTATCAGTATGTCTTTGGTGTGTAGGAGGAAACCCACGCAAACACGGGGGGAACATACAAACTTCTTGCAGATGTTGTCCCTGGCAGGATTTGAACCAAGGACCCCAGCGCTGCAAGGCTGCAGTGCTAACCATCAGCCATCTGCCAAGCCAAAACCCCCAACATGTCCTGAACAAGGCTCAAATAAAAGGAGTCATTGAGAGAGACAAAGAGCGGTACGTCGAGGAATGGAGAAGCGCAATAAATAACTCCAAGAAACTCACCGTGTACCAGTCATTGCAAAGGGACTACACCATGGCCACCTACCTAGAGAGAATATGCCACCCCAAACACAGACAGACCCTGAGCCGGTACAGACTGAGCGCCCACAACCTGGAGTTGGAGACTGGGCGACACAGGCAGACGTACAAGCCACGGGAGTACAGACTGTGCCAGCACTGTGACCAGGGGGCCCTAGAAGACGAGACCCACTTCCTGCTACACTGCACCAAATACTCAGCTGTGAGGGCCGCCTACTTCCAAAGACTCTCTGCCCACATCCCAGACTTCATATCTGCAGACGAGAAGAGGAAACTCTACATCCTACTGGGAGAAGAAGAGGCCACTGTGGAGATCGCTGCCCAATACGTGTCCAGCTGTCACCAAATAAGAGGAAGATGAGACTCCACGGACTGTTATACCCCAAACCATCCACCCCACCTACCCATAAAGCGGCCACCAACTAAGAGGAAGATAAGACTCCACAGACTATTATACCCCAATCAAACCCCCCACCCCCCTCATACCGACCACTCCCCACCCCTGACTCCAACTCCCCCCCCACACACACTTTACTAGCTTTGGCAATGCCAAATATCTATTCGGATGTGCCAATAAAGCCTGTTTGAATTGATTTGATTTGATTTGTATGTATCAAAATGAAACAACATATGGTAAATGGTAGCAAGTAGCTGATAATTCTCATTTTCAATTCTATCTACATTCTGGTGAAGCAGATATAGTAGAAATCAGACATGATGTCAGTCGCCTGTGACTGCACGTGAAAACAGGGACTGTCCCCCTGAATCTAGAAACAAATATTACTTTAATTAGCGGAGTTGTCTGGAATCTTCAAAAATGTGGTAGATTTATAGATAAAATAGATATATATAGATAAAATTAAAAAATAACTAATACCCATTCAATCCCCCACCACTCGCAGTATATCATCCCTCTCACCACTATAGCCTATCACGTACCTTACTTGGTGACATTTGCTTGCACATCATATAAATAATAGACATATAAATAAGGTTTGTGACATCACTGCTGCAGGACCAGATACCTCCGGAGCCGAGGTGGACTGAACAGGTGAACATTACTTATATTCTTATAACCTTACGTTACCTACCCCAAGCTAGAACTTTGCTAATATTGAGCCGAATATAATAGCGCAGAGAATAATATTACACATTCTGGAAACTGTAACTTTACATAAAATAATGTTTTCATTAACCCATTCTCAAGCCCGGGCTAAATAGCTCTGCGGTTTTATTTTTATACTGCAGGTCAATAAATAAAATTCTTTTGTATCCATCTCCACAAGTGTACATACTATAGCTAGTGCCAGGCAGCTGGGATGAAAGCCAAAGAAAATGTTTAAAACATAACTAGCAATGGCGCTGGCATCTGGTGTCATCAGATATGTGCATAGCTTTACCTCCATGGTTATGTCTGTTATATTCATAGTCACAGACAGGAAATCACTATATAGAGTAATATACAGCTGTCAGTGGTTACCTACTGAATTGTAGCCACAGTGATGTCACAGTACAGGATAATACACACAGTGATGTCACAGTACAGGATAATACACACAGTGATGTCACAGTACAGAGATAATACACACAGTGATGTCACAGTACAGAGATAATACACACAGTGATGTCACAGTACATAGATAATACATGCAGTGATGTCACAGTACAGAGATAATACATGCAGTGATGTCACAGTACAGAGATAATACACGCAGTGATGTCACAGTACAGGGATAATGTACACAGTGATGTCATAGTACAGAGATAATACACACAGTGATGTCACAGTACAGGGATAATACACACAGTGATGTCACAGTACAGGGATAATACACACAGTGATGTCACAGTACAGGGATAATACACACAGTGATGTCACAGTACAGGGATAATACACACAGTGATGTCACAGTACAGAGATAATACACACAGTGATGTCACAGTACAGAGATAATACATGCAGTGATGTCACAGTACAGAGATAATACACGCAGTGATGTCACAGTACAGGGATAATACACACAGTGATGTCACAGTACAGGGATAATACACACAGTGATGTCACAGTACAGGGATAATACACACAGTGATGTCACAGTACAGGGATAATGCCAACTATGATATCAATACAAACACAAAAAAAGATCACTGTGTACACAATGGCATCATGGCATAAGAAGAGCCTCAATAACCCAAAATTGTATTTTAAAAATGGTCTTCTAGGGCACCATGAAGATGGCCAAAATGGAAAACTGAAAATCCATCACGGAATATCTGGTCTAGGTAGGGGGTTTTCTCCTCAAAGAGGTGGTCTTTTAAAGTTCTTTCGCAGGCACTATTATGCCCCAGTATAGTAACAAAGGTACATTCAGTTCCCTACATCCCCTTCTATCATTTATAGTCATCACTATTGGCATCCTAGGTCTAGTGCAACGGCCCCTACACAGCTGCTGTGTCAGCTACTATGGTAAAGGGACTGTCAGGCTATGGACACTTAGCCAATATACTTTGGATAGAGGATAAGTGTCCAATCACTGGGTACCCAATCGCTGGCTCCCCCAAAGATCAGGAGGACTGGGGACTGAAAGTCCCCCTAAGGCCTCCTTGTAAATGGAACACCAATACACAGTTGCATAACCAGTGCTCCATTCACTTCTATAGGGCTGGCAGGACTGTATTCTCCAGCAAGTGCAAGCACACTGGCGCTCCATTCACAAGGAGGTGTTCGGAGCATTTTCAATTCCCTTTCCTCCTGATCACAGGGGAACTCAGGCACCCTAGCGATCAGACACTTATCCCATGTCCTTTGTATAGGGGATAAGTGACCATAACTGGACAACCCCTTTAAGCCCAAGGTTGCCGGCTACATTATAGCAGGCCAGCTATGATTGGTTCATGTTGGTGTACTTTAGCTTCCAATCCACAGGTGACTAATACCATAGACCACTACCCTCACCCGTGTACATAGCCATTGTAGTATTAGCATGCACTGCTTTATTTTCTCCCTCTTGAAGATACTGTATTGTCTTGCCTAGTCATGTATGACACTGCACAAATCAGGCCGAGTCAGGTAAGGATAAGAAGTGACATCAAATATCAGGATTATTATTCAGCCTAAATCAAAGCTGACATGTTGTTCTGCTGCCAAAAGGGAGAAAAAAAATTCTCTGTTCAGATACAAAGTTGTCTTCCAATGTTTGTGCTTCAGCAGATAATGTAATTGCTGCAGTTTGCGAGGTCTCCATGTGCAGGCTCATGGGAACAAGTCTAGTATTTATATGGCCTTGAATGCTGCATGCTTATACTATTGTCTAACCCCATATTACAGTATTCCCATTATTATCAGCTTCGCTCCATTTTGCTACAAAAGAGCACTTGAGACAACTGTACAAAAGAGAGAAACAGCAACAATCTTGTGAATACACCCAGTTTCTTTCATATACTTCAATTTAGATGATCTTTCAATAAAATGTGTATTTGGGACATATTATTTGGTTTCAAGCAGCTGCTGTATTCATGTATCAAAAGAAGCTACAAAAAGGTGTCAAAGCCAAACTGAAAAGCTGGAACATTACATCTGCAGAACAGAATAAAACATCTTCACTGAACGCCGGGTGTAGGGTAGTCTGAAGTGGTAAGGAGTAGGCAAGGCGTTCAGGAGATCCAACCTCTACAAAAACCCTAGGATTCCTATCCTACTTTGTGGCTATGACCTGGGTAGACTTAATAACTTATTATAGCAATTCCATATGTAACAATAAAATAGAAAAGGAATATCATTGTCTGCCACCTGTCACCCAGATTACCCAAAGTAAATGTACAACTCCTTAAATATTGCCTCACACTATAATGTCCCCCCACCACCACTGCCTCCACACAAAATAATTGTCCAATTGCTAGTCTCCATACAGTATGGGGTAACAGTGAAGTGGCCACTGTATCGGGGCTGGGGAACCAGTGAAGTGGTCACTCTATGGCGGAGAATAGTGAAGGGGTCACTGTATGGGCTATACAATGTTCCCCATCATGGGTCCCCCTTTTAGCAGTATTAGGTCATTACTTACCTATTTGCTCCCTAGTTCCACTGCCGAAAGCAGTAAAAAGCGGGAGAGGTCGGAGGCCGAGTAGTAGACAGGTAAGTACCCATACTTACCTCTTTTCCCATGCTGCTTGCAGGCCACAGGCTTAATGAGGCTTCCTGCTCTACCATTAGCAGAACTGGGTCAGGGTGCTACTTCTCCCTGGTTCTGTGATCAGGTTGTATTTTTAGTAAATGGATCAGCAGACTTGACTTGAAGAATTGACTGCACTTGCTTACCAATCCCCGCTCCTACTTGCAGCCTCCGACTCTTCAGCCTTCAGTAGGTCCTGGGCGCCACACATCATGTTGCAATGATGTAATGTGTGGTGCATGAGGGCCACCTGGAAGCTGAAGAGGAAGACTGCGGGAGTGAGAATAGGTAAGTTAATATTGCCTGTTACCAACCACCACTGCCTATTAAAAAAAGCAGGGCGGGGGGTTGGTACGGCTCCTTACAGGGGGGTTAAAATCCAGCCAATGACAACATCTGTATGGCGTTTGCACGCTTCTCCCTGTGTCTGTGCGTTTCTACCATGTCCTTCAGTTTCCTCCCACATTCAAAAGTCATACTGATAGGAAATTTAGATTGTCAGCCTATATGGGACAGTGAGTAATGGCAATATCTGTAAAACATTGCAGAATATCTTGGTGCTATATAAGTAAAATAGATATTATATTATAATATATTACCAGTAATTTAAAGTCTTCAAAGGTTGGTGATTTTTATCTTTGGTTTCATATTTTAACATATTGCTTATATTGCATTCTGAGATCGCTGGATGGTCCCGTAGAGTACTTAGTCAACCCACATTGACCCTTCTCCACAAGGGACCGGTCAATGGCTCCCATTAATCCACTTATAACACTGACTTCCATCATGTAAAAAAAGAACAATGAATAAAATAAGCAAAATCTAGTTAAAGGGGATGAAAATATCATAAGTCACATGTATCTGCTTACCGTATAACCCAATGTAATTCTAATGAAGCCCAATAACGGTATAATTGTACATTATACTTTCCATCTTCTCCGCATCCAAACAGGATCTATTAAAGCACTTCATAATTATTTCATATTATGACTTATTGAGAAATCTTAAGACGTGTGTGGTTATTTCCACTGTCTTCTCTACACATTGGTTTTGTGACAAATAATGTCAAGTGGATGTGCGCCTCAATACTGAAGTGTTTCTCTGGATATGAAGAATATAATGAATAAATCATTGGTTCACTTTGGTTCCTGCAATGAAGCTCTTAACTGAAATAACAGCATATAAAATAATATCCCTAGTGGCGCGTTGGTAAGCCAAATAATCACACTATGTTTGGATATCATTATGGAAAGGCCATACGACAATAAAAAGGTTTGAATAATATTCCGTGTTTATGGCGGTGAAGTAGCCATTATAAGAGACATAATGGAGTAAGCTCGCACGTCCACACCACTGTAGAGGCTTCGAGTTATTTCAATGATTTGATTATATTGGAGAAGTGAGATTGAATGGCTTCTCAGGGTTATCCACTGGTCAATTCCGAATCCTATCCTGCCAACACTGATGGGGTCTTGTTATAGCCATCCACGGAATGACATCACTTAAAAGAAAAATGGGTTATCTTCTCAGAATGATAGCCATTCAGCTCTGGCCATTTGCAGATATTAATTTTGGTCATTAGTGTAACTTGATCGGCAAAAAGTGGGCTCGTAAACCTGGAAATGTGACTGTCTGTTATACTTCTATGATATACCGAAGCAACACATGGAGTAGAGTTATGTCCTGGCTCCATACTTCAGCTTGTACCTAGTGGATCAATGTTCTCAAGTCTAAGGTCCCATGTAGCACACAGCAAAAACCGCGGCTTTTCCCGTAGCGCTTTTTGCATAAAGTTCATAGATGTTTCCTCTGTGGACTTTCTGCTTCAATCATACCTATAGGAAAACCGCCAGCATTTCCATAGGTATAACTGACATACTGCAATATCTAAAACCGCAACAGTTTTGGAAATCGCAGTGTCTTCACTAGAGATGAGCGAACACTGGTCGGATCAGCCGTTCCGAACAGCACGCTCCCATAGAGATGAATGGAAGCACCTGGCACGGCAACCAGCCGCCGGCAAAGTGTACGCGCCAGGTGCTTCCATTCATTTCTATGGGAGCGTGCTGTTCGGAACGGCTGTTCCAAACAGTGTTCGCTCATCTCTTGTCTTCACTATACGTATTTGACCTCTATCTGGGGATGGGATTCGCTAGAACCCCATCCAGTACACAGTGACTGTAAAACGCCACCTTTCCCCGGCCTAACAGAGTATAGAAATAGAAAATAGAAAACCCTTGAAATATTACAGGATAACACGCTGCATGCCATGATGTGATTCCTGGGTCTGGATTTTGTAAGCACCAGTTTTGGTTTTTGGTAGATGTGCAGAAAGTGAAACTGTGCCAGAAAATATAGTAAATGATATATCCCGGAAAGCTGCTTTCTAGGTAAGGTTACCATTTTATGTGATGCACTGGTTATATAGTCATACACGGCCTACCAATAAGTATTTGGACACCCATGCAAATGAAGATATCTGCGGTCGTGATGTAAGTCACGCCTTCCGCTGTTATATAGGAAACAGCATTGGCCTTAGTCACATGCAAGATGCCACGAAGTGCAGAGTTGTCCAATTTTGAGAGAGAGAGATAATCCTTTAATAGTCCCACATTGGGGAAATTTCAGTATGTTACAGCAGCCTAGTAATACAGATACAGGATAATACACAGTAATATATTACAGACGTAGACACACATATGCTGAGAAGAGAAGATATACTAGGAGTCCATAGCAGCTAAGGAATAGAAGAAGAAAGAAGGAAGACTTCATAGTCATCGCCATAATCATTAGTTCTCTGCGCGGAGTGATCTTCACTTGGTTTGATGTAGATTATACAGTCTGGTCGCGGTCACGAGAAAAGGGTAATTGTGGGGTAACACAGAAATGGATGATCCTTATGGGACGTAGCTAGCAAACTGAATTGCCCAAAATTGACAGTGGCCTATGGGATTACAAAGTGGAAGGTGAACGGTGATTGTTGGAATGTGCACCGAGTCGGCAGACCCCTGAAACTGGGAGATAGAGACCTACAAGTGCTGGCCAGAGAATCCTGACCCAATATATAGCTCCACGGCAGTCTTAATCCGCCCCTGCTTACCCAACTGTATACTTTTCCATCTAAAGCACTCTAACATGAATACAAAGGCAAGATCTGAGCAGGTGCAATAAGCTGCATTGACAGATCCTAGATACAAGTTTTGCAGATCTCTTTCCATTGTACAGAACAGATGTGTGAAAGATGGCCATGCTATTTCCAGCACGTGATCGCTACAGCGTTACATTATTGAAGCATGCGGCAGAGCCATCCTCGCAACCAAAGAGGAACCCGCTGTGTTGATCTGAAAATGAACATATTTATATTAAAGGTTCAGCCAGCTTGGCTGCCTGCTGCGTAGAATTAATTCACATGGCAGTAATTATATATTCACAAGCCCCTTCCTCCGCGCCCGCAATAATAGATGCAGCCATCATTTTTACACTAATTTCCTTGCTGAAAATGTCTCATCATTCCTAAAACACATGGTCTGAGATCAACAGTAATGTGCTTGTTTAGAAATAACAGTTTTGTCAACCAGATCTGCTGCAAACAGAGGCTCGACTCCAAGATCCGCGTCTCATGGATCAAGAAAATCGCCTGTCATTGTGTAATGCTGCTGCAACAAGGGAGAGAAGTAGTTAAGGGACATGAAGTCTATGGTTAGCTCAAGTTCTATAGAATTGTGATAAAACGTATTACTTTACCCTAAATGCCCGGTTAGCAAAATACAGGTTGTGTGTTGTACGCTCTTTACAGGGAAAACTAAGTATCGGTATATATTACAATCGTCTTCACGAGTAAAATGGCTATTATTAAAGAAAAGCGCAAAATAACATTGTACAATGGATTTACAGATCTGGTGAAACAAACATGTATTGTAATAGTACGGGATCCTCTCTGTATTACTAAATGCATCACATATACATATAGGACACAATCTTACAATAGAAGAGATGGACCAGCCTCCAAGGGGACAGGCAAAAACTCCAGCGCTCACCCAGATAGATGAAGTAGTGTTATCAGCCTTTGCGCTCACTGTTCTGACCCTACACAAAGACTTCCGGATTTCATGCGCTCCTATATAACCTTACATCCGAATAACATGTTATACGCATATTATCAGGTTATTGCAGTATTACGGTTGAGCCGATCTTGAGATTTCAGGATCGATTTTAAAATCCGTTTTCCGCTCATTTTCCAGTCGATCCCAATCGTGACATTTGGTCGATCACCGATCGGTATCTGATCTTTTCCGATCCCTCAACCCTAGTTAATGCTTCTCTAAGGGAAGTGTCACTTTTAGAGTTGAGCCGATCTTGAGATTTCAAAATCAGATTTCCGATCATTTTCCAGCTGATCCTAATCGTGAAATTTGCTCGATCGCCGATCGGGATCTGATCTTTCCCGATCGCTCAACCCTATGCAGTATACATTGTAGTAAGCATCCAGTTACTAGAAGTAATCCTGAAAATAAGAGCTGAGTAATATATATGAGCTCTCCTACAGAAAGTACCACCAATAGTACAAGTATATAGTGTCTCTTTGTATGTCAATGTCCAACCCATTAGAAAGCCTTGCAATATGACCTGACATTTCAGCCAAAACCTTGGGTTTGTCAATATAAAGTGGGTAGAGATGAGTGAGTACTATTCGAAACGGCTGTTTTGAATAGCACGCACCCATAGGAATGAATGGAAGTGGCCGGCATGCTGACTTTGCCGGCGGCCGGCCGCTTAACCCCTTGCGTGCTGGCTGCGTCCATTCATTCTTATGGGTGCGTGCTATTTGAAATGGGAGTTTCGAATAGTACTCGCTCATCTCTAAAAGTAGGGTATTGGTTGTCCACGTGAGATGCCCTTGATACTTCTCCTCACAGAATTAAAGCGGATGTAGGGAGTCTTAGGTGCTGTTCACATTTCAGAAAACGAAGAGGAACCGAGGAGGACTTCTACCTCTGATCGCTCTTTATTTTCCAACCCTCTGGTTCCCCGAAGCAGAAAACCAAAACAGAGATTTAACTACCCGCCGTGGTTTTCACACACTGATGAATGGAGTGTCCCATGCGGGCAATTTGGCCCACGTTTGAGACGGACACCATGTTAACATACCCATATAAGCAATGGACTGGGGGGGGATGGGGGGAATATGCAATAAACCTCTGCAACCAGACACTTACCTTCAGGTTAAACGTGGCGTAATTGCATGAGTGAAGGTGCCCGTAAAAGGTTTGGGCACATACCCCCTGAAAGACAAAAACAGCACAACATATTAGGATTACTATACCACACGTGTGATATATTCTTAGATCATAGACGGCTTCCGCTACAGAACACAAGACAGTTTTCCTTTTCGTACAGTTATAGATTGTCTGTGTCGGTAAATCTGGGACACTTGTTTTTATGGCGTACTGAGAGATTTGTAATCTCGTGATGGATTTATTCACAGACAGAATCTCCTAAAACTGGGCATAGTCAATTCCTCTTTAATAACTACTGGCAAAGCTTGTCAATCTGTGACTGTGCTGGGAAATAAATTGATATTAATTAGGATTCAGCCATAGTCGGCCATATATTCCTATCCTCTTACGCGGTAGCTGAGAGCCATATAGATTCTAACAAGGAGTGCTGTGCAGTAAATACATCTTCTTGAGCTTTAGGGCATTGTGTAGATGACGCATGGTGCATTCTGGTCGCGGATTATGTCCGCACATAGGGAGGGCAGACATTTAATGAATGCAATATATCATTACACATTAATACCATGGTGGGTGTTATCATCTCACATTCATCTTTAATAACATATTACAGTTCAATAATTTATACTTCTGTTACACAATGACACATTAGAGCTTAAATACATTAAAACAAGTGGTAGAGCCGAGATCTACAACGGGAATCCGGCAATAGACGGCTGGAACTATGGCGGCGGTCAAAACCCTTTTTATAGACGGCAGAGTCACATAACACTAATGTCTTAAATTCGTAACACTACTTATGTCATTCGCATTGGCAAGATACCTCTGAATCTGAAGGCCCCCATACATGTGTAAGTCAACCATACCAGTTTTTGCAGTGCCTTAGGACCCGTCCTCGACAGATGACAAAGAAAGTAAAGATGGGGCATGTTGAATATAATCCTATGTCCCCCCCCAGAGATAAGCTCAGTTGCTTACTAGGTGTTTGGCAGTAGCTTATATTCACCTCCCCATTGAAAACATAGGCTCAACCAAGTGTGTATAGGTATCGGGGAGTCGGTAGGAAGAACAGTCAACCGAAGGACCAATTGGCCATCCATTATGTGATGTCCTGTATGAAAAGACTGTTTTACACTTTAACTTGAGTTACATTGCAAACTCAAGTTAAAGTGTTAATTTCTAGGGGACACTGCCTAGTTACTAAGTCTCCTTACCCAATTTGGCGTCCTCTTGAATGAGACAAAATACGCCTTCTGAGCTTCTGTAAAAGCCAAAACTGATATGGAGCTGTCACATTGAAACCCATGGCACTTTGTGTGTCTGTCTTAAACCTTTTGTGCATGAGATTTGGTGACTTATTAAGTGTTTTTGTCCATTAACTAATTCAAGAGCATCAATATATGATGTAGGCTTCCATTGGTGGGGGGAGGTCACTCAGACCCCACATAGATCAGCTGATATGGCTGCTGCAAGTTGTATACAGTATATACGGCCGGAAACGGCTCTGCTCCTTTTCATCTAAATTAAAGATCCTCGGCATCAGTGTACAACTAAGAACCCTGGCATCAGTGTACATCTCAGGAACAGAGAAAACTACAGCTCTGCTCTAATTCACTTTAACAGGGTCAGAGCTGTTTTTTCTATGTAGATTGTGAGCCCCATATAGGGATCACAATGTAATTTTTATTCCTATCAGTATGTCTTTGTAGAATGGGAGGAAATCCACGCAAACATGGGGAGAACATACGGGGAGAACTCCTTGCAAATGTTGTTCCTGGCAGGATTCGAACCCAGGACTCCGGCACTGCAAGGCTGCATGCTAACCACTGAGCCACTGTGTTGCCCCAAGTCAAAGCTGTTTTTGGCAGTATATAGCCTCCAGAAGCCATATAAGCTGATCAGTGTGGGGTTCAGATGTTGGACACCCAATAATCAGCTACCGATGCTGATCCATCTTCAACCACAGACTGACAAAGAGGCGGGGATAGAGAGCATTCTGTCCTGCAGCAGACAGGGCACAGCGGGGAGGCTTCTGTAGCAACCACATGTATTACAGACAGTCTTAAGGAAAAGTCGGACACGGGGAAGATTTCTTTATATATTTTTCAGTTTTACCTGTAACATGTAACAAATCAGAACCAAGGGAAAAGAGAAGATTAATGGAGTGAAGAGATGGGAGATTTTATTAGTTTTCAGTGTATTTTTCTGGCTTCAGAAACCCCCTTTAAGATAATGTCATAGGCTGACCTGTAGTCCAATGAAAGCCACAGACATCCCATGATACTCTCATACATAGACACAGTCAGCTCTCCTATGCGTCGATTTGTCCTTTTAGATCCATTTTGCCTTGTTAGCCTTTTCCTATGTGACTTTCTCACATTATACAACACTATGGGTAATTTTATTGAATAATCCACAATTTCAAAGCCTGACCCCTAAATAGAACTAGAACGAAGTCTCAGATGGCACATCAAGATGAGAATCCGGAATCGCAGTCCTGAATTTCCTATAGGAACCATTTTTATTTCTATCGAGTTCAATAATCCTTCTAGGTTTTCTAGTTTAGAAGTGTTATAAGCTTGGAAATTTATACAGTGTACTATTTACAAGTCTCGGCAGGACTGCTGGGAAATTTCCTTTCAAAGTTCCACAAGAGACCACATCAAATCTAAGTAACCAGCGTAACTCTTGAATAAATCTTTTATGAACAAAGAGGTAAACTAAAAAAGTCCTTTCTTTGCTTTCTGATCCTGTACTTTCAAGATAAAAGTGAATTCTCTCTCTGTAGTACAGACACTTGGAATTCCTATCATACACAATGCAATAGCCATTTCACCATGGGCAAGATTTAAGACGAGGGCACGAGAGCTCTGGATTGTCGCTATGGTAAATCCCTTTTTTTGTCTTTTGTCAGATGTGGAGTCAATTCCTTAAAGTAGACATGAGAGAATTTATCGTTCAAGAGCTGCAATACACAGGGCATCTTCATAAGGGCTGAAAAAGAGCAAATAGCCTCTTAAAGGAAAGCCATTAAAAACCATCACCAAAACCAAAATCCTGAACTCATCTTTTAACCCCATAAGGACATAAGCAATTGTTACTTTTTTTCACTGCCTTCTAAATAACTCAAGGATCCTCTATATACTGGTAGTTTATGTAAATTGAAGACTTTTCCTAATTGCTTTAGAAATGCTGCTTTGTTTGCCTGCAACGTGACCTTATTTCTCCCATTGTTTACACAGCGCTGCTATAACCACGGACAGGAGATAGGCTAAGTGACGTCACTTACTCAGTGCTCTTGCCGGTAATACAATTGTTCAGCTAATTACAGTTTGCTGATAAAGCCCGGTCTGTTATCTCTCTATGTAAATACGCAAATAACACAGAGTCCATTCTGTACAAGCATCTGCATATTATCTGACCTGCAGAAGTATCATTGTCCCGTTCAGTAAAAGGGAGAAGGGGGTCTGATTGGGGTCTGGTCTCTCACTTCTACCAAGTTAGTTCTCTCTACGCTGCGCTGACGAGGTCCAACCAGACCAAAACGGCCATCCGTAGCTGAGAAATTGACTTGGTAAAAAACCCACATTATGCAGTAAAGACTTCTGGGAAAGTCGGGCATGATGTTCAGGGTGCTTCCTATAGAGGGCAGCATAACAGAGGCACTGTCTCCCTATTTACATCTTGGAAGACAGATTTGCATATTCCTCCCATGATCCCTTGCAGTGGAGCAACTATGGCTGTATAAGTCTCCACACACCTAATAGGTGGTTTCTCCTTAAGGAGGAACATTATCCCCCTAATATGACCATAGACCGTAAATCACATGACCATAGACCGTAAATCACATGACCATAGACCGTAAGTCACATGACCATGAACTGTAAATCCCATGACCACGGTCAGAATTCTATCCACTAGAGGTAACGGAATGAATGACCGCAAGCAGAGATCTAGAAAACCATTAGGAACTGATACTGAAAATATATTGGAAAATCGTACAGCTTATATTATATAAGCAATAACATTTGTCTCTCAATATTGGTCTGAAAGTGGCCGACCCCTTTAACACTATATAGTGTTGTCACTTTTATAGTAAAAACTATATTTTAGTAAATTTATTGGAGAATAACATTTATAGCACAGTAGTATAGTATGAGAATCTATTATCTAAATCCCTTCCCTATCAGTAAATGCCTTGTTATATAGTTTTTATTGTCTTATTATTCTCACTATATTGTCATTGTGGAATACATCCAAATTGAAAATTCAACCAAGTTTTCCTTCTTACTGCTGAATGTTTTCAGCATTTTCCTGAAACCCTTGGTATGAAAACATGAAATCCCCTGTTACAGCTAATCTATCACTGTTAATAAAATAGTGAATTGCTTAGAGTACATACTTAAAATCACTTGGGAGTGGCGGCCATCTGTTACCGGAGAGAAGGTATTGGTTGTGTACATCAATCTGCCCTACCAGCACTTCTAATGAATGAGAGTAACACGCAGTCAGAACTAAGAAAATCACGAAAATCTGCAAGTGTCCCTAATGGACAATTCCAAGGCTATGCTCACACAACAGAATTTTAACTCATATTTCAATGAATATTCTGTGCCAAAATCCTCTTCAGACCTTCATTGTGGGGAAGGTAGCTCAGTAGTGGTGGTGGTGGACCGAAACAGTCAAAATAGGGACACAAACTATGCAGCAAACCGGTTTATTTAGAAAAAACAGGAAGATAAATAAATCTTGACTTCAAGCAGAAATGAGCAAAAACAAAATACAGCCTTAACTTCAGGCAAAAATACAACAAATTCCTGCTCGTCCGAGCAATGAACTAAACAGAATTAATAACCTAACTATACATGTGGCTTACTACAAGCTACACAAACTAAACAAGCACAAATTGGTCTCACCAGACTCAGGGTTACAGGACAGACCCAGCTGCCTCCTCACTCCCTGGATCTGCCCGAAAGTGCAGGCTCTGCAACCTCTTATTGGCCAGTAACAAGCCTCAGTACTCACACCTGGGGCTGAAACCTAATCCAGACCCGCACTGGGCCACACATACGTCAGGAATCTGGAGCTGATATAACGGGACTCCAGCACTTTGCCTTTCACCTTCTCACAACATGCACTAACAGTATATTGAAATTCATCTTTAAAGGGATTTAAAGGGATATTCTAGGTTTACTAAATATAGCATATATTTAGCCCCCTGAGAGGCTGGCTGCCTTTGATGCAGTGCTCCAAGCTGGGAGCAAACTTTTCTTTCCTTTTTCACTCTTTTTCTCTGTATCTTCAAGAATCCGGTAACCAAGCAATCTAGCACTATGAATTTAGCAACTATAAATCGAATGGAAGACCCTGTGGAGTTTTTTGTTCCTTTTGTTTCCATTGTAAAGCATGGACTCAAGACCTGGTTCAGCTGGTTTCCACATGTGCCTGTTACCATCCCCCCAGCTAGGACAGCATGGCTCAACATGCGGCATGGAAGAGAAACCTGCATGGAAGTGTGGACTTCTTCGTTCAAGGAGATGATTTCTGGCGTCAATTGCTGATGTGTGAAGATGCTACAGCTGACTGGTATTTCTTTCTATTACTGTGGACACGTGGGACACTGTTACAACCTGGGAACCTACCATCACCCACCTACCCCAGGAGTTATGGAAGCTTGGCAAGAGAGCAGCACCATGTATACCTGGATGGTCTCTGACTTCCTTGGGGCAGTAGAACACTGTGGTAAGGAGGAGGAGGAGGGCTTGTGATGAAGGACATTTGGGGCATTTTTTGTGGTTAAAAGGACAATAGTGCTGATGCAAGATACCGAACTATCAGCTGTGAGTAGGAGATCTCACCACCTACCAAAGGAACTACCACATGTTATCATGATAGCTGCTTATGTCCCCCACCTCTGCAAAAATTTATGCTTGTTATATCCACATGCTGTGACCCCCCTCCTCGTGTCCTACAACCAAGTCGGCTGTATTATTATTATTATTATTATAATTATTATTATTAACACCAATCCGCACAGAGAACTAAATGATCCTGCAGTGTGTCTGTGTTTCTTTCTTTTTAGTTGCTATGATTCCTAGGATTTCTCTATCTGCCATGAGCTTGTATGTGTTTCTCTCCTGTTATATACTACTGTACCATCTATGAAACTGTATCACTGAAATTTCCCCATTGTGGGACTATTAAAGGAATATCTTATCTTATCTTATCTTATATTCATTATATAATGGAAATTTTCTAATATAATATTCAAATCAATATGGCTTTATTGTCCAGACCTAGGCTTGCTGTAATTTAATGGGAACCTTCACTGCTACCTTTCTGGTCATGTATTGATCATGCAAGTGCATGAATTGATCGCAGAAAAACTTTAAATGGGTTGTCCCATATACAAAAACCTCTCATGCCCATGGACCGTGGGGTGGACATGAACACAAAGAGCCATTACATTGCTATATGTGACCAATATTGGCAATAACCTTTTATTGCCTTGGGTTTTAGAAAGAGGACCAATGATTACTACCTGAGTCTGTGATGAGAATGTCCCTTTAAGGCAAAAGGAATTTTTGAAATAAATAATTACCCCCAAAGCAAATAATTCAAATGCATACTTAAGGGGAGAGTCGCCAAAAGCCAGCAGATAAAGGTTAAGGTCACCTGACTGAAGGTTGCCCCTTTTTCACCAAATCATCCCTGTTTAGGTCAATATGCAAATGACATCATTGGAGCAATGACTACGTTGCCACTTACTTCGTTGGAGCAATTGCAAGACCACTATTGCTCCAAAGACGTTTATTTCCATATTGTCAAAATAGAGCAACAGAGGCACCTATTCCCACACACTGATTCTGGTAACCCTAATCTATTTTTCGGCAGGACTGGGTCAATATGTTGGGTTCTGTTGACTCCCTTTTAAAGTTTTATTTCAGGCTAAAATATGTCATCAATATCAGATTGGTGAGGGTGCAACAAGCAACACCTCCACCATTCAGCTGTTCTCACAAAGAATGGAGCAGGAAGAAGACAGCGCTGTTCTCTGAGTAGTGGCCAGACCAGGTTACTGCAGATCCGTTTCCATTACTTGAATATAAAATAAGCCTAGTGATCACAAGAATGAGGAGCTGCAAGTTTTCCTGGGTGCTACTTATACATGGCCTGGTGGTCCGTCTGTGTGGCTACCTCTTCATTTATTTCTATAGAAGTGAATAGAGCAGTAGCCATATCTGTGCATCACCGGTCCATTCATATGGAACACCCGGAGCACCTTGTGGACCCCGAATTCATGTAATTCCTAGGGGTACCAGCGGATGGGGAATAAATGTCATTATTGAGAAAACCCCTTTACCATGTAAATTCTGAACAGAGATCAGAAACAATAAGAAGTGAAGAGAACAAGCGCTGTAAAAGAAACGCGTCAGGAATGCGAGTATACAACAGAAAATCGATAGAAGTGCAGCGAGTCAGTGGAGCTGTTATTACTCATTGCAGACCACAGGATTGTTCCCTTCACGTAGGGAAAGAGTTTAATCTACACTTAAACATGTGAGTGATGAGGCGCGTGGGAAAAAGAACATATAGGATCATCCATTGCAAAATTATAAGCGGAAAAACAGCCAAAAAATCGCCACTGGTATCACTCATGTAACGGAAGTTTTTCTATTTCACCATCCGGGAGGAGGGGGGAGGGGGGGCTTTCATATTCCGTATTCCTTTCAGTTATCTCTCACATATCTTATGTATATATTCATCTTTCCTTTTCCTTATGAATATTGGATGACAACAATAACTGTACTTCACAGCTGGTTTGGGAATGTCAGCAAATGGGTATGGCGTTTCCCTTGAGCGCAGATATTTTATGGGTTTCATTGTCTTACTTTGATACCACTGCAGGCACTTTACATCACTGGCAATATTAAGAATACGGTAGTATACAGTATATCTCAAGCTCTTGGGTTCAAGTGTCTGAAGGGTTTGTCCAGCCAGATTTTCAATTTTTTTAATATATCTCGTGTGTCCCCCCTTCTATCATGTCGGGGCCCTCCCTCCTATTGTATATTGAGTCAATTTAATACTCCGCAATTGCTCACTTTTTTTGGAGAAGATTTGTAAAGTGTTGTGGAAAAGATCAGCAATATGTCAATAAATATATATATTTTTTATTTTTTTACATGATAGTCTAGTCCCCCGCTGTTCCGAATCTGATGGGATCTGGGCCCCCGGCAGTCTCCGTGCATTATGGTTCCTTTCTACTAGGAAAAGTAACCACTTAGCCACTTATTGGCCCACTAAGGTCACATTTCCACAACAAGATGGAACATAAGGATTAGGTCCCAGGAATCAATGGAACCATCAAATATGGAAAACAGCGTGCATAGCATGCCATAGAAACGTTTGTTATGGGGAGAGCCACTACCCCATCTCAGGGTGTGAAATGTCCCTTTCTGCCCCCTGCTCAACTAAAGGATTTGAACAACTTGAGAACATGAATCAGCACAGTCCATACCAAGGATTTCCTGGAACACGAATGGACAGAAATGGAAGACGACCTAGACATCTGCTGTGTCATCCATGGAAATCACATGGAACACTGTGGTGTATAGATAAAACTTGAATAGATAATTTCTAGGGTTGAGCGATCGGGATCGGAAAAGATTGGACTGCGATCGGCGATCGAGCAAATTTCACGATCGGGATCGGCTGGAAAATGATCGGAAATCGGATTTTAAAATCGATCCTGAAATCTCAAGATCGACTCAACCCCAATAATTTCTCTTTTCAGGTTGATACATGGGTGTTATATTCCCTTCATTCTTTTTGTATCACCCTGTACTTTCTCCAAGTATATTCCTTCCAAAGTATATTTGGTCTTCCACTTGTTTAGAGAAACATTGATCTGCTCTGAAGAAGGATTTGCGAGCGGCATTAACCTGAAAAGATGAATTAGCTTCTAGACCTTCTCCTAATGGCTCAGTGTTTCTCCTTGGTCATGGTGGAGGTTATACACTCAGTAGAAGCACAATGGTAAAAGAAAACGTATCTGTGACTTATGGTCTTCATATGTCAGACGGACAGAGTTCCATAAACACATGTTCTAGCAATAGATCAAATGAAACCCTATAGCTATCATGAAACGGAATTCTACATAGAACTGATTAATTTGTATTCTTCTTACCGACATCGTTTTTTGGGGGGACTTTTAGTAAAGTTATTTACATACAGACAAACCACTGTGCCAAGATTAGGAAGTTCCAGGGCCCCTTCATTTTGACAATCAATGGGAGTTTGAAAGGTCAGATTCCCAAAGATCAAACATTAATGACTTACCCTAAGGATAGACTATTCATGCTGTTCTACCAGAAATCTTTAATAACCAATGAGAGTCAAGTGAGAATAGATGTTATGACCTAGACTTGCAGGGTTTTCCATGATTTGAATGGTCTGTCCTTAGGATATCTGATCAGATATTGGGGGCTGTATTCAGTCCCTGTACAATACAGTGCACAGTACCTGACACAGATAGCTCCATAGCCTGTATAGTGGTTATTCACAGTAATGGCACCCCACCACAACATAGTTTACGGTGTACGGAGCCATGTGCTTTGTGCTCCATGCACTGTATAGTACACAAAGTGAACACACTCCAGGACAGAAGATTTGTGCTGAAGCCAGACATCAGCCCAACACTGATAAGATATTTAGGGCCTATGGGTCACACAAGACTCTGGACAAACCCTTTAATCTGGTCATACACATTAGATATCTTCCAGCTGAACCTGAAGACTCCCCCACATACAGGCAGACTATGCTAAGCGAGCAAATGTTCTAAACATGGAGATGTGAGAGAGCCGCTGTAAACACCAATGGCTCCCAAACTACCATGTACATGCACGCTTGGGTTGGTCATATGTGTATCTATTCTCAATAGAAGAGAGTGAACCAGAGTGTTTTAGGACAAAGTCATCCTGAAACCCACCTACCTAAATCTATCTCCTCTTCCATTTGCAGTTGGAAGGCCCCATACACATTGGATGGTTGGCCAGTCCCTCTATAATCCAATGCCTATGTACATTTCTTCCCTTTATACATTATTGCTTAGAAGTTTATAACGTGCTAAAGTTTATTTTATGCAAACTCTTAAATAACTGCAGATACGAGCACTTTCTACTTTTCTGAATATTTACTACAGTCAAGATTGACAAGCTTTCAGAGTAGAACATTAACAGTATCCGCCATGTAGAAGCATGAATTCTCCTACACTCCATGAGGCAAGCTAACAATTACCATGTTACTTGGAACAACGATAACAAGAAAAAGAAATATATTTTATTACATCGGCCAAATAAAGTAACATGTTGGGTTGAGGAAACCATATATTTAATCCAAGTAAATATTTAATTCACTGCAGGGTTTGTTTAGGAAGTGAAGAAAAGACGGATCTTTCCAACAGCGCTAAAGCAAAAAAGTGTATTAATAATGTCAGTAATTCCAAATTATTACACGGAAACTCTTAGTAGGGTTAAATACAATACAATAGAATACAATACAATCTGCCTTACAATGAAATGCATTTAAGAAGAGACTAGCAGAGGAAGGGGGAGAGGGGGAGAGCTGATCTTGAGATTTCAGGATCGTTTTTAAAATCTGATTCCCGATCATTTTCCAGCTGATCCCGATCATGAAATTTGCTCGATCGCCGATCGGGATCCAATCTTTCCTGATCCCGATCACTCAACCAAACCAATAGCTAGTAGCCAAGCATTAAGGGAACTAACGCATGTCCTCGATCGTTTTTACAATCTGATTGCCGATCATGATCGTGAAATTTACTTGATCGCCGATCGGAATCCGATCTTTTCCAATCCCAATCGCTCACCCCTAATTGAAGGTAATGTAAGATGGCTACAAAGTGGTTTTTCCATAAGATGTTGATGGCTCTATATCTATATGTGAACCTACTGTAACTTCATTTGATTATCTACTGCAATAGTTTCCAAACTTTCTGAAGGCAGGACTTATTTTTGGGCAATTACTTTGTTTGTATGCGACCCTCCCTACACACACACTGTATTTAGCCCTATTCGAAAAGTGAAAGTTCCAGTAAATCCCTGTAACATAGAAACCACCAGTGTTGCTTACTGCACACCTTCACATCATTGCTAATGGCTCTTGATCACTCCTGCTGAATAAGGCATCCAGCACAGACACGTGACACTGTTACCACTAGGATCTCTGGGAAATGTAGATTAGTTCAGTGGAGGATCCATTATTAAGGAGCACCAGCTGAAATACATTTCCCAAAGAGCCCAACAGTTGACTAGTCCTCAGCATCTACTGACGCTTGCGACAAGACGGCCCGTATGGAAGACGTCAATCAGTTCTGGTTATGCAGAGCTGTGGTCCCAATATGGCCACTGATGGAGGGTCATGTGACTTAACCTGTCTACCAGGGGTCATATCAGGACCTCAGTGCAGCAGCCAGAATAAACTGCAAACCCCAGACCCAGTTATCCACTGGAGACCATTATTACAGTTTACAGAAACCCTACTCCAATTGTTAATGGTCTCCATTGTAGGCCACCATCTAAACACTGTATTATAATCCACCACAATCTGACACAACTACAATATAACCAATAAAACCCCATTGCCTACCTATAATCTACAGTCTACAGCATTCAGTATGGGTATGAAACCACTTTAAGAAGCCCCCACACATCTAGCATGACATACACGTGTACGGAGTCAAACATTAGAAGGAAGGAAGATCCTAACCCTTTATTCCTCTCTGTAAAACCGATTACTGAGCTGGTATATGATTAACTGTGAGGGCCGGGTATGGGGGACTGAGTGGATCCTGTCAAACAGATGATGTATGGTGTGTGCTGATTTGGTAAAAGCTTCCCCCATGTATGAACTCTCCAGAATTGATCGCATAAACAGGTTTCCATTTGATTTATCATTTGCAGTCAAAATGTTGCTCAATGTTGCATAAAATCTGGTTAAAACAATGCATGTTTGGCTGCTTTTCAGCACATAATATCTAATGTGCATTTCACAGCAGACTGTAGTCCCCTGGGGATCCATGTATAATGGAAATGCTGCCCATACTAGCAGCTACCTGCCTTTAGTCATTAAGTCTATTCCTATAGAGCATATTAAGAGCTGACCTGATGACGGTCTAATATCTGTAGCGTTTGTTATAGCAGGATGCCCCTTGGGTCACAGGCAGGCATAGTCAGACGCAGGCTACAGTCACATGGTTACGGGCTGCAAGCCTTATCATCTTTAAGTGAAGCTTTCAACTGGGGAAGAAGATATCCTGCTGTGATCCTACTATCGAACAAAGTCAACTCCAACTAGCATGCTGTATGGATTGACTGCAAAGGCAGAGGCTTGTTCCTGCCAATGGATTGTAGTCAGAAGCTCCCTGTTTTATCTTTTATCAAAAGCTGAAGTCCCCGGGAATAAATGTGCGGAGAACAAAATGTATCGAACAAAAGGACATGAACCATCGCCAGATCCCCCTCCCTTTAATTTACAGTTCCCACCCATGTCAATGATTAGTATTTGCAGATTCTTCGTAGTTAATATTTCACAAGGTAAACATTCCTTGGTAACGAGGGTTCGATGTATTCTACAATTACGCTTAATTAAAAGGAGGATTAATGAAATCCCTTCTATTTCAGTTTTATATCTACATGAAATTAACCTATCAAGCATATTTAGATGGAGAAACTATTAGTCTAGAAATCTGATTAATCGCTTCTAGGACTGTTACAGTCGTATTTCTGTCACCTATTAGGTTTCTTACTACAGTAAATGTAATTTCTTCCTGTGTGGGGGGAAAAAAGATAATGGCTTCAGTTTTACTTTAGTTACCAGTAGTGTTGGGCCGATCTTAAGATTTCAGGATCGATTTTAAAATCTGACTTCCGATCATTTTCCAGCCGATCCCGATCGTGAAATTTGCTCAATTTCCTCTGCAGAATTCCTGTGAAAAGCGTTGCGGTAAAAACCGCAATGCATTTCCTCCACAGTATCTTTAGACTGTGGCTCATTATGTTGGGCATTAGCCTTAAGGTGTTCATGGTTTGGTTTGTACAATAGTACCGCCCCAGCCCTGTCCCCTCAAGTCATGCTAACCCTGGGATGGGCTCACAGCTGGAAGCCATAGAATTAGTTATCTTCCATGTTGCAAACAAATATGAATAGTACTTCACTACTTAAAAAGTAGCCATCAATGCTACATATCAATATATGAAACTTTGTAACTTACTAAGGGCTCGTTCACATCTGCGCCCGGTCTCCGTTCATGCAGGTTTCCGTTTCCTGCACAAAACTGAGCAGGAGACGGAAACCTGCAGGACTCTTTCAAACCCATTCATTTGAATGGGTTTGAAAGGTGTCCGGCCGTGAGTGCTGGTGAGCGTTTTATGCTCTCCGCCACGAAACTGTTTTTTTTTTTTAAATCGGACACAGAGTCGGACATGCAGTATTCTGTGTCCGGTTTTAAAAAAAACAGTTTCGCTCGGAGAGCATAAAACGCTCACCGGCGCTCACGGCCGGACCCGGTCTTACAGCTTTCCGTCTTCTGCATGCAGAAGACGGAAAGCTGAGAATGGACTCCGGGCGCCAGTGTGAACCGAGCGTCAGGGGAGTGGAAACTTTATCACCCAGCCTCTAGTTGTACAATTTTATTTTTTACCTTTGTTGGGATTCCCTATAGCAGCAGTTCTGCCATTACAGAATTACATTATGTAACCATTATTGGAGGGGGTCAATGGGTCTCCTCAGAGTGGTGCATGTGTCCACTGGAGAGCAGAACATGGCAGTCTAGGTTGGCAGGTAGCTCATCTGCCCCTGATGCCTGCTGTAAGCTAATTCTGCTCCATTTGGTATTGCTCCTCCAGTGTACAATGTGCCAACTCCTAGGTACATAGACATGGATTACATGTGTGACAAAAAGGAGGAGAAACTTGCTACAAACTTGTTACAATAGTTTTCCCATTTTTATGTAGGTGATGCCTGTTGTCTCGCCTGGTGTGGGGCAATAACCTTTGGCGTGGGCTTGGTAGTGGCATTTTGTAGAATTTTAACTCTTACTTTTTTCTGCAGATTTCCCTATTATTGGGGATAATACACGAGGCCTCCTGAGCTACATTGCAAAGATGTTCTGGATTCTCCAGGACCCAGTAGCTCATGGAAGGGGAGCAGCATTACTGTGGCTCCCAAAACTGTGTTTATAGTGATTTTAAAGGTAAGGAGGATTGTGACCCATCGTCGTCTTCGCTATGGAAGATCCAGATGTGGTAACAGCCAGCTCTCTGCTTTTGCAGATGCATAATTCTATTACTGTACATCTTTGCAGGGTTAAGAGTGGACTTTGACTCAGACTTTGAGAAAGGAAGCTATTTTATCCGAAACGCGTCAGTCTGGCGCAGTTTCCATGTTTGTAACCTGCGTGTGAAGTTTCACAATTGTGGACACAATAAAGAGGAGTTTTTTACTTTCCAAGTGGCTGCGCTGGTGCTATTTCAAAAACGATTTGCATGCTATACAGCTCCGAGCCGAGGGAGACAGTTCCGTGCGACGGCCTTTTATACAGGAAAGTGAAGGTGGTGTAAGGATATCGTGGAATATTGGACATTGCTACTGGTGGCTGAGTATTCCTTTCCCCTTTTTTCCCTTATTGATTTCTTAAGAGTGGACCGCCTGGACATATATAGTCAATGGGCAGTCTGGAAGCAGTTAAAAGGGTTTTTTAGGCTAAAAATATTGAAAACCTGTCCTAAAAAGATAGCTTATCAATACCATATTGGTGGAGGTTGAACACCTGCTCTCCTCTCCCCCATGGATCAGCTGTGGTCAGTAGCTGATACACAGAGAATGGAGCAGAAAGCAGACAGCTTTGTTTTCTGTGCAGTAGCCAGATCAGCTCCCATTAATCAGAAAAGGACCTAAGCTGCAGTGACTCTGTAACTACACACAGAGAACAGAGTTGTCTGCTATCTGCTCAGTTCCTCAGAACAATTGATCAGTAGGGGTGCCAGGTGTTGGACCCCACCTATCTGAGAACCTATGCTTAAAGGGGTTGTAAAATGAATGCCTAAACTAAATCCCCTCCCCTACTTAACTTCTAATTGACTTCATTAAAAAAAAACAAAAAAAAAACAACTATATACCTGGGGCGGTCATGTGACCAGCCCAGGCACATGTTCTAATGATCCTATAACATTCCATTTCCACATTTCTGGAAACAAAGCATCACCCATACTCCCCCCTTCCCTTCATACTTGCCCATCTTCATTCTTCTGGCACCATGGGGCACTTCCTCCACTTCTGACAGCGCCCGTGCAATAGAGCTTTATTGTACAGTTGCTGGCAGAAGCGAAGAGCGCACACCACGCATGTGCAAGAAGTCCAAAGAAGAAGCTGCTGCTGTGACCAAAGAAAATGCTCTCCAGGACACAGAAGACCGGTAAATATGGGAGGGGGATTGTGGCTGCGTAAGGTAGGTAGATAGATAGATAGATAGATAGATAGATAGATAGATAGATAGATAGATAGATGGATAGGAGATAGATAGATAGATAGATAGATAGATAGGAGATAGATAGATGGACAGATAGATAGGAGATAGATAGATAGATAGATAGATAGATAGATAGATAGATAGATAGATAGATAGGACTAGTAGTCCACAGGCTACCTAGGGAAATAGGGAGGGGGTGTGAGAGAGGAAGTGAGAGGGGAATCATGGGAGTGGTAGGCTAGGGAAGCATATAAACAAATATAGAAGAAAACAGGAGGTATCTCAGTGCTATTATTAACCTATTAATACCACTAAAGTACATTTTTATTTATTTGCCCAGAAACCCCTTTAAGATAGTTCATTAATCTTTCAATTCCAGAAATCCCCTTTAAGTATACAACTTTATTGAACCGACATAAAATCATGGGTGGTCAAAAAAACAGCATCAGTACAACATAAAAAGCAAAAAATAAATAAATAAAAAAATAAAAACATAATCTTCTTGAATAAAATATTCACAAACTGTTTAGATCATGATTATAAAATGACATGATAATCTTGGTAGATTATTCATGTTTACTTCTCAAACTAAAGTATGATTTCTCGCTTCATCTAAAGAGATGCTGGGGAAAAAAAAAAAAAAAAAAAAGAGTAAAAGGTTAGGAGAAAAAACCTGAAATATCAGTCATTTGTTGAGTTTTCTTTAAATAATAGAGCGATAGACCGCCACATGAGAGTCTCCATTAGTTAGGGCGCATTTATTGCCGGATTACGTTCATAAATACACATTGGGTATTCCGCTTTCCATTCGTCACCCGGCCCATGCTGTTCCTAAATGCCTTAATTATACTCCTCATTTCCATTTCGGTGTGTCTATGAGTAATGCGGGCTGGGACGGAGCAATAGCGAACATTAGGAATTCCTGGTAGACTCCGGCGCTGATGCATGGCTGTAATCACTGGTGTAGCCGAGTACTATGTCTACCACAGACATATAATCAGAGCTCATTCTAAGTCAGGACTTGTGTGATTTGCTGCTGCTCAATGACTTCCCGGATGAGCGATGGCTCTCAGACTGTCTCGTGAGCGATACTGGAGTCTTACGTGATCAATGTGATTTATTGGGTTAATCTAATTGAATAGATTATCATTTACAATACAAAAAGTATCCATTGCTCTCTTTTTTCCATTTGTACCTGAAAGCCTTCCTAGTTCTACAATGTACTTGTCAGCCATAACTTTAAATAACTTATTCGTATTCTACTACAAACTTAGAAGAGCGGAGAAAGTTGCTGAAATAGTCAAAAGCTTTGTGTGAGCGGCAAGATTAAAGTCTCGCAAGCCGCCTAATGCAAAATAATATTGGGGATATGTATAAAGGAAACCCGAAGTACAGAAGCCGCCGTACTGTGAAATGTACAGACTTCTCTCCTATTAGTTTACCACCAATGAAGGGAAAAAATATCAGCCTTAAAGGGATTCTATCATTATAATCCCTTTTTTACCTGAGTACTCGTCGGAATAGCCTTAAGAAAGGCTCTTCTTCTCTTACCTTTCTTCTTCTGATCCGTGCCGCCGTTCTTGAGAAATTTCTTATTTCTTCCATATGTAAGTGAGGTTTAAAACAGCACTGGGGGTGTCCCCAATGCTGCGAGAGAACTCTCCAGCGCCGCCTCCATCTTCTTCTGAAACGCCTCTCTCCCTGTGTCTTCTTCCGTCCTGGTTTTCAATCTTCTCGGCCTCCGGCAGAGCCGACTGGGCATGCCCAGGCCACAAGAAAGTGGCCGCTTACACCAGCTTACTGTCACAGCAGCCACAAGAAAATGCCCGCTTATACCAGCTTACTTCTTGTGGCCCGGGCATGCGCAGTCGGCTCTGCCTGAAGCCCAAGGCCTAGAAGATTGAAACCCAGGACGAAAGAATACACAGGGAGAGGGCGTTCCTGAAGAAGATGGAGGTGTCGCTGGAGATGTCTTGCAGCATTGGGGACACCCAGTGCTGTTTGAGCGCTGCAGACCGCCCCCAAGTGCTGCGAGAGAACTCATTTGCATACCAAAGAATACTGGGATTTCTACCAAATGGCGGTGCGGAGAAGACATCTAAAGGTAGGAGAAGAATAGCCTTTCTAAAGGCTATTCCTTCCTTGTTGGTCAGAAAAAAAGTGTATCCAATTATAGAATTCCTTTAAGTCCAGCTCAGTTAAATCGGAGTTAAAGCGGAGACCACACGGACCCCGTTATAGTCTAAGGAGTCCGTGTCTTTCCTGAAGATAACTGCTTTTTAATGCATGTAGGTTTCCATTCAGGGGTCCCCAAGTGGACACCCCGAATGGAAACCCGAACGCTGATGTGAACCAGGCCTAAGCTGAAGCAGCAATCGCATGTTGGCTTGTATAATACCCTGCAGTAGCTCTGTATTGTAGGGTATTATACACGTCAGCGTTACACTGACAAGTAATGGGTTAAACTGACGTGGATTGGCGTTGTCCATCCCTGGTCCTGGCTGTGTGTGTCAGCCAGACTCGTGCTGTTGATCAAGTGGGTAGATTGGCAAGTGCCCATGCAATCACCATGACCGATATACAATATACAGTATTTCATCATAGAGCAGGAAGGGGTTAAGGACCCTCTCCATCACCCAATCAGTCTGTTTTTGTAGCATTCAAAGCGGAAATAAATATGAAGTATTTTTTTTTATCTTGTTGCAAATTGTGATAGATAGATAAATAGATAGATGATAGACAGATAGATAGATAGATAGATAGATAGATAGATAGATAGATAGGAGATAGATAGATAGATAGATAGATAGATAGATAGATAGGAGATAGATAGATAGACAGATAGATAGATAGATAGATAGATAGATAGATAGATAGATAGATAGATATGACATTGTGTCAGGGACTTTTTAGCCGGTGACATATTTACACAACATTACATACAGAGATTTGGTCTATTTTGTGCTCAATGACTCCTATGTCTGCAAATGTTGTATTCCATTAGGCATTTGCTGCATTGTCATGTGAGATTTTATATATATATATATATATATATATATATATACATATATATATATATATATATACATATATATATATATATATATATACATATATATATATATACATATATATATATATATATATATATATATATATATATATATCCATTAAGTGTTTGGTGGCGTATGAGAAGTAATTAAAAGGAGTCTATCACTTCTCCCAGCCGCCATAAAATTACTCTACAAGATGTGGAGGGGGGGGGGGGGGTAGGTTTTTTTTTGCCTTTCCATATTGGTTCAAATGGGTCTTTACAGACATCCTGGTGGTTCACAGCGGCTGGAAGAAGTAATAAAATCCCTTTAATTCGTAGAACATGGCCTTCCCATATACAAAAATAAACAAAAAAGCTACGGGTGTCAGAATATGGCTGTTCAGTGAATGCCATAGAAACCAAGCCCATGGGTAAACCACACAAATGCAGTTTTTCTCCAGTTCCACCCCATTCTGCCTCATATTAGTTGTCTGTCCTTGCCCCTGAGCTGTGTGCCACTCTTCTTCTCTGTGACAGGCCCCATGTCCCACTTTGCGGAAATGCAGATTTTTTTGTGATTTTTTTTTTTTAAGCCAAAGTCAGGAGTGGATTTAACAGAAGGGAAACCTCTAAGAGCTTCCGTTATATCCTCCATTCCTTTTCAGTCCACTCCATACTTTGTTGCAAAATCTGCAACAAAAAAAGTTGCGTTTCTGCAACGTGGGGCCTTAGCCTGAAACTACATATCAGCCAATCCCAGACAAGATTTATTTTTTTTTGTCTAGATTGGTTTGGGGCTACATGTGGCCAGGATTTGGCCAAGGGTTCCCCAGAAGACAAAATAAAGGGACTTACTCTTAAATCAGACGATCTCATAGTAAAATCTGTGTAACATGGGGGTATGGAGCCCTTAGTCGGTTGGGTCATAAATGACTTCTCAGACTTGTATGAATAATAATCTCTCATTGAAGAAATGTAACGTTAGAAAAACTTCTGTATCTTAAATTGTACCAAACCTTTCACCCTTTTGTCTTTCGCTCCTGCGGTATTTTTTTTCTGTCTGGCGGCTAAATAGACATGAATGATGGACAGCAGGGGTATGTGAGTCACACAAGACTGTTCGGAATATCACGAGAAGAAAGCTCAACCCTTACAGTAGCTAATTTCTTTTTCATTTCAGGAGCCAGAACAGCTCTTCCTTGGCAGTCCGCCACTCGCTACTTGCTTAATTTTTGCAATCTTTATGCCACTCCACTCGACAGATGTTTATCTAAATCATTGAAATCTTTGTCTTTTCCATTTTGGACACTTTTAGTATTAAGTGTGACTACCAGAATAACAATGTAGATTAAACATTAATGAAACTTGTAACATATTATAGAACTGCTTCCAGATGTTCATCCGCACTATTACAGAATGGAGATTTTCAGTCCTCTGCATTTTTCTCCATTTGTCTTCTTTACTGTAGCAAGTGGCAAAAATTTACATTGAGCGATACCGGACTTCTATGTTAATGCAGAAGTAAGGTGTTATTGGAGAATAACCAAAAAACAAAAAACAAAAAAAAAACAAACTTAAGATTGGACCCCCACATTGCAAAAACGCTGAGTTTTACATTACCTGCAAAGTGGATTGGATTCTGGTTAATCCTATCCACACATGGTAGAATAAAATCTGCAGTGGAGATGCTGAGATTTGCTGAAATTCCAGCAGGTCAATTCTATGTACGAAAATGCTGGCGTTTTATGGAAACAGAAAGTCTACAGAAGAAAACTATGTGGGCTTTATGGTAAAAAAAAACACTGCGGAAAAAAGACGTAATGAAATATGAGTTTTTAGATGCTTAAATCCTTCTTAGTTCCCCAACACCCTGAGACTATCCCAGGAGACTCAGTCCACCATCGCATCACTAAAGAAGGAGCTATAAAACTTCTGGAAGATGGTGGACATGGCCTACAAGAAATTCAGGGATAAATCAAAGAAGATGGCATGAGACGCGCTGGTCCAAGTTAATTCTTTTATTCAACACACAACGCGTTTCGCCTTAACTACAATTTTTCAAGTGTGTACAATGGGTAGTTAACCCGAAATGCATTGTATGTTAAATAAAAGAATTGACTTGGACCAGCGCGCCTCCTGCCATCTTCTTGATCCATTTTTGGATTTCCTAGACATCACAACCCGTGGTCTGGCTTTAAGAGGTTTGGCTGCTGCTGTTGGAGGGGTTCCGCCATCCATCCATTGGAGACTCCCTATAGTATGTCTTTATAGTAGTTGTGACCGAATTGTCACAGCCACAAAAGGTGAGCCTTCATTTGTGTGATTTCATTTGATTTGACTTTCATTTGATTTCTCTGAAGTCATAACGTCTTCAATTTCACTATATACAATGGTAAGTAATCTTCACATTGTATACCGTATATACTCGAGTATAAGCCGACCCGAATATAAGCCGAGGCCCCTAATTTTACCACAAAAAACTGGGAAAACGTATTGACTCGAGTATATGCCTGGGGGGAAATGCAGCAGCTGCTGGAAAATTTTAAAAATTAAAATAGTCGGAGTTTTTGGGTGCAGTAGATGCTGGGGAAGGGGAGGGGGTGTTTTGGTTGTCTGTCTGTCCCTTCCCTGAGCTTGAGGACTGTTTTTTTTTTCCCCACTTGGATCTCAGCCTGGCTGAATATAGGGGATCTGCGGTGCTCCTATTAACCCCTTCCTGACAGAACAGGAGCACTGCAGATCTCCTATATTCAGTAGCCTGGGCACTGTCAGACACAGGGAGACCTAATGTGTATGTGTGTCACAGTCATTTTCTACTTTTATATGTATTCTAGGGAAAGGAGTGAATTAGAACTTTTATTTATTTATTTTTTATTTTTTTTTTGCACTATTTTATGGGAGATTCTATACACTAATATTGTGGCTGGTCATAGACCCCCCTCCTAAAAAAAAATAAAAAAATAAAAACAATTTGCTGACTCGAGTATAAGCCGAGGGGTGCTTTTTCAGCACAAACACTGGGCTGAAAAATTCGGCTTATACTCGAGTATGTATGGTATACAGAACAATGTGACGTCACATGGTAATAAGTAAATCTGAGGCGTCTGAGGTGGTGGGTCTAAATAAACCCCACGTTGCGGAAATGCAGCTTTTTTTTGTTGCAGATTTTGCTGCTGTTTTTTGAGCCAATGCCAAGAGTGGCTGAAAAAGGAATGGGAAATACATACATAGCTCTTATACTTTACCCTTCTGCTAAATCCACTCCTGGCTTTGACTCCAAAAACCGCAGCAAAATCTGCAACAAAAAAGCTGCATTTCCGCAAAGTAGGGCTTTAGCCTTAAGGAGCTATAAAATAAGGCTAGATTCACACCTGCACCTGGTCTCTGTTCAGTGTTTTTATCCCCAAATCTGCTTAAAAAATGCAGAGTAAAGTCTGGCAAGTTTCAGGCGGAAACCAGGTGGACCCCATTATAGTCTATGGTAACCTGCTTTTTTAGGTGGATTCAGTTTTCATTCGTGGGGTCAGCAAGTGGAATACAAGTATGAACCTAGCGCCAGAAGGCTTCTATTTCTATCATACATCGATTTAGTAAGGTATTAACCATTGTATTGTTTGTTACTCATTGACTTCATTCATACGTTCCCTAAATTCCCATTGGCGATGCGATTTCAATAGAGTGATTTTCAAAACAAGCCTTCCATAATCCCAGTGATAAATTCCGCAGACCTCAAGACTGCATTATATTCTGCAAGACTACGAAGGGTCCCTTTAATATATTAAGGATTACAGAAGCCAAGCACATTTACGTAAGCACAAGGGAAAATAATAATTTCCAGAATGACATACACAGTGTAACCTACCCAGCTGCACGCCGCGGAGCTCTGTAATTCCACTTTTAGCCCTTGAGATGATGAGTCACAACATCGACCATTTACCTTCACGAGCCCACAATAACATCAATTAAATCATGAGTGGGCTGATGTCAGAGGCGCATTGATGAATACGCTCGAAGAAAGAATATTCATTGGACCAGAATCAAGCATATGTTTAATCGCTATATCACAAGTGAAGCCATTACTTCTATCCAATCATGCATGCTATTTCTTAATGCCAACTGTAATTATTGGATCTTAATATGCATCTATTACCTATAGAGCGTCACCGATAAACACTCGCCCATTCAACTCCTGCCGCACTTTTCACTGCCTTGTTACAAGGCACAGAAGAGAATGGCGCTCCGATGGCTACGGTCCGCTGCGTGGCACAGAATGGGTCAAAACGCCCGCCACGTCCTAACACAGATCGCAACACCGGTTCTCTTCTCCGCATAGAATTTCTAATTAAGCAGGTTGATTAAAAAGTTGGCCACAAGTTCGATAACTATTAACGAGGCAATTATAACAAGGATGGTAATTAGAGACAAAGAAGAGTGATTTGAGAATTTGATCTTTCCCAATTGTATTTTGGGTCAATTACTTAGACTTAGTGCCTCAACGATACAGCAAAAGTAAGTACAGCACTCCGATGCATGCGTCCGCCCTGCACAGCACATTGTACATTAGCACTAATTAGGCATAGGATTATAATTACATTTGCACTATGTTGATAGGTTTCAGAGAATACCATATCCACAACCATATTCATCTATAGAGGATTTACGGACAGCTCTTCTAGCCGGCATGGAGCATATACAATGCGAACCACATACTGGAATTTTAATTATTTTAGCTGCGCGAAAAAGCCAATGACGTGTCAATTAGCCCATAGGCTGCCCAGTTGGACATTGGACGTATTATACTGGGTTCACATCAGTGTTCGGCACTCCATTCTCAAGTTTCTGCATGCAGAAGACGGAAACCTGTCATGCCGGGTCCGGCCGTGAGCACTGGTGAGCGTGTTTTTTTTAAATCGGACACAGAGTACTGCATGTCCGACTCTGTGTCCGGTTTAAAAAAAAACGGTTTCGCCGCGGAGAGCATAAAACGCTCACAGGCGCTCACGGCTGGACATCTTTCATACCCATTGAAATGAATGGGTTTGGAAAGATGCCGGCAGGGTTCCGTCTCCTGCCCTGTTTTGTGCAGGAAACGTAAACCTACAGAACGGAGACCCGGGGCGCAGATGTGAACGAGCCCTTACAGATATAGTATAATAAGCCTTTGTGATGTTTCAGAATATCTGATGGCTCTTGCCTTTAATAATATTACTACTGAGTACAATGTTACTATTAGGGTATGTTCACACAGAGTTTTTTGCAGGCGGATTTTGACGCAGAATCTACCTTAAAATCGGCCTGCAAAAATGCCTAATTCTTTTCAATGGAAGTTAATCAGTTTTTTTCCGCTAGCGATTTTTTTTCAGATAGGAGAAAAAAAAAATGCGGCATGCCCTATCTTCAAGCAGATTCCATGGTTCAAACATGGCTCATGGGTTCAAATTTCTAGGCCTCGGGCAGAGCCGACTGCGCATGCCCGTGGCCACAAAAAAAATGGCCGTTTACACAGTAAGTAAGCGGCCATTTTCTTGTGGCCTGTGGGCATGCGCAATTGGCTTTGCCCAAGGCCTAGAAGTTTGAACCCAGCTCCAGAAGAAGACGCGCAGAGAGGCTGTTCCTGAAGAAGACAGAGGCGACGTTGGAGATTTTTCTCGCAGCATTGGGGAGGCCCCCAGTGCTGTTTGAGCGCTGAGGACCGCCCCCAGTGCTGCAAGAAAACTTATTTGAATACAGATAAAAATCGGGATTTCTATCGTATGGCGGCGCGGAGAAGACATCTAAAGGTAGTAGCAGAATAGCCTTTCCTAAGGCTATTCATACGTGTGATCTATAAAAAATGTGATTTTAATGATAGAATCCCTTTAAACAGTCATGGCTGACTTTCTACTCATCATGGCATCCAGGTCTTCTTCTATCCTCAATTTACGTGTACATAATGTACTATAACCACATACTACGCTATAAAGCCGCTATATATGGATGCACAACCTCTTTCCTGGCGATCTAAGTTTGGAAATTGACTCTTCAAAAGAGAGATCTGAAGTGTAGCCTCACTGCCGGTCTTCTATTCCATTTACATTCTTCACAACCTTGTTTAGGATCATTTACTACAAATGTCTCATCTTCATAGATCAGCAAATTCCCCACAACGGAGACAGATGCGCAGACGCTTTGTGCTGCCCAATGAACAGAATGTTGCGTCTTACAGCCTACAGTGGAATAGATCAGCCGCCATATGCTGACCTTTATATAAGCCACATATCTTCACACACTGGAATAACAAGAGCAAAACATATCTGGGATGAAAGTAAGAAGACGAATCAAATGTGTTTATAAGGCACAGGACACATCAAACCCACAACTACTGTAGCCATTGATCTCTATTGTCCTGTTGACGTTTAACATGAGCGATGTCCTTCTATTACATGACTTGTGCCGATATCTGCGGCTGTACAGGTTGGGTAGTCTGAATAGTAAAGGACAAGGTCGTACTAATCTACAGTATATAGTACAGATGTAGCAGAGCTGGACATTTGGAATATCCCAATGAGGCAAAACTATGAGCTACTTATAGCGGTACACAAAAATACCGCACGGTCTCTCCTCGCCCTGTACGAGCTACATCTGGAAATGCATAGGTCATTGCACACAACTATAAATAATCTGTAAATGTTCTTTTAGATCTGCTGATTAGGTTAAAATTCCTAATCACACTTTGTACAACCCCTGAGACTTCTTAGATGCTGGATTATCATATTCTGTGACTCATCAGAGGCTCATAGAAAAATATAAGTACAGAAAAAATCTCAGTAACACAAAATCTGCTGGATTGTTGAATGCCGGATTACAGGAACATCAATGTATACGGTGCATATATATATATATATATATATATATATATATATATATATATATATATATATGCACCGTATACCATATATATATATATATATATATATATATATATATATATATATATATATATATATATTTATTTAATCTGGCTATGAGACATTAGCTGCAGATCTCATAAACCCTGTATATTATGAGATGGAGCCTTCACGGATTAGACTTGTTTTTCAGCACATCCACAAACATTCTAATGGATGAAAATATGACATATTTAGAAACCAAGTCAACAATTTGAGTGCTTAGCCAACTTCCTCAGAACATTCCTTTAAAGATTAGCAGTGGAGTGACGGCGTATTTTATACTGCCAAGGAGGATATTCCTATTAAAGAACACCGCTGCCATTACGGGGTATCGTTATACTTTGTATGCTTAGGCAAATGTCAAAGTAACGTGGACATACACTTTATTAGGTACACCATGCTAGTAACGGGTTGGACCCCCTTTTGCCTTCAGAACTGCCTCAATTCTTCGTGGCATAGATTCAACAAGGTGCTGGAAGCATTCCTCAGAGATTTTGGTCCATATTGACATGATGGCATCACACAGTTGTCGCAGATTTGTCAGCTGCACATCCATGATGCGAATCTCCCGTTCCACCACATCCCAAAGATGCTCTATTGGATTGAGATCTGGTGACTGTGGAGGCCATTGGAGTACAGTGAACTCATTGTCATGTTCAAGAAACCAGTCTGAGATGATTCCAGCTTTATGACATGGCATTGCATTATCCTGCTGAAAGTAGCCATCAGATGTTGGGTACATTGTGGTCATAAAGGGATGGACATGGTCAGCAACAATACTCAGGTAGGCTTTGGCGTTGCAACGATGCTCAATTGGTACCAAGGGGCCCAAAGAGTGCCAAGAAAATATTCCCCACACCATGACACTACCACCACCAGCCTGAACCGTTGATACAAGGCAGGATGGATCCATGCTTTCATGTTGTTGACGCCAAATTCTGACCCTACCATCTGAATGTCGCAGCAGAAATCGAGACTCATCAGACCAGGCAACGTTTTTCCAATCTTCAATTGTCCAATTTCGATGAGCTTGTGCAAATTGTAGCCTCAGTTTCCTGTTCTTAGCTGAAAGGAGTGGCACCCGGTGTGGTCTTCTGCTGCTGTAGCCCATCGGCCTCAAAGTTCGACGTACTGTGCGTTCAGAGATGCTCTTCTGGCTACCTTGGTTGCAACGGGTGGCTATTTGAGTCACTGTTGCCTTTCTATCAGCTCGAACCAGTCTGGCCATTCTCCTCTGACCTCTGGCATCAACAACGCATTTCCGCCCACAGAACTGCCGCTCACTGGATGTTTTTTCTTTTTCGGACCATTCTCTGTAAACCCTAGAGATGGTTGTGCGTGAAAATCCCAGTAGATCAGCAGTTTCTGAAATACTCAGACCAGCCCTTCTGGCACCAACAACCATGCCACGTTCAAAGGCACTCAAATCACCTTTCTTCCCCATACTGATGCTCGGTTTGAACTGCAGGAGATTGTCTTGACCATGTCTACATGCCTAAATGCACTGAGTTGCCGCCATGTGATTGGCTGATTAGAAATTAAGTGTTAACGAGCAGTTGGACAGGTGTACCTAATAAAGTGGCCGGTGAGTGTACATGCTGGTTATATTCAGACCCCAGAGTATAATAAGTAAAGGCCCAAGAGAAGTGATTAAAAATAACAATCACTTATATGCACCTCACCTGGGCACCTGCTCCCTCCTCCTGCTGTCTGCAGCACCCTCTTCTGGCATCCTTTGACGACTGAGGTCATGTGTGGCACAATGATGTCATTATCCTGGCGTGCCCCATGTGATCACTGATGGAACCTCAGCAGGAAGAGCCCTGGAGAGGATGCCTAGCCCAGGACGGGTGAGTATAAGTGTTTTTTTTATTCTTATACACCTTCCCTGGGCTGGCATCTAATAGAAAGGGGCCCCTTTCCATTAACATTTTGTATAGAGGGCTTTACCTGACCACTACCATAGTGGTCCAAGGTCCTGGCCATTTTCAGCTGGTACCCCTCCAGACATGGTTACGGTTGCACACCCTGCGACCACGATTGTTACACCACTGGCACCAATGACCTTGTCATTTGCTCACCAGCTTCCCTTCCTTAAACCACTTTTAGGAGGTACTAACCACTGCATCCAAGAAACACCCCCAGAAGATCTGCTATTTTAGAGATGCTCTGACCCAATCCTAACCTGGCCAAAAGTCACTCAGATCCTCAAGATTATTATTTTATCCTGAACTGATGCTCAGCACTGTAAATCCAATGACATTCACTCCATCTGTCCGTAAATTGCCACCCTATCGATGACATACTGATAAAGGGCATTTTGACCAAAATCTATATTTTTAAACATTTCCAACTTTGGCCATTAGATCCAGTCTGATTGACTTACCATTCTGGCATCCCACAGGGACAAGGTCTTATCGGCAGAGCTAGTGAGCACAATGTTCGAGTACGGCAGGAACTCAATGCTATTAACAGAATCCACGTGGCCTCTCATGGTATACCTGCACCTTTCACTGCGAAGAGAAACAGAAATATTCAGTTATTTCTGACCGTCGTTCAGAAAAAGTTACTGCAGGTAGAGAGAACTTTTCATGAATAACTATTCCTGTGAATTCGGTAATATAAGCAGTCCATTAATATTTGAAGAGACTGGATAAAACAATGAATACTCAACACTGAAAATAGTCTTACATTGCTGCCGAGAACCAGCAATTTAATTTGCTTTCCACAATTTGCATGACAATACAAAAGAAATGTTCCAAATGTTAAGTATAGTACGGGATTTCCCATAATTATCTTAATGTATTCCAAACACGGAGACAATAACGTTTGGAGAGTAATAGAACAAAAAAAAAAAAAAAAAAAACAAGAGTAACATTTGGATAGACAAGAGAACTTAAAGTCTAATAAGTGAGCTACAAAGAAAGCATGGAGTTAATGCGCTTAGTTTGCAAGTCAATATATCAGGTAATTACTATTCTATGGCACAGCACAAGACAGATTTGGAATAGTCAGGTTGCCCTCTCTCAGGGCTGCTTATCACTCAATCTGTGCGGAAACGTATATTGCTGCTTTAAATAACACGTCCCCGATGAATTTCCTGCAGAGCCATGAGATGTAATTATATCTCACACCCTTGTATGTCAACAGGGAAAGCAGACAGACTATACAGAAGACCAGAGCACACCGAGCATACCGCAGCGGCTTATGGTGATTGACACAAAGGATAGACAAGTGGGCTGCAGGAGGAACGGGGTGAGATTAATGAGCTGTCGCAACGGGAAGGGTCTGGTCCAATCTGCAAATGGACCCGGGTGACAGACCCTGACAGGTAGCATGTGAAAGAGACAATGCAGAGATATTCATGCACATTTGGCTCTCTATACATTATTTGTGGACATGACCTGCTAGAATGACTGCATTGGCGATATGTAGTAGGTGGACTGTATATGAAATCAAATAAGCTTTATTGGTACGTCTGATTATACATTTGGCATTGCCAAAGCAAAGAAAGTGGTTGGGGGGTGAGGGAGCGGATGGGGCGGGCGTGGAGTGGGTGGTTTAGGGGTACAATGGTCCTTGGGGTCTCGTCGTTCTCCTCGTTTGGTGGCAGGTGGACAATGGACATGTGGGTATGGGCAGGAATAGGGTAGGTGGGTGATTATAATGGGGTATAATAGTCCTTCGGGTCTCATCTCCCCCTCATTTGGTGGCAGCTGGACACGTATTGGGCAGCGATCCCCTCAGTGGTCTCCTCTTCTCCCAGTAGGATGTAGAGTTTCCTCTTCTCATCTACAGATGTATAGGCTTCGGTAAGACACCTCACGTCATCTGCAAACATACCCCTAGTACTCTAGTATGGTTTTTTCAATTAAAAAACAAAATCATATATGAGGTGCCCTTACTCCTCATCTGCCCCCCCCCCCCACGATCCCTTTACTCACCAAGCATTGCCCAAACAATTCTATTCAGAATATTAGTTGTAACTCACAAAGCCATCCACAAGCTGTCCTCTCCATACATCCCTGACCTCATCTCCAGTCCTTACAGGACCCTCTTTGATCTGTTCTTCACAGTACCGTCTACACGATTTCCCCTGTGCATCCGCCATACTCTGGAATTTTCTACCACAATTCATAAAACTGTCCTCCAGAATCCCAACCAGAAGACTCACCTCTTAGAATAGTATACAGCCAGCAGTAACCCTACTGCCATCATATAAGTAACTCTTACCTTTACCTATACACATTAAAAAGAAATTACCCAAAGGAAACCCGCAGACCCCATAGACTTTAACGGGGTCCATGTGATTTCCGCTCGAAGCATGCGGAGAGAAAAGTCCTGTTTGCCACTACAGTTGTCATAAAGTCATATTCGGCAACGTGTAAATGTCCAAGATATCAAAACCTCAAGCTTTTTGTTGACAGCGCATTTGCAGTTATGTCTTCATTGAATGGCACACAGGAGCACGTCAAGTTCTATATTTAAGGATTGGACTGTGCAGCTTTCAAGAATTGACCATTACTCTTGTCTCCACTGAGGTGTAACTCCGCGTATTTAGAAGAAAATGATCATAGAAAGAAAATAATGTATCTTAACGGGGCACTGATGCTTTTGGGAAGGGTGATGTATTATCTATAGCCAGGCACAAGCATCATATAACCATTACTTGCCTCTGAGTCTATCACAGTCCTTCCTTCCCTACTCCCTACAAGATGTCATGCACAAAGCCTTGAAGAACAATACAAGGAGCGTTATAGAAGATACAGAGGATATAGTATTTGTATATAATAAACTTACTATATATAAGTACGGTAATAAACTATAGCAAATATAGATATGTTCATTGCCAATAAACTCTTTCATCAGAGTGGTGACTCACATTACGCAAGGTCAGAAATGTGGTAGACTGTATACAATGTTACATGGGAAATATGTGCAAGTATATAACTCGCCCGTGAAGGAGGTTTTGTTCCCAACACATAAGTTATATTTTTGAGAACTAGAAAAGCACTGGGGATCGCACTGTTCCTGGTGTGACCTGTGCAACAAGGAGGCAAAAAAATTCCCCCCCCCCCGCCCCAATGACTAATAAAGAAAACCTCTCAAAGGTTACTTTTGTGTAGTGCACTTCCTTGTGCGACATCACTGAGTGCTAGACATGCCTCTACATTTTGCCCAGTTGACTGACGGGAGAGGGGAGCCCATCATTGTACTGAGAGAAGCAGGTTGGTCACTTTGGCAAATTGCCCTTCCGACTAAGCAATTAGAAGGCGTTGGGGGCAAAGAGGGTCCGGACAACCCAGACAGACCACAAGTAGAGAAGACTGTTTCATTCAACAAGCAGCTCTCACAGTTTCCTGTACCGTTTTGCAGTTACGGCACCTTCATTACAAACCCCAAACTCTTGTCAAGGCCATGCCAACTTTCTGAATGATCTACCATTTATGAATCACCCTGTGGAAGGTTCTCCAAGGTTAAAGGGGTTTTCCCATCGCATTGTTTCAGTTTTGCCTGCAGTCTCTTCTTCTCACTTCCTGTTTCTCTCTATCTGACCCCCCTCCTCCTTGCTGAACTATTAGGTATCACAATACTGATCAGATAATATGCAGATGCTTGTACAAAATGACTCCGTGATATCCATGTGTTTACATAGAGACTGCTGACACTGAGTAAGTGATGTCACTTGTCCTATCTCACAGATCTGTGGTTGTAGCAACGCTGTGTAAACAATGGGAGGACTACGTTCACATAGCAGGCAAACAAAGCAGCATTTCTAAACCAGTATATTTAGGAAAAGTCTTCAATTTGCATAAGCAACCAGAAAAGATAGGATCCTTGAGATGAGACAACCCCTATAATATCTCTACGATCCGTCGTTTCCTTGACATCAACTGTTAGATAGCTGGAACGCTCACATACACACTAGATTGTTGGCTGATCCCAAATGTGTATGGCAGCCTCTAGACCCATGTCGCTTTCACATAGCTTAAGTATATTTCAGTGTAGGCAGAGAAGGCGAGATATTTGTGCTGATGGTGTGTTTACCTCACATGACATTAACCCCCTCCTTACCCCTGTAACACAGACCCTTCTAAGGATACTTCAGAAACACTACTATGATACAAGTTAGTGAATGTTGACTTCAGATGATTTTTTGTTGCCGTTGCATTTTATTCTACTCTGAGTTGAATATTTGTATTTTATCTTCTGTTTTCTTCTTGTGGCTTTGTTCTTCTTTGTGTATACTACTAGAAACATTCTTCAGATCATGTCTGTGATTAAATAGCTGATCCACCACATGACTTGACCTATATAAACTATTCTGGAAAGAATATTTCAGGAGTGACAGGGTATTATGTGCCAGGAAAGAATGTGTTACTCACTTCTATTCTCTTTTGTTGTACAGTTACCACATTGTCAGGAAAGGAAATTACATTTTTACAAATGTTAAAAGGTTGAACATACTCATAAGTTTTATGTTTGTCAGGGTGCTACTTGTTTTCATTTTATTCACTTTTTGTAAGAATTACTTAAAGGTTCTCTGTTGAAAAAGTATAATACGGTGAATATCCGAATCTGAATGACTTGTGTAGACAGTATGGTTGTGGTTGTGTGTGTGATATGCTTTTTAAAGAGGACCTTTCATCAGATCGGGCACAGGCAGTTCTATATACTGCTGGAAAGCTGACAGTGCACTGAATTCAGAGCACCGTCGGCTTTCCCGATCTGTGCCCCGGGTAAAGAGCTAGCGGTCCCGGTACCGTAGCTCTTCACAGTCAGAAGGGCGTTCCTGACAGTCTGTCAGGAACTTCCTTCTCCACAGCAGCGCCTATCGCGCTGTGCTGTGTGAGCGGGGAGGAAGCCCCCTCCCCCTGATAATACTCGTCTATGGACAAGCACTGTGAGCAGAGGGAGGGGGCGTTCCTCCCCGCTCACACTGTACAGTGGTATAGGCGCTGCTGTGGAGAAGGAAGTTCCTGACAGACTGTCAGGAACGCCCTTCTGACTGTGAAGAGCTGTAGTACCGGGATCAATTGCGCTTTACCCAGGGCACAGATTGGAGGCTCTGAATTCAGCACACTGTCGGCTTTCCAGCAGTATACGGAACTGCCTGTGCCCAAAGTCATGAAAGGTCCTCTTTAATGGGATTCTCCAAGGAGCTTTTTTACTTCCTTTGGGGTTTTCAGTGGGGTTGAGCAATCGGATTCCGATTGTTTCCCACAATGTTTGGCTACTGGTCAATCATTGTTAGCTTTTCCCACAATGATTGGCCAGTAGCCAAGCAGTGTGGGAAATAACCCCCGACTTCTATCCCACAGGAAAAGATCAGAATCGGAATCCAATCTTTTCCGATCCCGATCGCTCAACCCTAGTTTTCAGATGATATACTTAGTTTTTTTTCAGCTGGTTCAAACCCTGGGTTAAGTGATTGGAACCAGTGCTTAGATCCCTTGCTTCTGCCTTCCTCTGTTGTTTTATGAGATAGATAGGCTGAGTTCACACAAAGTTTTTTGATCAGGAATTTGGTCAGGAATCCGCCTCAAAATCAGCCTCCAAAAAAAAGCCTCCCCATAGAACTCTATTAGGAGGCTGATTTTGAGGCGGATTCCTGACCAAAAAACTCTGTGTGAACTCAGCCTTACCTTAGGGAATCAGTGGATTCCTTGTACAGTACACAGTAATACTTTAGCTTTGCAGTACATTGTAGTTACATGATGTTCCTATTAAGCCCTGCCAGAATAAATACTTTAATATGGAATTCTTTTATATTTAATAGTTCACAAATTTTTGGACGTAATAATACCAATTTTATTTGTTTGTTTTTATACGTAAAATTGGGAAATGAGTGATTTTAATTTTTTTATATGGATTTAAAAATGTTTTAAACCTCTTTTAATTTGTAATCCCCCTAGGGAACTTTATCATGCAGTCAGTGGATATCTCATGTGGTTCAAGTCATCCAAGTCAATAAGGGCTCATTCACATCTGCGCACGGGGTCTCCGTTATGCAGGTCTGCGTTTCCTGCACGAAACTGGACAGGAGACAGAAACCTGCAGTCATGTTTCAAACCCATTCATTTGAATGGCTTTGAAAAGTGTCTGGCTGTGAGTGCCGGTGAGCGTTTTATGTTCTCCGTCGCAAAACCGTTTTTATGTAACCGGACACAGAGTCAGACATGCAGTACTCTGTGTCCAGTTTTAAAAAAACTGGTTTCACTGCAGACAGCATAAAAGCTCACTGGCGCTCACGGCTGTACTCGGCATGACAGGTTTCCATCTTCTGCATGCACACTGAACACTGGTGTGAACCCAGCGTAAGATGTTTCTGATCATGGACACTACTAGCAAGTGCTATTCAAAACAGTTGACACCCATTATATGGTACATTTCCACAAACGGGAACTTCAGTAGGACCAGCTAGCCCTCTAATGCATATGTGGGTGTTCACACTTTCCTCCAGTGTTTGTTATCACTGGAAAGAAGATTTGGATTTGTTGGATTCCATATGTCTAAACCTTTTAGGGTAATTTCACAAGGGGTTTCTTGGTCAGGAATTTGAGGCCGTATTCACCTCAAAACCCTGACCAAAAAGACAGCACACATTGAAATCAATGGGAGCTGTTCAGGTGTTTTTTCCGGGCGCCGGCTTGTTCCGGCTCTCAGAAAAAAAGCGAGATGCTCATTCTTCAGGCTGTTTCGCCTCGAAATTCGGCCTGAAGACACTCCCTCCTCCTGACTAGGCTCATTCATTGGGTCTAACCCAAAGCGGAGCGCGCAACTGGATGCCGGTGCTGTGCCCCGGCATTCAGTCATGACTGCCTGTTTTTTTGGACCGGAACCTGAGGTGGCCTCCACCTCAGGTGTGGTCCAAAAAGCCCCATCTGAGCTTACCCTTACACAGAACAGAAAAGCCACAGCCGGAGGTGTCTGGTAGCCACTTACTCCCATCGCGTGATCCAGTGCATGCATGTGTATGGGGGAATAGCTGGGAGGAGTACCTGTTGGCTGAATGAGTGGTCCAATGCGTATGGTCAGGATTAGAAGGAGGAAGACATAAAGAGACAGAGCAAGATAGCGGATTAATCTTAGCTTTATGTATTATACCGCCATATAAGAGGCAGAAAATATGCTACTTATATATTATCTTCATTTCCATAACATGAGAGCGTGCTCATTGGATACCATCATTGTAGTTCTTGAACAGTATAAAACATTGCACATATTCCTGTGAAAGCTTAAAACAAAATAAAACATTGCAAGCGGAGCAAGGGTTTGTGGCCACGTGATATATTTTGCAATAAAGGGCTGAAAATCAATGAGCAATTTTAGCACTCATGTTGACTAATCTTCTCTTGGACTTATCTGCTGGTTTATATCTAAATTGTTCCACAGCATAAAGCCGATGACATTTTTGTAAGCTCGGGGATTTAAGTTGTACTTGGCGACTTACTAAAACATCTATGCTGTCCTGGGCAAAAATATCTTGTCAAATATTAATCCTAGAATTTTATTTTTCTCCATGATAGCATTCCCTGTGCAAAAGAGCCTTGTAAAATAAAATAAGTATATAGGTATATATATATATTGCTCAAATATTTTACAAGATGGTGGAAACATGCTGAAAAGTAAGAATCCTTTAAATAATAGAAGTGTTAATAGTTTATTTTTATCAATTCAGAGAAAGAACAAAAAATCAGATTAATATTTGGTGTGACTGACTCTTGGAGGGGCAGTCATGGAAGTGATGATATGGACCTGACAAGGCCCTGATCTCAACATCATCCAGTCTGTCTTGGATTATACACTGTCTACTATAGATAAGCGAGTAGTGAAATTTTCGAATATTTGAAATTCGATTCGAGTAGACCTCAATATTTGACAATTCGATCGAATATCGAATCCCATTATAGTCTATAGGAAAAACATGCTCATTTCAGGGAATCCAAAATTCGACCAATTGGAGTCACCAAGTCCACAATGACAATTTTCAATGCCTACATTGTCCTAGTTCCTGTCCCACCTCCCCTGCATAGTTATTGGTGTAAATTAAGTGCCAGGGAAGGTGGGAGGGGAATCAAATTTTTACTGAGTTTACCGCGTGGTATTCGATAGAATACGAGTATTTCGAATACCATAGTATTTGGTCAAATACCTTCTCAATCGAATACTACTCGCTCATCTCTACTGTCTACCAATAAGTATTTGGACACCTGCGGTAGAATAGAAAAACAACATTTATTGCTATCCAATAGTTGGTAGACCCCAGCAGATGCTTCCTTACGGATGGTATTGAGCGACACAATACTCCCGGATGCCTGGTGACACTCCTGGTGTATGTGAGCCATTGGTTGGGTGCGGTTTCTCTGACCAGCACTCGTCGGTCTCTATCTCCCAGTTTCGGGGGTCTGCCGACTTGGGACACATTCCGACAATCACCGTTCACCTTCCACTTTGTAATCACATAGGCCACAGTCGATTTTGGGTAATTCAGTTCGCTTGCTATGTCCCTTAAGGATCGACCATTTCTGAGGTACCCCACAATCACCCCTTTCTTGAAATCGAACAACTCTGCACTACATGGCATCTTCTATGCAACTAATGCCAATGCTGTTTCCTACACGATCTTTAATGGCGGAAGATGTGACACCGCAGATATCTTCATTTGCCTGGGTGTCCAAATACTTATTGGTAGACAGTGTATGAAAAGATTACTGGTTTGTCTGTTTTTCTTTGGGATTATTTATTTTATTTATTTGAATATTATGTATACCTCGTAGTTCTTTTTAATTGTTTTTCTATCTTTGCCACTTAGGTTATGATTAGAGATGAGCGAGTAGTACTCAATCGAGTAGGCATTCGATCAAATTCTACGGTATTCGAAATACTCGTACTCGATCGAGTACCACTCGCTATTCGAATGGAAAAATTTGATGCAGAACCAGCGTTGATTGGCCGAATGCTATACAGTCGGCCAATCAACGCTGGTTCTTCTCCTACCTTTAGGAGTCTTCTTTGACTGTAAGCAGCCATTTTCTTGTAGTGCGGGCATGCGCAGTCGGCTCTGCCCAGGCCCGATGCCTGGTAGAGTGAATTCAGAGCCGGACGACGCCGCAGGGACACTGCACGGAGAAGACTATTCGGAGAATCCAGCCTGACCCTCACTCGTGGACTTGGTAAGTTCTATTTGATCGAATGTTGCCTACACCTGAAACGAGCATTTTCCCCCCATAGACTATAATAGGATTCGATAGTCGATTCGAGTAGTCGAATATTGCGGGGCTACTCGAAACGAATATTGAATATCAAACATTTTACTGTTCGCTCATCTCTAGTTATGATTTTTCCCCATGACACTATATTGAGATGTGTGATATACATTTTGGATGTAAGATCTACACGATAAGATCCACCATGCTCAACTACTTGTAATGAACTCTGACCACCTGTGTCTGATTTCATTCTATCTTTCATGTATTGTTAGGCAGACAGTATTTACTTACTGATTAATAAACTCATTAAGGAGGGTTTATCAGGGCCGGCATTTTCAACATCCGTCTTGATATCCCCTGCGCACACCTCTGCATAAATTAAGCAAATCCCCCGGTAGTCAATGTGCCTAGACTGGAATGTGTGCAGAGATTCCAGTCCTTTGCAAAACGCGGCAAGGAAGGAATAAAAAAAAAAAAAATGGACGGATGGCTCTCAAAAAGTCCCAAACCCCTGATGTGTTACCTCTTTATGCCATGAAACGGGCGCAGGAAATAAACAAATCTCCCCACTTAATGATATTTTTTATAGCTTTATTAGATGTTGAGTTCTGAGTAGATGTAAAGTCATTTTTATCTAGTTTGTGATCCAATTTATGATATATTGATTCTGACCCTTCTAAGGTGATTGCTTCCAAATACACAAATACAGTATCCAATGGAACATGCCGCAGTGAAAGCACACGGACCCCATAGACTATAATGGGGTCCATGTGCTTTCTATACGGTCTCTGCACGAAACATGCAGACAGAACAGTACTTCACGATCTACTTTCCTGTCTGCATGACTCGTGCACAGACCGTGCGGAAAGCACATGGACCCCACTATAGTCTATGGGGTCCGTGTGCTTTCACTGTACACCGCTTGCATATGCATTCGGTAGTCCATTCGGGGCTCTCCGAACGGATTACCGACGCAGATGTGAAAGAGGCCTAACAACAATACCATCAAGTCTCTAAAAGAAAACAAAGTAAAATAAATGTACTTATGTAACAAACTTTCAGATGATTCTTAACAAGCTACATAAACTCCCTTTAAAGAGGGAGTCTGTCAGCAGGGAACTCGTATTAAACCAGCCACAGTGCAGTGGAGGGCAGATCAGGATCAGCTTCATATCTTTAGCTAGTGAAATCCACGCTCTATTTCTATAGAGAAGCAGTCTATCAGAATATGTATATGAGTTGCAGATGCAATGGGGCGTATGGAAGCACCCCGGGCCTCCAGCTTCAGGACTGAATCAATGCCGAAGTCACCAGCCCAGTACACATGAACATGTTCGTTCTACAGCTATGACATATTACGTGTAATTAGATTTTATGTAAGATTCTTAAAGGGTCCAATAAATCTCATGCTAAGACTTTCCATAGGTTAAATGTACGCAGTATCTGCGCCTTTAATAGTCTGATTCCATGGAAAGAATAGTGACGATGAATATATGTGTTCACAGGAAGAATAGCAATACTCTTCACACTATTTCTGAGCTGTTTTTATCTAAATGTCTTCATCAAGACATTTCTGTGCCAAAATGTGAAACCGAGAATATATTTTTGACTGTTACAATTACATACACAAAGGAATCTCTATAGGATTAGGAGAAAACCAGCCAAGAAATGGATCCACCTGCATGTGGGATAGCAAAACTACTAATGAAATAGTAACCATAAAGGACAAAAAGGGGTTCGTAAGGGTGTCATCAGCATGTATGCCGCACATGTTGGAGAACGCTCCCGACATATATGTCAAATGCGTCCATAATATATGCGAGATTGTGCTCTTGGCATCCATTCTGGTAATAAACCTCGGCATGCCTCACATCTGCATTGCATTTGCATTCCATTTTTAGTTCTTATGGCTCTGGTGACACTTGTAATGTATCATTCAATAGAAAGTTTATGTCACTTTTTTTCCATTTTTAATATGAAAAGTACCACTTACCCATTTCAGATGTTCCCTTATAAGAAAGATTTGTTCTATGACAAGTACAGAGGCACTGTTCTCCTAATTACATCCTGGGGAATAGATTTGCATATTTTTTACCCAGAATCCCTAGCGGAGCAGGAATGACTTGTAAGTCTCCGTACGCCTATGTAGGCACACACTCTCCCTGATGTGTACGATTATCCCCTGACCCTGGTCTATAGTCTCTCACTCTGCCAAATCAGTATCCCTGCGCTATGCTGAGGAGGCCCAATAGGCCGAAACAGCGCTGTCCATAGCTGGGAATCTGTTCCTTTTGGAATAGAAATATTAATTTGGAAATTAAATCCGCATCATGATTAATTAGACTTTTTAACTGAGTCATGCATGATGTTATGGATGCTGCCCTCTAGAGGGTGGCATACAGAGTGCACTGTTCTCCTAATTACATCCTGGAGAATAGATTTGCATATTTTTTACCCAAAAAACAGGTAGTATAGGTAGTATAGTATAGGTAGTATAGGTAGTCTGGCACTAACTCACTGAGGGGCAGGAAAGAGAGTAGACAAGTTGTGACATCATCTACTACCAGCAGTGAAAGCAATGTTGGGTCAGTGGTGTTATTAGTAGAGATGAGCGAACAGTGTTCTATCGAACACATGTTCGATCGGATATCAGGGTGTTCGCCATGTTCGAATCGAACACCACGTGGTAAAGTGCGCCAAAATTCGATTCCCCTCCCACCTTCCCTGGCGCCTTTTTTGCACCAATAACAGCGCAGGGGAGGTGGGACAGGAACTACGACACCGGGGGCATTGAAAAAAATTGGAAAAAGTCATTGGCTGCCGAAATCAGGTGACCTCCATTTTAGACGAATAGTGGATTTCAAATCCGGGTCATATGAGAATGTGAACTTTGTGACTATGAGACAGGGATAGCTGTACAGGCAGGGATAGCTAGGGATAACCTTTATTTAGGGGGGAATGTTATTAAAAATAACTTTTTGGGGCTCTATCGGGTGTGTAATTGTGATTTTTGTGAGATAAACTTTTTCCCATAGGGATGCATTGGCCAGCGCTGATTGGCCGAATTCCGTACTCTGGCCAATCAGTGCTGGCCAATGCATTCTATTAGCTTGATGAAGCAGAGTGTGCACAAGGGTTCAAGCGCACCCTCGGCTCTGATGTAGCAGAGCCGAGGCTGCACAAGGGTTCAAGCGCACCCTCGGCTCTGATGTAGGAGAGCCGAGGGTGCACTTGAACCCTTGTGCACCCTCAGCTCTGCTACATCAGAGCCGAGGGTGCGCTTGAACCCTTGTGCACACTCTGCTTCATCAAGCTAATAGAATGCATTGGCCAGCGCTGATTGGCCAATGTATTCTATTAGCCTGATGAAGTAGAGCTGAATGTGTGTGCTAAGCACACACATTCAGCTCTACTTCATCGGGCTAATAGAATGCATTGGCCAGCGCTGATTGGCCAGAGTACGGAACTCGACCAATCAGCGCTGGCTCTGCTGGAGGAGGCGGAGTCTAAGATCGCTCCACACCAGTCTCCATTCAGGTCCGACCTTAGACTCCGCCTCCTCCGGCAGAGCCAGCGCTGATTGGCCGAAGGCTGGCCAATGCATTCCTATGCGAATGCAGACTTAGCAGTGCTGAGTCAGTTTTGCTCAACTACACATCTGATGCACACTCGGCACTGCTACATCAGATGTAGCAATCTGATGTAGCAGAGCCGAGGGTGCACTAGAACCCCTGTGCAAACTCAGTTCACGCTAATAGAATGCATTGGCCAGCGCTGATTGGCCAATGCATTCTATTAGCCCGATGAAGTAGAGCTGAATGTGTGTGCTAAGCACACACATTCAGCACTGCTTCATCACGCCAATACAATGCATTAGCCAGTGCTGATTGGCCAGAGTACGGAATTCGGCCAATCAGCGCTGGCCCTGCTGGAGGAGGCGGAGTCTAAGGTCGGACCTGAATGGAGACTGGTGTGGAGCGATCTTAGACTCCGCCTCCTCCAGCAGAGCCAGCGCTGATTGGTCGAGTTCCGTACTCTGGCCAATCAGCACTGGCCAATGCATTTCTATGGGGAAAAGTTAGCTTGCGAAAATCGCAAACTGACAGGGATTTCCATGAAATAAAGTGACTTTTATGCCCCCAGACATGCTTCCCCTGCTGTCCCAGTGTCATTCCAGGGTGTTGGTATCATTTCCTGGGGTGTCATAGTGGACTTGGTGACCCTCCAGACACGAATTTGGGTTTCCCCCTTAACGAGTTTATGTTCCCCATAGACTATAATGGGGTTCGAAACCCATTCGAACACTCGAACAGTGAGCGGCTGTTCGAATCGAATTTTGAACCTCGAACATTTTAGTGTTCGCTCATCTCTAGTTATTAGTTGAGGTGTTATCCTCTGTCTTACAGAATTGTCAAGTGTTACTCTAGTATTAGGCTTAGTGGCTAGAGTGAAAAATGCAGAATATAGTGACATGGACAATTATAAATAAACTCATCCCAATTTTTTAAATAGGTTTCACATAAAAACTTGCTTTACAGAATAGGCCATTTTAGATAAAACATTCTCTTTAAGTCACTTTGATGGTTGCGAAGAGTTAACCACGGCCATCCTCCATGACACCGAGAATATCCTTCACGATAAAAGCTCCATGCTGAGAAGTGAGGATTAAGTGGGTCACAGCTGACGTGCAGAAGGTATTTATATACTTATGCATGACCTCCTCTTATCTCAGGTCAACCTGATACTGTACGGTTTTGTTATGCAGCTATGGATGGAGCTCGGGCTACGAGCATCAGACACCAGTCTGACATACTGTAGATTTTTATGCGAGTCCAGTTGGCTCGGAGTATGTGACATGCATATTGGCTGCTGCTAAATCTTCAATTGCTGGCCTGTAATAGAATTTCCTGACTCAAATGTCATCTTCTCTTGTCACATCTCTAAGCCTCTTATCAGAGAATGCAGTTCACTTTTGATGGAATTACCAGATGGACTTGTAAGATGGATTTCAGGCTGTTCCAAGTGTCTAAACTTTGGCGTCTCTGGAGTCTCGAAACACAGAAGAAGCCAGAGAGGACAACTCATTAATAAAACGTCAACCCAACCGCACTTCCAGAATAGTCAATGGCACAAGCTATGCTGAGTTTGGAGATTGAAGAGTCATTGATAGTGACATGTGGGTTTATGAAACGGACCTCTTATTCCAACCAAGAATTTACAAAAATATGTTACATTGAAAAGATGAATTATTCTGGCTATTTAGTGTATAACAATAGTCAACGTACATACTGCTACTGAAGACGATGCAAGCCATAGCCAAAATACTTGCAGGTAGCACAAGGCTATTCATAGGAGAAAATGAGTTCCCTAGTAGCTATAGGGTTCTGATATGATACCCCATAGGTATCACATCACATCTGCGCCCGGTCTCCGTTCTGCAGGTTTCCATTTCCTGCACAAAACAGAGGCAAGAGACGGAAACCTGCAGGACTCTCTCAGCCATTAATTTGAATGGGTGAGAAAGCTGTCCGGCCGTGAGCAGCGGTGAGCGTTTTATGCTCTCTGCCGCGAAATCGTTTTTTTTAAATCAGGACACAGAGTCGGACATGCAGTACTCTGTGTCTGGATTAAAAAAAAAACGGTTTCGCGGCAGAGAGCATAAAACGCTCACCACCGCTCACGGCTGGACCCGGTCTGTGCTTTCCGTCTTCTTGCATGCAGAAGACGGAAAGCACAGAACGGAGACCCGAATGCAGGTGTGAACCTATCGATAGCAAATGGTAAAATAAGACTCCCTGCCGGTGCTAGTTCATGTTATCATGCTGTCCAAGAGTTAGGACAGTCTTTATAGACACCGGTATAGAAGAGAGAGAGAATGTGTCGGGGGGCTCATCCTGGAGGAAAATATTCTCCAGGGCTGAGGGGGTAGAGGAGAGCAACGGCAACAAGGAAAACTTGCAGAAGAAGGCGGCAAGCTGGTTGTACTCCAGCCATGAAAGCGGGTGTCGGGGAAGGACACCAGCAGTTGACTGAGGGGAGGGAGTGACGGTGATCCAATGAGTTTACCCAGTCGGACATCGTCACTAGCTGACTAACAGAGGAACCGACCAGCAGACATGCCTGGTGGGAACATGGGGTTCTGAAAGAGGGGGCTAACAGCACCAAGAATCCTAGCCAGTGAGCCATTCGCTAGGAAAAGTTCAAAAAGTTGCTCAACAAATGCACTGAATGTGGGACTCTGTTCCTTTTGGAATAGAAATACTAATTTGGCAATTAAATCCGCATCATGATGAATTAGACTTTTTAACTGAGTCATGCATGATGTTAAGGATGCTGCCCTCTAGAGGGCGGCGTACAGAGGCACTGTTCTCCTAATTACATCCTGGAGAATAGATTTGCATATTTTTTTACCCTGAATGTAATGTATGATACTTTATACAACATAATCTTCTACTGGCTCCGATGTCTGTTAAAAAACAATATAAAGCCGTATGACCTTGCCTTTAAGAAATGAATATGGACATATAGCTAATGGACAGATGTAAAAAGGTTAAATATTTGGCATCCTTCAGATCCGTAGGGATTGTCGGACCCCTTGTCGGAGTACTCTAATTCCCACCAGGGATCATAAGAGCTTATTTCATGTACAGTCACCGCTGTTGAAAATCATTTCCAGCTACATAAGAAAAGGCGTCAGAACAAACCAAAGAAGAATCTGGAGGGTAAAAGCTCAGAAACGTATCTGAGGAATGTGATTGTTACCAGATTACAGAGGAATCAATCCTTTAGCCGATCTTCATAAGACCCGGTATCCCGGTAAGTCTGCATAGCAATGAGTCCTCTATCACTTAGTGAGGCGCCCGGATCATCCCAGCGCACAGCATGGACGGTACAGGTGCATTTGGCATTTCCAGCTGCTTTTTTGCCACTTCAATAAAACAAGTCTCAGGCGGGGGAACTCATATATTGATTTCATCACCAGGTAAGCAGTTTTTAAGTGTGTTTAACAATAACTGCGCTTACTTCATGTACCTTTACTTTTAATAGATTCTTAAAGGTCAGTGAATTCTACATTCTGTTTTATAGAATTTTGCTGTGAATCAATGATTTTTACTGAAGGTCTGTTCTGATACTTCGCTGTGACACGAGGAACAGCTGAACTATATTTTCTCGAAGTTAAAGGAAAATATAGACCCAGCGTAATAAAAAAATCCAACCTAGGCACAAAACTTTGTAAGATCAATGGGTACACCAGCCGGCTTAAGACATTAAAATGCCAGCTTGTTTTATGCGGTGATAAATACGCCCTATCATGTCTTTATATTTTATTACAGCTACTTTATTCCCGGGTAGCCTCACATATGACACATCTAATCATTCATGTCATGAATATAAACCCAGCTGGATTCTACAAAAAATGGCTTTTCACAATAATGCCATGATATTTTTTTCCGCTTCTACCTTCAGCTGTTATTTCAATAAACCGAGTGGGTAGCGAACGCTCATCTCTATTGGCGGGGGACGGAGGATAGGTTGGAAATAAGGAGATCATTGTTACAAGGCTATAAATTTCACGATATCGTTTTTACAAACATTTTTTATTCTGTAAAATATAGAAATAAAAAAAAACTAATGATGTGACATGCCGGATGTGAGCTAAAAGGTCTGTTCGGGAGACGCTAACTACGGTATTAGGGGAATTTAGAAACCTGTGTAATATAGTGACCTGGTCAAGGGTTCCTCGGAAAGTGGCAGCAAGAGCAGATACTTTTAGTCTGAGGTTACATGGAATGGACACGCTGTTGAATTTCTCCATGTTATGAGTCCCCACTTCTGGGTCTTGGAAGACAGGCCAGACCCTCTGCAGTGTTGTGCGGGGGTTGCCGGTTCTTCCTGAGCCAAACAGGAGACTTCCGGTTTCAGTCTTGGCTATTTAAGGAGGGTTCTAGCTCCAGATCATCACTGGCTATTCAGTTGACTTGTCCTGGTAGTAAGTATTCCTACTGAGCTGATTACCTGTGTTCTGACCCTTTTTGCCTTGACCTTTGACCTTGCCTCTGCCTCCTAATTTCGTACTCAGCCTCTTCCTTTTAATGACTTTGGCTTGCTTCTACACCTTTGCTTTTGTACTCCGCTACTGTTCTTGTTACTGACCCGGCCTGCCTGACATTCCATTTGGATTTCCCTTTGTACTGCATTTTCTTATTGCTGAAGACCCAGACCGTACAACTACACTTTTGCTTTCTGCCGCCACCTGTTGACCACCTGTAACAGTCTTCTGGATCCCTGGACCTACACCGCAACACGAAACATATGCTGATAAGAGATCTCAGTGTCTGGTTTACTGTGATTCGTGGTGCGCTGTGTGTTTGGCATTTCCCGACCCGAACCGCTCTGCTTAGCAGTGCAGCCAAGTCCATCCACACCATCTGGGAATCTGGTGAACACCATTGTGGGGTTGGAGTTGGTGCGGCCTGGGGGGTGTTGAACACGGCGCTGTGTTTACAATTTTAATTGGTATATCTAGTACTGGTTCTTACTTTGGCTCTGAACTGCATCTGCTATCCTAATACTCCAATTTTGGGAGTTTGTTTTTGCTGCAGCACACCAAAACGATCCTCTCCGGCTCAGACCTTCAAAGCATTCAACCAATGCTGAAAACCAGTGATTAAAACCTAAGTAAGAACTGCGCTTATCACCAAAAAAAAACCCTATTCACATGAAACTGAATTTAAATTTTAGAAATTTTTGCAAATCTTACTCATGTGGCCTTAGGGTCCTAATGGAATATACATTTTAGGAAACAAATTGCAATAAGTTAAATACTACACATACAGATATGTCACATTTTCCTGCAGACTTCACCCAGTTCATTGAAAGGTGTGAAATTTGCAAAGAACTGCAACATAAAATAATAGACTGTTGACTTAAAATCTGTACGACGGGTCAATTTCCAAGCGGTTTTAGTTTATAGGTTTGTCTACAGCATGTGGATAAGATCGGGTAAAATCTAATCTACTTTGCTTCTTCTGTAAATAATGCAGATTTTACGCTAGTGAAATCTTCAGTGTATCCATTTCATGTGGACATACTCTTATATTGGGAATGAAATTTTCATTTCAATATGCCACATACATATAGTGGTACCGGCACTGCAGGGATCAAACTTTAAAGAGGACCTTTCACATCATCGGGCGCATGTGGTGCAATACACCGCTAGAAAGCTGACAGTGCACTGAATTCAGCGGCTTTCCCGTTCTGTGCCCCCGGTGAAGAGCTATCGGTGCCGGTACTGTAGCTGTTCAGTGTCAGAAGGGCGTTTCTGAAAGTCAGTCACAGTAACGTCTATAGCGGTGCACAGCCCCCTCTCACAGTACAGCGCAATAGACGCTACTGTGAGGACGGTTGTTCCTGACTGACTGTCAGAAACGTCCTTCTGACACTGAAGAGCTACGCTACCGGCATGATAGCTCTTTAGCGGGGGCAAAGAATGGAAAAGCCAATAGTGTGCTGAATTCTGCGCACTGTCAGCTTTCTAGCGGTGTATTAGGGTGCATTCACATGGAGTAACGTGCCGCGTGACCTGGCACGTATACGCCGTGTGAGATTTTGAGCGCCGTATACGCTCCTATTGATTTCAATGGGAGCCTGGATCGTATACGCCGCGTTATTTTGCGGCTACAAAATCATGGCTGCAAAATAACGCGGCGTATACGAGACTAACTCCCATTGAAATCAATGGGAGCGTATACGGCGCTCAAAATCTCACACGGCGTATACGTACCAGGTCACGTGGCACGTTAGTCCATGTGAATGCACCCTTGCAGCGCATGTGCCTGAGGACGTGAAAGTTCCTCTTTAATATTACACAATGCTGTACCTACTCCTAGTCTAAGCTTCCTTGACGTACAAATTTAATTAAAAATCAAAATATTTTCCACTCACGGAAAAAGGAACCCATTGAAGTCAATGGGAGGCTATGTTGCCATGTGGATTCTGACGCGGATTCAGCGTGAAAATCTGTGCCAAAAAAACTCTGCGTGAATGGACCCTAAGGGATACATGGCAATGCTAGCCTTGAGCAATGTCCCAGTACAGATTTTGATAGACGCTAGAGGACGTCTCTAGAGCAGCTGCTCCAAAGTAAAATTTTCCATTATCCTTTCAATGTGTGGTATATCAAAACTCAATTTTTTCTTCGTTTACCACTGTACACATACAACATGTACTCAATAGCGCCGGGTCCTTGGTGACAATTACGGTCCATTGGCAGCCACGGATCGTCCTTGGGAGCAATAACAAGTGCAGCTACTACTTGACTTTGTGACGGCGGCACCGCAGTCACTTTGTGACAATTACATGAGCGTCCATTACGTGACCTTAGTGACAATAATATCTGAAGCCAGTGCTTGCCCTTGGTGACGCCACCATCTCTAGAAGACACATCCTAGATTCCAGAAACGACTAGCCTCACATTTCCAATTAATTCGAGGAACAAACCATCACCTTCATCACCGGATATCTGGTTGGTGTATTGTCACTCCTCAAATAAAATCTTATTTTCAAGGCCGTCATTGTTTTTGTAAGCGGAATATATAAACCTGTAACCTTCTTAAGATCAGGCTTGCTTTCCTCAGATCAGCATCTTTCCGGGAAAGCCTTTCTTCCGATATAATTAGCAATTGAAAGATGTGTGCAATTTAGTCAAGTTAATGAGCTAAGAAGGTGTGAAATGCAGACAAATGTAGGATTACCAAATGTCCTCCACATCTATTCTACCCTGCCAAGATTGTGTCACCTCATAAACTATTCTACATATTAAATGTCACCTTAAAGGGAATGGATCACCTACATCTTTTACTAATTAAAACCAGATAATGACGAATAGCGCGTCTTCTAATCGGGTTGTTTTTTTTTCTTTATTTTGTACTGGTGGATTTTGTATTCAGTGTTCTGATCATCATTGGTGCGGCCCCTCGAGCAGGTCTTACACCCATGCCAATACCACCATTCAGAGATAACTCATTGGGCATATTTAGTAAATGGACTAAGAATTGCAAATTATTGAGCAAGTCCATTTTAGCATAAAAATGTGTGATTTTTGTTGTTGTTCTGCATCCTGGTTGTCACAGTGCAGATCAGATTGTGTCGTCTCTGTAGGAAAATCCAGGCAAAGGCCACACAGCGACTTTAGCTGCGACTCTTGCCAAAATATCACCATGTTGCCCTGCAACTCATTCGCCAATGCAAGTGAATGGAGTCAATTCGTGGTCCAGGGTATGTTATGTCTGTGGTCACTGCTCAATTTTTTTGCCTCTAGAAGTTGTGAAGACAACATCACCTTGGTTGCAATGATACTCTATTCATTCATAGCCATGTGACACCATTGGCACACTGGGATTATATTCACAGGGGTGCTGATGCAGAGGGTTCTCCATCTAGAGCCATTCAAAGAGGACCTTTCATGTTCCTCGGGCACGGGCAGTTTTATATACCACTAGAAAGCAGACAGTGCGCTGAATTCAGCACCCTGTAGGCTTTCCTGTTATGTGCCCCGGGGCTGGAGATATTGGTGGCGTTACCGATATCTGTCCACTGTCAGAAGGGAGTTCCTCACAGTCAAATTGGGCTGTGAGGAACGCCCCCCACTGTACTCATCCATAGACTAGGACGGGGGGGCGTTCTTCACAGATTAGCGTCATCGTTGGGTGGTAAGGATCGCCCCCTCTGACAGTATAGGGCTATGGATGAGTACACTCAGGGGGGGTTGTTCCTCACAGCCCAGCTATACTATCAGGAATGCCCTTCTGTCAGTGGCCTGAGAGTGTTGCAGTCATAATATCAAGGATATCTCTTGCTCCAGGGCACGGGAAAACCAACAGTGCACTGAATTCAGCACACTGTGGGCTATCTTGCGATATATAAAACCTCATGTACCCAAGGACATCAAAGGTCCTCTTTAAATGCATTTGCCACTTATGACTGTGGTTTCTAAAAGGGATAAATGCCCAGGATCAGAGACTCTCCGACCTCAACCATTAGGAGTAGAGATGAGCGAGTAGTATTCGATCGAGTAGGTATTCGATCGAATACTACGGTATTCGAAATACTCGTACTCGATCGAGTACCACTCGCTATTCGAATGGAAAAGTTCGATGCAGAACCAGCATTGATTGGCCGAATGCTATACAGTCGGCCAATCAACGCTGGGTCTCCTACTTTTAGAAGTCTTCTCCGTGCAGCTTCCCCGTGGCGTCTTCTGGCTCTGAATTCACTCTGCCAGGCATCGGGCCTGGGCAGAGCCGACTGCGCATGTCCGCTTGTTCAGAGCCGGAAGACGCCGCGGGGACGCTGCACGGAGAAGACTTCTCGGAGGATCCAGCCCGACCCTCACTCGTGGACTTGGTAAGTATAATTTGATTGAACGTTGCCTACCCCTGAAACGAGCATTTTCCCCCCATAGACTATAATAGGGTTCGATATTCAATTCGAGTAGTTGAATATTGAGGGGCGCTACTCGAAACGAATATCGAACCTTGAACATTTTACTGTTCGCTCATCTCTAATTAGGAGAGGTTCCTTGGCTGTGAGCACATGTTGAGGAAAAATCCCAAAGGGTTCTGATGCATATGGCGTAGAAAGTCAAACCCATCAGGATAAGGCTTTTAGTGACCAATATAGAAAGTCTGTTGGTTGAATATTTTTCATTGATTTTATTATGTGAATTATTATATAAATACCCTGTTACTTTAAGAGATTGCCATGATTATACATTACAAAGTGCCTTGTACGTATCCTGGCCTTGTCGGTAATCTGCGAGCAGCAAGTAGCTAGTGTTTGTTAGCCGGAGCTGTTCAGACAGTCAGTGCTGAAAGTCTGCAGTTTTCCCATACAGTACAGTATTCGTCCTTCTCCACGCAGCTTTTATCTGACAACTCTTTGCAGACAGTGTACTTGTAGATCAAAAACTGTCTGATATAACTATTTCAGAAAGAAAACCCTGGTGGAATTATGTAATAAACTAGATAAATCAGGGTCTGAAGAAATGTGTTTATTTCATCCCCTCGCTTGTATTGTCTTCTACAGAATGATGGGTTATAATAATAATAATAATAATATATTTTATTTATATAGCGCCAACATATTCCGCAGCACTGTACAATTTATAGGGTTCAGATACAGACATACATAACAAAGAACGCCATTTCACACAATGGGACTGAGGGCCCTGCTCAAAAGAGCTTACAATCTATGAGGTAGAGGGGGTGACACAAGAGGTAGCAGGGGCGGCATTGCTTATACAGTGTTCAGACAATTTTGTGCATTAGGAATTGTGATAGGCCTGTCTGATAAGATGTGTCTTTAGTTTGCGTTTGAAACTGTAGAAATTGGGAGTTAATCTTATTGTCCGGGGTAGAGCATTCCAGAGAAGTGGCGCAGCTCGGGAGAAGTCTTGTATATGAGCGTGGGAGGTTCTGATAATAGAGGATGTAAGTGTTAGGTCATTGAGTGAACGGAGAACACGGGTTGGGCTTTAGAAAGAGATGAGGGAGGAAATGTAGGGAGGTGCGACATTATGGAGAGCCTTGTGGATGAGGGGGATAACTTTATATTGTATTTTATAATGAATAGGCAGCCAATGTAGTGACTGGCACAGACCAGAGGCATCGCTGTAGCGTCTAGCCTGATAGATGAGCCTGGACGCTGCATTCAGAATAGATTGTAGAGGGGAGAGTTTAGTAAGGGGAAGACCGATTAGTAAGGAGTTACAGTAGTCAAGGCGAGAATGAATCAGAGAGACAATAAGTGTCTTTAGTGTATCTCTGGTAAGGAAAGGGCGTATTCTGGAGATGTTTTTGAGGTGGAGGTGACATGAACGTGCGAGTGATTCAATATGAGGGGTGAAGGAAAGGTCTGCGTCAAATATGACGCAGTAACGCCCGACGTTACTCAGTGTGCATGCACCCTTAGAGAGTCTAAATCAGTAGTTTTTTTTACAGTTCTGGGCCAAGGTAGATAAAAGCCTCTGGGCGTAAAATAAGGAGACCTCTCACTCAAGCAGGATCGCATAATGTGTGAATTAAGTCACCGGAATGGGATTCATCTGTATGATAGCAAGGCTCAATGTATTGCATGTTAACTAGTCCGATCCTTTGTTCATCATGACTTGCATGTGGCAATGGCTTCTCCCTCTTTTCCCTATAGCAATAAGCATGCATGCCTGACTACTGTGTTTGTTCTATTTAATGCCGACCCTTAGTAGTAAATCTCAGAAGCTCTTACTGATACTAAGGGGCAGCGGTAAATAGAAGAAATACAGCAGTCAAGCATGACAATGGCAGACTGGTAATTTAGATGGTGAACCTTACTGCGGACAGTCGGTGGTCATGGCTGTTATGCACTGTGGAATATGTTGGAGCTATATAAGCAAGAAGCTATGCTTTCAAGAGGACCTGGCATCACTGATCCCTCTAAGATGTGTACTCTGGAAATGATAGAGTTAAATAACGCCATACCCTGGAGACAGCTATGTGTATGCTTGGGCTTGGTGGCCATAATAGCAGGTTATTTTAACTCTTTCCTTCCTGTCCATACAACTTATAGGAAACACTGCCTGTGATCAATCTTGACATATGTGTTTTCATGAATATGTGTGTTCCCAATTCTGTATTGCGTTAAAAGTTAAAATTGCTTCTTAAAGAGGAGTGTCATTACATAGATTGGCATTGGGAGCTCAGATTTTGACAGTCTCTGTAGGGACAAATAGCTCACAACACCCCACTTAGGTTAGGGTCACATGGTGGCTCTAGCGGAGACTCCTGACTTATAACCAAAAATTGCTGTCTCTCTGCTATTCCTTTAGTAATATAAGTGAATGGAGTCAAATGACATGTTGTGACTGTACATGCTGCTTGTTTTTTTGGGATCTAGAAGTCGTGGTTGCAACATCCTCTAAGTTACAATGCTACTCCATTTACTTAAATAAAAGAAGGAATATCAGGGTGACCGAGCGATCTTTGGTCACGTACAAAGAGGAATGGCACAACACAGAGCTCGATAACTTTACATAAGTATCAGGACATATATGGGGAGATAACCACTCCTTTCACATTTTATCTACTTGACTTCTACCGGAAGAAAGTGGGAAGAATATGCAAATTTGACTTCCATGATGTAATTAGGATGCCAGTGCCTCAAGTATGCACACCAATAGAGGGCGCTGACTGAGAATGTGCAAGTCTATCTTCCATGATGTAATTAGGAAGACAGAGCCTCAGTCAAACACACCTATAGAGGGCGCTCCCTTTAACATTATGCCGACCCTCTCAGAGGCCTTTGTTTGCAATGACGTTGGGATTATACCAGATACAGTCTCTCAGCCAAGGACAGCTGTTTCGATGTATTTGCATCTCATCAGCTTGGTGCAGAGAGGACTGATCTGGCAGAGGTGAGAGGCTTAGACAGGGTTGAGGGGATATCGTCACTCCATAGGGAGAGAACCACCATTTAGGTGTGTGGAGTCTTATTAAGCCATGAGCGCTCCACTGTGCAAAGGAACATGGGAAGAATATGCAAATCTGACTTCCATGGTGTAATTAGGATGCCAGTTGTGGAAGAAAGTGGTGAAGGAAACCTGGTTGTGGGGGCCCCTGGGCAATTGTTCCTCTCCCCCCCCCCCTCTTTTAGTATCTATCTATCTCCTATCTCTATCTATCTATCTATCTATCTATCCATTTACCCGTCTATAATATATCACAAAGAGAAGAATGTACTCCGTGTATGTATTGCACGCATTCCTTTTTGCCAATCTTCTAGTAGGTGATAGAGGCCTACGCGGTATACAGATATTTTACTGACTTGTCATCTCTTGGCTGAGTATTGAATGACAGGGTCTTAATAAAGTTTTCAATCTTCTGTATACCAAGATTAGAATTTACACTGCACAACTTTCAGCATGATTCATTCGCCATTCAGCACCTGATTCATAGCGGAATAACTGTAGCAAGAAGACAGTCGTTTATTTGGCCAGAGGAGGCGTCACGTGTTTGCCGCAGGCTCGATGGCACAGCTCTCTTTACTATCTGTGCCAAAACGGCAGAGCAGTAGGAGCTGGAAGTTGACTTATTCCTTGAATATAGTTACATGTTATCAACCTTCTCCAGACTTCGCTGCCTTGGGATTCTAATTAAACACCTCCAAGACATTACCCAACACATGAAGGTTATAGCTGACTTAGTGTCATGCGTAGACCGCCATATGTCATACAGTCTAATGCACAAAGGCAAAACCTTTGCTATCTAAACAGAGTATAAAGTTACAAACCCAACTAACCTGGATGACATTGCTTTGACAGCATCCTAACAAGAAAACAGCATTAGTGTTAGACTATATCTAATCTATTAGCTGCGTACGTTCCTGACGAGTAATGCGATGGTACAGCGCCAGCAGCTCTTGTTCCATTTACCCCACAGTTTCCCAGAAAATGTCTATTTCTCTTAGCTCAGGAACGTTTACAAGAGACACATACAGTAAGGATAGGAACAAAGCTCCTCGGCATCACGTAATGGAGGTGATTGGGAGCAGAGCGGACAGCTTGTACGTTGCTAACATTAAATATGCGTTCCAGGAGCCATGTTTAAGCCTCACGTACAAGACTTGTGATTAGCGCTGATTGGCTACACTCGTCCACAGCAGGATCCTAATGAACAGCAGTTACAATGAGCAGGATTTCTATTAGCAGAAGCCCAAGAGCGACTCCGCTACCAATCTGCATTATGGACCAAAATCTATTCATCCTTCTGGTTAAACTTGTAATAAACTGCTCTTACTTAAAAGGCCACCAACAACCTGTCCCTGCATTATATTTACCTACTACAGCATGATTACGGAGCAAAGTCAGTGCAGATAATTACCAGATATCTTACACATATCGTTATATAGCATAACTCCAATAATATGGCCTTCCTATGACTGTCAAGGCAAGGTTTAATAAAAGAATAACAGACTATTGGAATGTAACTGGATACAAACACATACAGTGTTAGGCCTCAGTCACATCTGCGTCGGTAATCTGTTCGCATGGGGACCCCCCCGAACAGACTACCAAACACATTGACAAGTGGTGTACAGTGAAAGCACCTGGATCCCATAGACTATAATGGGGTCTGTGTGCTTTCCGCACTGTCTCCGCATGAGTCATGCGGACAGGAAAGTAGATCGTGAACTACTTTTCTGTCTGAACGTTCCATGCAGAGACCGTGCAGAAAGCATACAGACCCCATTATAGTCTAGGGGGATCTGTGTGCTTTTACTGCACACCGCTTGCAATTGCGTTTGGTAGTCCGTTCGGGAAGGTCCCCATGCAGACTCCCCCGGATGGAATACAAATAAAGATGTGAACCAACCCTTAGCTAGTTCAGGCAGAGGTTCTTCCAATGAGAGGGGTCCGATGTTCCATTCCAATGTGTACAGAATAGCAAAGGATTCCCCCCATTGAAGTCATGTCATGGTCATATCCGTTGGGAACCTACTAAGGGGGCATTCACACTTGCGAATGAATTCCGCCCATAGTTGCAAAAAAAGCAATTTCACAGCCTTTCACCTCCAGGGGCACATGCGGTTTAATACACCGCTAGAAAGATGACAGTGAGCTGAATTCAGTGCACTTTCGGCTTTCATGCTCTGAGCCCCCAGTGAAGAGCTATCAGTGGCGGTACCATTGCTCTTCACTGTCAGAAGGGCGTTTCTGACAGTCAGTCAATCTATTGTGCTGTACTGCGAGAGGGGGCGTTGCTTTCCGCCCAGCGATGACTCTGAGCAGTGAGAAACACCCCCACAGTACTCATCCATAGACGAGTACTATCAGTAGGGGAGGGGGCGTTCTTCCCCCTCTCACAGTACAGTGCTATAGACATTACTGTGAGGAAGGGCGTTCCTGACTGACTGTCAGAAACGCCCATCTAACGGTGAAGAGCTACAGTACCAGCACCGATATCTCTTCACCGGGGGGCACAAAACCAGTGGTATATAAAACCGCATATGCCCCAGGAGGTGAAAGGTCCTCTTTAAGTATAACCAGTCCTTGTTATTTTATCAGCCCTTTGGAGAATGTGAAGCTTAGGAATATTGACGTTGCGATGTGTGTTACATGAGTGTTCTATAATAGGCAGTGAATAACACTGATGTTCCTATGCCGCTGATTTTATGAAAGCCACATGTTGGATGGTTTTATGGGCGTTCAATCTAGTGACTGCAAGTAGAGACTATTACAATAATAAGGCAGTTTTACAATGAATCATTCCTCCATCGGCCTTGTTAATAAATATAAGAATTATTTCTTCTGGTCCTCAGGCCCTCAGACATCAGTAATTCCTCTAATGGCATAATGACATGACAAGTCTTCATCTCCAGCTCCAGATGGTTAAAAAGTGATTTGGAGTATTACATTATGACGGAAAGTATTTATGGGGCACGTCTTTAGGTATTTTCTTTTAATGCTGGATTTCCATATAGGATTTTTATTCCATTTTAAAACCTTGATTTTTTTTTTTTATTTTTTTTTTACCCAACTGAGACATTGGAAACATGTCTCGCCCCCTTCTGTGCTAATTGTATGCCGCTCCATGGAGAAATGAAGGCATTCTATAGCTGCTGTAAATTAGCTTAAAGACTTAATTCGCCAATCTGCAGTCTTCTTAACAAAAGCGTGTTTGCATATCCTGCCTGGCAATAATCTAGAAATGCATGCTTCTAATTAACCGGTCAAGCTTTCATGTCATTGTACTGCACCGTCTTCTTCTGTGCAACACACGCGGCTTTTATTTACATCATTACCTAGCTTATTGGACTGCCACTGAGCGCCGTGTCATTTACCTTTACTGTATCCTACAAAGAGCCGCTTCTTTAAAAGCATTGCAACTGGATACAAGAATAAGAGGAATGCAATTTCTTTTCGACTTTGCAATTTTGAATTTGATCCATAAGACCACATATATAATTGACCCTTAAAGTCCCATGCTAATGAAGGTTCTACTATATGCTTATAGTAATCATTATTTTTTAATGAAGTTTTTGCCTTACTTTTGTGGCGTAAATGTTAAGAAATAGAGATGAGCGAACACTGTTCGGATCAGCCGTTCCGAACAGCACACTCCCATAGAAATGAATGGAAGCACCTGGCAGGTACACTTTGCCAGCGGCCGGTCGCCGTGCCAGGTGCTTCCATTCATTTCTATGGGAGCGTGCTGTTCGGAACGGCTGATCCGAACAGTGTTCGCTCATCTCTATTAAGAAATCTGAAACAGGTTGAAGCCGGTGCAAAGTCGCCCTTGTGACAATTTTTGGCTCAAGCGGTCTTAACCCTTTGGAAATCACCAATTTGCAATTATTTACACCATTTTTGCAGCATAGGGAGTGATGATTCCTTCCCGTAGTGTTAACCAATAAAATGTGGCTTCCTATGGCTTCCACTAGGGGACGCCAGGGAGTGTACTTTTTTATACTAAATGATAAACCAGCAAACACCTTTCGTTTTATCATGTAAAGGAGTTGGCCTATTCTGAGGAGTTCCACGATCACAAGAACATGAATCCCGAGACCCACGGGGAATGGGGTCATTCACATCTACTATCACAGGGTTGTAAATCTATTGCTACTAGTGAAATCCCTGCTACCCTGTCGTCTTGACCATAAATGTGTATTTGACAAACGCAGCCAGTAACTATCTCCAGAAGACTTGTGACATACACGTAGGCATCAACACTAAGTGACTGGCTGCAGAAGTCACACATGTTGGAGACCGTCAGAAAGACTGTCAGTGACCAAGAGAGTGGGGGAGGAGTTACCGAGGCAGAGAGGTTATTCATTTAAAATTTTGAAATACTTCCTACCATTAGTAAATTTAAAATTTTGAACAACCTTTTAAAGGGATTCTATCATTAAAATCCCTTTTTAAGCGAAACCCACGTCAGAATAGCCTTAAGAAAGGCTATTCTTTCCCTACCATTAGATGTCATCTCTGCGCCACCATTCCTTAGATATTCCATTTTTCATCCATATTCTAATTAGTTTTCTCGCAGCACTAGGGGCGGTCCCCAGTGCTCAACAGAACTCAGGCCATCCCCTGTGCTGCAAAAAACACTCCAGCACCACCTTCACAGGCCTCAGCAGTGACCCCAGCTGCATGACCTCATCAGCAGAGGGCTGGGCGCCACAAGGAGGATAAAAAGGTAAGACCCCACAGTTTAATACCGCAGCTATTTTAGTTTTCTGAACATGAATCGCCATCTTTTTGGTTTCAGAAAAAAACAATTTAGAATATTTGGGTCGAACATGGATCGATTTTTCTCGTCCATAGTTCCCTGTAAACTAATGTGCATGGCCTTTTACGTCTGAGTGCCTGATGTTTCCCAAGTTGGGTATAAAGTAAAGGCAGTCAGGGGAATAGTCATCATAGACCTCTTACTATTCCTAGCAATGCATCGTCCACACAGTAGATACTTCTGGCCGTCACTTGATAGCGTAAAACTTGACATACAGGTCCATCATACCCCTCATTGGTTAGGCATATTTTATGGTGCAAATACATACATGTGCAGCACTATCACAACCATCTCCATCACTTCCCTCCATTGTGTATCTTTTACTGAAAACCAATTGGTGGATTTTTTGGTCCCCTCCCAAATATCTGCTAAACTATCGACATAGACAATTTCAGATGTCCAGCATGAACCACCATTCTCTTGTCAATCCCTCATAAGAAAAACACCATATTTGTACAAGCAACTTCATAGTCTTTGTGCTCTGCAGGATAAATACATCTTCACAAACCACACATAGGGGCAAGTATTTGGGTCGTGATGAGGGCTCAGCAGTAAAAGCACTCACATTGGCCTTTCTGCAGAAAATCATCGTTTCATCGCCTCTGAAGTAAGGATGATCACGGGTGTTGTGATTTGTGATGAGGTTACCGCTTTTATGCAAAAAGAACAAAAAATTCTGCTCAACTAGAAACCAGAGAAATCAAAAAGGAATGAGTAACAATGCCAAACAGAAGCCAAATGTGCTGCTTTGTTCAGACTTTGATCCCACCATCCTAGATCTGAGTCATGTATATATTTATATGGGGATTTGAAGAGGTAGTTGGTTATAGACTGAGTTCTCTGAAAATAAATTGATCACAAGGTGTCCTGCTGCGGAGCCCCAGAGATCAGGCAGAATATGTGGGGGAACACAAAGGAAATAAAGAACTGCAGCACATGGTGCCCTTTGTAGTATAAGGACTGATCGTGTACAGAAGTAGCAAAGTTTACCTTGATTTAACAAGTTCGATACACAGTTGCAGCAGGCTTTAATCTGACTCACTCAATGGCTTTTGTCATGAGTCTTCAGAGTGCAGCAAGTTATTAGATTCAAGTTGAGCTTTGATTCGAGCAGAACTCCACTAAGTGTATTCAATGGAAGTTCCCAATTATGCCCTGCCACGTGAAGGGGTTGTGTAGTTAACCCCTATCGACAGGGGGTTCAATCTGACAAGTTCCCTTTACTTTATTAGAGAATTCTAAGTTAAATGGGTTGTACAAAGTCTTAACAATAGGTTAATGGATAACTGCATGATCTGTGGCGTTCAACCACTGGGAACCTCAACAATTCTGAAAAAGAAAATTCTGTTTCACCCATCACTGCCACTCCATTCATTCTCTATTGGAGAGACACAGATAGCCAAGCTCTATAATTTATACTATATATATAGTGAGAGAGTGAAGGGTGTAGTCTGGGAAGACAGGTATATTCCAGCCAGGCAGCTAAAGGGTGTATGGTGAGACCCACACCAGGGAGGTCAGCTCTGGCAGAGTGGTGCCACACTGCTAGTCTTCACACACAGACTATTATCAGGCCTTGATTAGTCAGCTGACCTCCCTGGTGTGGGTTTTTACCATACACCCTTTAGGTGCCTGGCTGGAATATTCTGTCTTCCCAGACTACACCCTTCACTCTCTCACTATATACACTCACCGGCCACTTTATTAGGTACACCATGCTAGTAACGGGTTGGACCCCCTTTTTCCTTCAGAACTGCCTCAATTCTTCGTGGCATAGATTCAACAAGGTGCTGGAAGCATTCCTCAGAGATTTTGGTCCATATTGACATGATGGCATCACACAGTTGCCACAGATTTGTCGGCTGCACATCCATGATGCGAATCTCCCGTTCCACCACATCCCAAAGATGCTCTATTGGATTGAGATCTGGTGACTGTGGAGGCCATTGGAGTACAGTGAACTCATTGTCATGTTCAAGAAACCAGTCTGAGATGATTCCAGCTTTATGACATGGCGCATTATCCTGCTGAAAGTAGCCATCAGATGTTGGGTACATTGTGGTCATAAAGGGATGGACATGGTCAGCAACAATACTCAGGTAGGGTTTGGCGTTGCAACGATGCTCAATTGGTACCAAGGGGCCCAAAGAGTGCCAAGAAAATATTCCCCACACCATGACACCACCACCACCAGCCTGAACCGTTGATACAAGGCAGGATGGATCCATGCTTTCATGTTGTTGACGCCAAATTCTGACCCTACCATCCGAATGTCGCAGCAGAAATCGAGACTCATCAGACCAGGCAATGTTTTTCCGATCTTCAATTGTCCAATTTCGATGAGCCTGTGCAAATTGTAGCCTCAGTTTCCTGTTCTTAGCTGAAAAGAGTGGCACCCGGTGTGGTCTTCTGCTGCTGTAGCCCATCTGCCTCAAAGTTCGACGTACTGTGCATTCAGAGGTGCTCTTCTGGCTACCTTGGTTGTAACGGGTGGCTATTTGAGTCACTGTTGCCTTTCTATCAGCTCGAACCAGTCTGGCCATTCTCCTCTGACCTCTGGCATCAACAACGCATTTCCGCCCACAGAACTGCCGCTCACTGGATGTTTTTTCTTTTTCGGACCATTCTCTGTAAACCCTAGAGATGGTTGTGCGTGAAAATCCCAGTAGATCAGCAGTTTCTGAAATACTCAGACCAGCCCTTCTGGCACCAACAACCATGCCACGTTCAAAGGCACTCAAATCACCTTTCTTCCCCATACTGATGCTCGGTTTGAACTGCAGGAGATTGTCTTGACCATGTCTACATGCCTAAATGCACTGAGTTGCCGCCAAGTGATTGGCTGATTAGAAATTAAGTGTTAACGAGCAGTTGGACAGGTGTACCTAATAAAGTGGCCGGTGAGTGTGTATATATATATATATATATATATATATATATATATATATATATATATATACACAATGGGTTGCATCTGGAGGTGCAGGTGGATGAGTTAGTAATATACATGGCACAATTAATCAGACTTTTCGGTCCTTGTTCTACTCATGACCGGATGGGTGTTGATGAAGGTCCCATAGTGCACAATGTGTAGGTGTCCAGAGGGTGGTCCTAATCCAATCACCAACAGCTATTGCTTTTATTTTAACAGATGGGACATCCCATGTAATTTAAAATATATCAAATGGATTCATTAGTAAATATTCAGATTTTCAGATATTCATTAGTTATGTGTCTGTGCGGATAAGATTAGCAAGAATCTCATTCATTTTGATGGTAATGTAATGTGAAAACGTTGCGTTTATGCAACATGGGGCTTTAGCCTTAAAGAATGTTCAATATAAAATATAGGTATATTATCTGCAACCTCTATGCACCCTATAGCTCATATGACTAGAAACATGTTCACACATCATAATTGCACGAAGTCTTCATCATACAAGGTGGTGAATTATGAGTTTGTGCTTCTGAAATGCAGGTAAGTTTCTTAAACCGGAGTGATAGAGATAATAGATCATCAACATAGCAATGATATAAATGCAATCATCTCTCATTACATCCGAATCAAGAAAAGGCGGAGAAAAAAAACGAAGAAAAAAAACTCCAAAAAATCCCAGAACCCAGGCACACATGATGAACACGATAACAAACGTACATGGAAAATGAGTCCTATTCAGTTATATTGTCTTCTGCCGAGATACTTATGTGAACGTGACCTTTAGACGAGTTATCTTAAATAAGCAGCATTATACAAAGGTAAATCTGTAAGTTTACTTTAAACGTGATCAGAAATGACATTTAGCATATTGTAATTCCTTAAAAATGTCATGTAGATTCTCATTAGTGAGCGAAGGAAGTAGGAAATCCTCATCGTGCATTTAATGGTAAGACGAGCCTCTTAAGGACAGGGGCCTCAGGGGTTCTCGGTTTCTAGGGATTCTGTACTTGTCATTTCAGTAGCACTCACAGTAAACTGCTAAAACTGCTAATTAAAATACATGTAATGTGTATACAGAATAACATGGCAGCTTCTATAGAAATATCCAGAAATAAAACCCTAATTAATATTCTTTAAAGGGCACTGGTAGGGATGTAACAAGTAACCATGAAAATTTTGTAATGGGCCCAACTTGACCACCTTAAGCAACAAGTTCAGAACTTGAAAATAATTCAATTTACCGTATATACTCGAGTATAAGCCGACTTTTTCAGCACAGTTTTTATGCTGAAAAGCCCCTCTCGGCTTATACTCGAGTCACTCAGCACAGGATTGCAAGGACCTGCATAAATTAAGTGAAGGGGGAGTGTCCTTCTGTGGTTGCTACAATAATGACATAGGACACGCCCCCTTCACTAGCAGAGAAAGCCTGGGAGGTGGCAGGTCCCTGCTCCTGTGTCTGTATCGAGGAGAGCTCATACAGCAAAGTGACAGTAAAACACACAGGTATATGCTGGGGTTACAAGGCATTTGGGGTTATTAATTTAGTTTTAGTAACTCCATGTGCCTCACATTCATAGCAGTTAAGCCCATCATGTCCCTCATATTAACCCCTGTGTGCCCCATATAAAGATTTTTTAATATGTGAGACATATGGAGGTAATAATAAAGTGACTTAATAATGTTTAATGTAATAATGAGTAATGTCACAGTATAGGGACAACACACATATTGATGCCACAGTACAGGGATAATGCACACAGCGATATCACAGTACCAGGATAATGCATAGGTTGGTGTCACAGTACAGGGATAATGCACACAGTGATATCACAGTACCATGATTTTTGCACACAGGGATATAACAGTACCAAGATAATGCAAACAGTGATATCACAGCACAGGGATATTTCCCACTATGACATCATAGCACATGGATAATACACATGAAAAGATCAGTGTGCACACTGTGACATAACAGCATATAAAGTCATTGTAAAGTAATGGAGGTGAAGTCAGTTTTCTATATCCCCTTTCATCACCCACATTTATCAGTAATTGCACCATAGGTCTCAGTATAAATGGGCCACCTTAATCGCTGGGCCCCCATAGCAGCATCTATGTGTGCTACACTTGTAGTTATGCACTGAACATGGGCACTGGATAGAGGAAGTTCCTCGGTCACAAAGCAAATGTGTGGTAGGGGCCTCTAACTTTAGTTACAATTTATAATAACAGTATCCTCTTATGTGGTGAGTATTTGTTAGACAACCTTGGGCACCAATTTTTATGAACAACTGCAACCTCATCCAGGTCATACAGTTTTTGTCAATGCTCAAATCGGCTCTTCAGAGTAATGGCGGTGGTGTTGTTGCTCCAAATAGCTCATTTGTATAGTGACAAAAGCAGCACAATCTTGATACCGGTGGCACCTATACACAAGGGGAAAACACAGTTAGGCTGGGTTCACACGATGTATTTTGGCTCGTAATTTGGCACGTAGACGCCGCGGGAGCTTTTGTGGGCCGTATACGCTCCCATTGATTTCAATGGGAGCCAGGACCGTATATGCGGCGCTATTTTGCGTCCGCCACAAATTACGAGCCAAAATACATCGTGTGAACCCAGCCTTTAGATTCTGGTGAACCTAACCTATCTATGAATGGGTTTGGGTTGACATGTTGCAGACTCCCTAGGTCATGCATCTAGGAGTTCGCTGATGGTTTCCCTTTGAAGAGTTGTATAGACTAAGGCACTGTAAATTAAGACGTCTTGCGCGTTTCTCTTCAATACCAACCTACTGGAAACCGCAAAGCAAGAACTAATATTTTAAAGACAAGTGAGAGAAGAAATTGCCTTTAACAGATTGCCATAAACTAGATCCCCTATCTAAAATGATCTGACAGCGCGGGAGAGATTATCACGGTGTTTTGGCATACGGTGTCGTTTAAGGAGTTAAATTTTCTCTTGTCATCTTCTGAGTAATCAGAGGTTGCGAAGACATAAACAGCGCCGATGGACGGGGCCCGATGTTAGCATTCGCCAAGGATAGCCGGCTTCCCATCAATCGTGAAAGGCAGCTTTAAAGTCACGCCGCTATATGTATTGGTGAGATGCAGCCCTGGCAAGAAATGGCATATTTGTTGTGAAGGAGCTGTGCGTTATCATACTATGAAATGAGCTCCTTGATGAAATACGACATTCTTTTCAGCTGCTGAGGAGAGAGATTACGCTCGCTAAGGCAGTTATTTAGTGGCTATTTCTTATTTACTGTTTATCACAGCCTGTTGGAAGAAAGACAGTTGCCGGTATGGCGGTGATATGCTGCCGAGCACCTCTGGTATTTTAAAGTTTTATTATGTTTTCTCACAATCTTCCATTTGATGGATGACACTTACAAGCTCCCTCCTGAACGTCTTACTGAGAAGAGGCAAGAGGAGAAAAAGGTCATTGTGGAGTTGAGCCATTTTAACCTTTGCTGTCAGAAAGCGTGACACTGACTTGCTACTTATGATTGAGGCTACAGTTGCGTTCTCCAAAGAAAAGGCCGAGGGATTTCAGACCGGGGAGAGCTATCACCAATTAAGATACGCGGTACTAGTAGTAGATTGTAACTAGGGCACGCAACGGATATGAGAGTTCAAGAGAAAAAGTCAAATCAATCAAAGAGTTAACTCAGCAGTGTGTAGATGAGAGATACAAGTAATCCTGGATACATCTTCCTTGAGTCTTAAAGCGCTCCATATACCTTGAATAGCTGCCTACGACCGAGGATACCTTTGTATGGGGGGCAAAAAGAATAGAAGTTCAATGGGAAGAAGAAAGTAAGCCAAACTAAGGATTCAGCACTTAGATTCAACAAGCCTGATCCATCCGTTCTCTAGCATCTTCTGTTGGGGAGTCACTGTTGGCCGTCTTGCCAAAGTCAACAGCTTCGCTTGTATATATGGGGTCTCCAAGCTAAAGATGGTGATATACATATCATCTCTACAAAAATAACTACTGACCGGGTGAGATTTAGCAATGAATTATCAATAGACCATCACTGTATGGTAAGAAGAAAGCCATGACAATAGGGTTTTCCAGGACTTACACATTGATGACCTACCCTCAGGATAAGTCATGTATTTGGCAAGGTCCAACAACCAGAACCCCCATAGATCAGATGTTTGAAGAGGTCTCTTCCTTGTGTTCATGACGTCCCATTTTTTGGTTACATGGTACAGCAGAAGCCCCTTCCCATTCTAATGACTAGGGTTGAACAACAATATGAAGCACAGGCTTTACGCAATGTACAGAAATTTGGTTGAAATTCCTAGAAGAGACCTATCCAAACACTGCGGTCTCTTCTCTGTGCGGATGATGGATGTCCACTTCATTGGTCATATGGCAAAGCAGCAGTTCAGTTCCAATCAAGTGGATGGGGCCAGGCTGCAGTACCAAGCACATCCCTACAGAATGTACAGCACTGTGATCAGTGAAGAGACCCATCAGGGTCTTCAACCAACTGATATGTGAGAATCCCTGTTTTTGGACCCCCAATGAAGATCATGTATACTAAAGATACGTCAACAATATATGTGTGATAATTGATAGTCCGCTAATAAACTTTAGGGACACGATGATATCATATCAATGTGGTTGGCACTCTAGTTATGACCAAAGCTCATTGGTAAGATATAAATCTGCAATAATGTAGAAAAAGCAAAATCACAACAGTCAATGAGAGCAGAATACTGGAATATCAAGTAGATCCCAGCGTGTAACCTAACAGCATCTGGTTTCTATCATTCATCCCCATGATAATATTCAGAAGTGATCGTGAATAATGTCAGACAAGCATGAAACGTTGGCTTGAATGTGCTTCAGATACTCCAATTGCCAATACTTAAAAAAAAGAGAAAAAAATAATTAAAAAAAAAAAATAATAATAATAATAATAATAAAAAGTAAGATAATTTATAGGTTTATAATACGTAAGAGGTGACCCCGATGACCTGATAGCACATGCTTGATGGACTTAAAACTTTAATTCTTTAATGCAAAAATTCTACGTGCCAGCTGGATACATCCATGTGTACAAGAGGCAATGAGGGGAGCTGGACGGAGTTTTATTTTCCAGTTGCCAATACTTAAAAAATAAAAAGCAAGGATCAATTATGAACTTTAGGTCAGTTCTAAAATGTCCCCAAACCATAAGTAAATTAGGAGTAAGAACATACCCTTGTAGGCACAAGTTGATGAAGCAATTTATAGCATATTATTATTATTATGGTATTATTATTATTATTATTATTATTATTATTATTATTATTATTATTGGCCAATCAGTTTGAACGCGCATTTTGGTCAGGGTCTCTTTTTCCAGATTTCCCTACAGACAACTACAAGTGCTTTAGCTCTCTTCTGAAATTGCAGACCAATGGTGCCCCTATAGCCATGAATAAACTTTCAGCCTCTGACTGCATCATAGTTGTCAGTAGGCAGATATCCCAAATGTGGCCCCTCCTACAATGCACTGGCCAACTGATTTGCATATTTGTAATATTGTAATAAGATGATTTTCTCTTCATTTATCTTTCAGTGGCTTATGGTCATAAAGTGTGTTCCTTCTCCCATCGATGGCACCCCTACACTGCACCATCATTGGTTTGGGAGGCATATTGGACCTTGCTACCTATTTAAGAAACCTTATATATTGTATCTCGATATGATAATATAAATCACCGAAAAGCTACACAAACAGTGAATATGACAATTAGTCTTGCTATTATATCGTAGAGGTTGACACGAGCAAAATACCTGTTGAGATCCCATATTTTGCTGTTGTTATCCAGGGAACAAGAGGCCAGGAAATCTCCACACGTGTGCCAGGAGCAGCCCCAGACGGCATGTGTATGTCCTTCCAACGTCAGGATACATTCAGACTTGGCAAAGTCCCAAATACGAACTGTTGAGTCACCGGAACATGTCGCCAGCTTTGTGCCGCTAAAAAAAAATAAAGCAAAGGATAAGGTGCCAACATTTTGGACAGAATATGACACATGTGCTAACGTAATGTGAACATTTCATATATATCTGATAAAATATCCATCATTTTTCTAAACAGCATATACATCCATCTGTGACGTTTGACTATATACAAGTCCATCATGGGGTTTCCCTTGACAAGTGCTATCACTAAGGCTTGAGGTCACATCATAATAAAGAGATATCATCAAGCACAAAATGCTAAACATGTAAGTACTGCAAGATATGAGGATATGGCCTCATGCATATAACCATAGTATGGCGCCATACAAGCTTGGAGCCAAAGAGGTAATGTTATCCTATGGAGGTGTACTTGCATCAGTCATACATCTATCCAGAGGTTCGGCGCCATGATGCATTGGATACACTGAGTTTTCCGTCAACAAACATTTGCATCTTTTCAGGAACTTGTATGGAGCTTGTACAGCACTCACTGCAGAATATTATTTGCCATACTTTACATTACATCTATACAGAGTGCTGTCTACTATGGATATTTCATACTGTATGGTTGTGCGACAGTGGTTTAAAGAGGCTCATTTCAACTACACTTACTGCTGCTTAGAATTGTAACATCTGGACTCCAGTATGATAACCATACAGGAATCCTCCTTAACTAAGATTTTAGAAGCAACTATATTTCATATAAAACACAGGGTATAGACTGTACAGAATCTTTACAGCTACATTAAGATCACTGAGGCTGGAAGCCATTACTCTCTCTGCAACCCAAAGTCGCCCCTCACCAGTGGTTGCATTCTGCATGGTACTAAAATACAATATCGACGTGTGCAGTTAGCAGGTCACATTGGAATAGATGGCTTTGACCAAAAATGTGCCAGACGTCAGGCCCCTCACCCCCCCTAAAAAAAACCCTAAAAAAACAAACACATTTCACAACAACAAAAGACTATGATGAGTATAACCCTGCGCCATTTCTGTGCCGCTACATTCAGTTTCATACCTTGAGATGTACATCATTGTTACGCGGCCACAAGTTGCACAAGTCTTGTCATAAACCATCAAGACATTGATTAAGAAATACTCTCTAATTAATCGGATATCTCAAGATCCAGAAGATGGAGTATTTTGTGACACCATGATTAAGGAGGCAAAATCATTTACTTTCATAGTATCACCCTATGTAAAGATGGCTGAAGAGGTTTCCGGGATAAAAATGTAGATGGTCTATCCTAAATATCAGATCAGTGGGGGTCTGACACCCAACACCCCCATTAATCAGCTTTTATGGACAGCTGACACACGGATAACAGAACTGGTCAAACCAGGATTCTGCAGATTATCTCTCATTCACTTTAAAAGGAGCTATAGACACAGCCATCTCCAACTTGAATCGGATAACTCGCTGCACCATGAGAACTCACAACAAACCAAACCACTGAAAGCAATGGAAAAACAAGCCATGATTAGCAATTATTTACTTATCATGTTAAAAGTCATATTAAGCAGACCTATAGACTCCACATAATCAGTGAAGGCTCCAATTCTCAGACTCCGCCCATCTGACACTTGGCACCTCTCCCCCGGATAGGTAACAAATTGTCATTCTAGGAACAGGTTAAGTTTTCTCGTATGTACGGCATCTCTTTTAATTAATGTTTGCTTCAGGCTAATATAATAAGATGAAAGAGTGTATAAAGCAATATCAAATCATCAAAAGTAAACCAAAAGATAACATTTCCTTTCTTCTTTTTGCAAGCAAACTTAATTTCATATTCAACTATTGTTGCTCCTATTTGATGTGTTTTATTACAAAAGGAACCTTGATTCATTTCGGTTACAGTGAAGCAGATGGCCATGGAAGTCAAGCATCTCTGCAACATTTATTTTAGCTGTAATGTGATTGTTCTGCCTCATTCTTCTGGCAAAGCTGAACTGCCCATTAAATGCACAGCGGCTCCCATGCACACGGCCCCTCTATGCATCATCAAGTACGTCCAGTATCCTTGTGCTGTTTGGTGTAACAATAAGTCTCAATGAGGTCGCTTTCTTACAATGATGAGACTAAATGTCATGTTGTCTATGTTATTATTACGATTGTATCATCAGTGGCGTAACTAAAGTCTTGTGGGCCCGATGCAATCTTTTGTCCAGGGCCCCCCTACCTCATCCCTATAGTGATGGTGGGTGGTGAGGAGTTTAATCCACCTTAGTGTGGCTCTCCTTGGCTTATGGGCCAGATGGAAGCTGCAATCTCAATACTGATGCCAGTGCTTATGCCCCCCAGAGGGGTCACACTGGGCAGACCGCCACTGATAGGGAAGTCAATTTAGCAATACGGTAAGTCATCCCTTGCATATACAGTGTTGGCCAAAAGTACTGGCCCCCCTGCAATTCTGTCAGATAATACTCTTTTTCTTCCAGAAAATGATTGCAAGCACAAACACTTTGGTAATATCTTCATTTATTTTGCTTGCAATGAAAAAAACACAAAAGAGAATGGAAAAAAAAAAGGTCAAATCATTGATCATTTTACACAAAACTCCAAAAATGGGCCGGACAGAAGTATTGGCCCCCTCAGCCTAATACAGCACAACCTTTAGACAAAATAACTGCGCATAACCGCTTCCGGTAACCAGCAATGAGTTTCTTACAAGGCTCTGCTGGAATTTTAGACCATTCTTCTTTGGCAAACTGCTCCAGGTCCCTGAGATGTGAAGGGGGCCTTCTCCAAACTGCCATCAAGAGATCTCTCCTCCCCCACAGGTGTTCTATGGGATTCAGGGCTGGACTCATTGCTGGTCACTTTACAAGTCTCCAGTGCTTTCTCTCAAACCATTTTCTAGTGCTTTTTGAAGTGTGTTTTGGGTCATTGTCCTGCTGGAAGACCCCTGACCTCTGAGGGAGACCCAGCTTTCTCACACTGGGCCCTACATTATGCTGCACAATGTGTTGGTCGTCTTCAGACTTCATAATGCCATGCACATGGTCAAGCAGTCCAGTGCCAGAGACAGCAAAGCAACCCCAAAACATCAGGGAACCTCCACCATGTCTGACTGTAGGGACCATGTTCTTTTCTTTGAAGGCCTCTTTTTTTCCTGTAAACTCTATGTTGATGCCTTTTCCTACTTTTGTCTCATCTGACCAGAGAACATTCTTCCAAAACGTTTTTGGCATTCTCAGGTAAGTTTTGGCAAACTCCAGCCTGGCTTTTTTCTGTCTCTGGGTAAGAAGTGGGGTCTTCCTGGGTCTCCTACCATACAGTCCCTTTTCATTCAGACGCTGACGGATAGTATGGGGTGACACTGTTGTACCCTCGGACTGCAGGGCAGCTTGAACTTGTTTGGATGCTAGTTGAGGATCTTTATCCACCATCCGAACAATCTTGTGTTGAAATCTCTCATCAATTTTTCTTTTCCGTCCACATCTAGGGAGGTTAGCCACAGTGCCATGGGCTTTAAACATCTTGATGACACTGCACACGGTAGACACAGGAACATTCAGGTCTTTGGAGATGGACTTGTAGCCTTGAGATTGCTCATGCTTCCTCACAATTTTGCTTCTCAAGTCCTCAGACAGTTCTTTGGTCTTCTTTCTTTTCTCCATGCTCAATGTGGTACACACAAGGACTCAGGACAGAGGTTGAGTCAACTTTAATCCATTTCAACTGGCTGCAAGTGTGATTTAGTTATTGCCACCACCTGTTAGGTGCCTCAGGTAAGTAACAGGTGCTGTTAATTACACAAATTAGAGAAGCATCACATGATTTTTCAAACAGTGCCAATACTTTTGTCCACACCCTTTTTTATGTTTGCTGTGGAATTATATCCAATTTGGCTTTTTGACAATTCTTTTTGTGGTTTTCCATTGAAGACAAATTAAATGAAGATAATAATACCAAAGAATTTGTGATTGCAATCATTTTCTGGAAGAAAATGAGTATTATCTGACAGAATTGCAGGGGTGCCAATACTTTTGGCCAACACTGTATATATTTAGTTAGTGAAACGTTTTTAATTATAGCAATGACTCTCTTTCCTACAATCTATTACAATGTTCACCCTTTGTAATATAATTCAACTTGCCACAAGTAATAATTACTCCAAATGAGCCGGCAAGCTGAAACAATAGAGAGAACATTTAGAAAAAAATCCCCATGTCCCTGGGCCTTAAAGTGTCAAGATAAAGTATTCTCAGTGCAAATATTGGAAATACCGTTCATTGTTTATTGATCAGGAATAGTGTAGTTTATCACATGTACCAGGATTGTGCTATTTTAGACTAATCTCCTGGTCCTGGCACTTCTACTTCAACGTTCTGCCACAGACTATGCTGGTGACATGCCGGACTAGCTCCACTCAATAGTTAAACCATGTTTCGGCATCGGCTAGTGTACCGAGCCAAAGAGTTACCCCCCCCCCCTTCTAGTACGTCAGTGCTAGGATCAGGTGAGAGCTTCTTAAGATAGATGATCTGAGAATGTTTGGTAAATAAAGTGTAGAAGTTTATTTATTTTTTACAATACATAAACAAATGGTATTTTTTTGCCCCTGAACAGCCCCTTTAAGTTCACCCTACCTACTAAACCTAGAAAAATTAAGGCTATACACTGACTACATTGTACACCGGTTATAATGTGTTGGTACAGTTATCTATAACTGGAGTAGGGTTGAACGATCGAGAAAGATCAGCGATCGAGCAAATTTCACGATCGCAATCGGCTGGAAAATGAGCGGAAATCAGATTTTGAAATCTCAAGATTAGCTCAACCTCACTGTATATATAATATACAATTAGGGTTGAGCGATCGGGATTGGAAAAGATCGGATCCCGATCGACGATCGAGCAAATTCCACGATCGGGATTGACTAGAAAATGATTGGTAATCGGATTTTAAAATCAATCCTGAAATCTCATGATCGCTCAACCCCAACTGGAGCTAACCAGAACTTTTTTTTTTTTTTTTCATTTAAATAAATGCCGTATTGAGGTGACCGGTTACTATATACTGCATAGGGGCTCTTGGAAAGTTCTCCTGCAATCCTATTTCCATATATTGCGCTCTTCCTTGTAACCAGACCAAACATGTTTGTTATCAAAATGAATGTAAACTAATCCAACACTGAAAGGAAAATTTCCTTTTGCCGATATTTGCTGCTTGGTATTAACAGGTTTTCTGGAACATTAATATTGATGTCTTGTGGTCAGAATAGGACATTGATATTAGCACAGTAGGCCACCATACTGTTGTCTGAAGGGGGCACAAAGTTCAGACAAGCAGCAAATCTCCTTCCCCTTCACTACACCTTGTATTGGTAATGTCTGGTATTGCAGATCTTACTGAAACCAAATTGCAGAATACCAGGCATGTTCACTGCAAAACGTAGATTATTCTACCTGTCAACTGAACATTGAAGGGATACGGCTCCCAGTCAGTAAGTATTGGTATACTATCGTATGGCAGTGAAATCACTGAGCCATTCCACGCATAGGTTCCCCTAAAATGTTTGTACCCCTATAAATGTACAGGAATGATAAACATGATGATATCACTGTATAGTTATGTCGCATGGAACGGATAAGGCAAACAATGATACCACAGCGATAATAACATTTTAGAAACAAGGTGATGTTACAATAAAGGGATACTAATCATTGTGATGTCATAGTGAACAGTTATGTCACATCACATGGATAATACATATAGTGAAGCCACATAACAGAAATATTAAGCAAAGGGGTAGTAAACATTGTGATGTCATAGCTAAAGCCTAAGGAGCACCGCACATGGATAATAAACAGTCATGTTAGAGTAAGGCAATACCAAACTAAGGGATAGTAACTATTGTGATGTCATAAGAAGCACAGTTATGTCATAGGACATGAATAATAAACACAGTGATGTCACAGATGAGGAATAAGCACCAGGAGTGGTGTCATAAAACAGGATTAATAAATGTGATGATGTCACAATACATAAATAATATAAATAAACTAACATTGGTATTCTTTGATGTGCTACAGTGCCTATCGAGTCCCTTTAGATCCTACGGTACAAGTAGGACTGTAACCTCAATGCCCCATTTTGTTACGTTTGTTAACCCTGTTGTGTCTCCACACTCTACCCTTAAAGGGGCTGCCCCATCTCAAGGATCCTATCTATACTGCTATCTTAAGTGGATTTAAGATTTTTCATAAATAGATTGCTTCATCAAAACTGCTTTGTTTGGACCCACGGACCTGGGGATGATCTTTTCTCTCCGCCCAGGACAAGTGACGTAGCTCCCTGCTCTCAGGAGGGAAGGGGAGCTGAGTGTTCGGAGCTTGTATTTCTGAGCTGTTTATCTCTAATTGAATTTTGCTGATAAAGGCTTAGATAGGGAGACTGCTACCTCTGTATGTAAGCACAGACCTAAAACTGAGTTTATTGCAAGCTGACTCTTGTTCTTGTAGCATGTAAATTTGGGATTCTCATCACCTATCAAATCCAGCTCTGCTACATCAGCTTCATATTGTGCATCTTCTAGTGATACTGTGCTAATTTATTTATAACCATCCCTCATTAGCAGAGCTGGCTTTGCCTGTGAAACCCCACCCACCAATTCACCGAGAAAACCAGGAAGTGAACAGAGCACACAACGGGCAAGTTGGTGAACAGGCGAGTTGGGAATACTCCTTTAAGAGCAGCAACTTAAAAGGAAGTCTGCCAGCAGTACCCCTAATCCCAATACCTTGAAGAAGGGATCCTACAGTTTTAAATATCTCTCTGTTATTCAGTTTTGTGAACCCATTTTCATTTAAATTGATGTTTTTCATATGGAAATAAGAGGAATGTGTTTTGGTGGCGTGCCGAACATATCCAGGCTTCAGTCTCAGCTCTAGGTCATCAGGCAAAGCACTTTCCTTATTTACTGCAGACAGACTCCCTTTAAGTGCCCCCTACTCTCCAGCATGCATTATACAGTATGTTATATGGATTTTCTCTATACATTTAACATGTTTAAGGTTTTATAATAAAATCAGGACCAGCAGTGAATTATTAATAGCTGTCGAATTTCAGCTAAAAAGACAGCAGTAGACGCACCTGAAGTTGGCAATTGTTATGGCAAGATGTGAATGTAAGATCAGAACTGTGTAGCTAGAGAAAAAGCTCTCGCAAGACTCCGCACTGGGACTGTAAGGATTAATATTGCAAAGACAAGAACTACACATAGATCACACATAGCTCTCCATGGGCACTTTCCTCTATGCATAAAAACCTATTAAATATGCAGGTAAAATGATACTTTTCTTCATCACTATTTCATACATTTGCTTCTATTATTTTGCTTTTTCATGTTTTCTATGCCGTCGCCAGGGATAGCGCTCAGTTAAGATCGGCAATGCTGTTGTTTTCTCAGTAATACACATAATGGATTGCTAGGATACACTTATGTTAGCCATGTCAAGGGATTCTTTTTGTCTATGTTTGTTAGTAGAAATGCATAAAAAAATATCTTCATATAAAACAGGATCAATCATGGACAAAACCTTCATAAACCTCGCAAAGAAATGCAGAGATATAAAAAGTATCCTTCCATTACACTGTGAGAGGGTGAAGGGTGTGGTCTGGGAGAACAGGTATGTCCCAGCCAGGCACCTATAGGGTGTTTGGTAAAGACCCACACCAGGGAGGTCATCTGTGTAATCAAGGCCTGATATAGTCTGTGTGTGAGGACTAGGAGGGTGGCACCACACTGACAAAGCTGACCTGTCCAAACCAAATCTACAAAGTAGGGACTGTGTCACCCATTGTTGTTGCCAAGGCGGGAGACTGGTAGCCAGGCTTCTGTATAGACAGGAAAAAGTTTTCCCATGTTTAGTGAGTTCTCAGCCGAGAAGGCTTTTATTTTGTTTATTCTGTGCCTTTAAAAAGGCAGTGCCCGCACTACAAGTTACTAAAGCCTGAACCTGTGTGCAATCCAGTGACTGTGTCCTTGTTTCCTGCACTGCTACCGAACATCTACCTGAGCGATTCCCCACGACACCTAAAATAAAAAGGGAATGTTGCATATCGTTCTTGCTTACGTCTACAGCCCTTGTGCAGATCTGTATATCTTCATGGCAGACAACAGGTACCAGGCACCCACCAGGTGCACAGTCAGGAAAGGGTCTGGCCATATTTCCTCTAAAAATCCGGTAGAAGAAGGTAGATGTTGCGGGGAGGACCGGAGCCTCTGCAGCACTGTGAAAAGGCCGCCGGCCATCTTGAGTCCCCACTGATATTTCAGTTCACCTTTTCTTACAATCGGAAGAGACTAGCCAGTTTCCTTGGATTTGCACCCATTCACTTGTAAGGTGTCGTCTGTGCTGCTTTGGACTTTATTTTTTTTAAATATATCTATCTAATACAATAATAATTAAAAAAAAAAAACAGGATGGCACTCGAAAAATAGAAAACAAAATATTAGTTCAAGGTGTGACCTTTCAGGACCTTTTTCAGCAGGCCATTGGAAGAAGTAGGGCTAGTTCACACGTGGGCAAAGGGGCGGATTTTGACAGCGGATTTCACTTCAAAATCCGGCCCTTTACAATGGTGGTCTATGTAGACCACCGGGCTTTTCTTTTCCGCTAGCGGCGGGCTGCCGCTAGCGGAGAAAAGAAGCGACCTGCCCTATCTTCAGGCGGAAGCCGCGCGGACTCAGCCGCGCGGCTTCCGCCCCCGGCAGTTCCCTCCTATGTCGGCTCATTCATTTGAGCCGACAGCGGAGGGGAAAGCCGTGACCGCGATGGTCGTGGCAGGCGGGTTTTGACAAGAGAGAGACGCGGCTCGCCACGTCTCTCTCGGTGTCAAAACCCGCGTGGGCAGTTCACGTGTGAACTGACCCGTAGAGCTACCAGGAAGAAGAAGAGAATAATAGTCTACCTGTCCAATAAGAGGCGGTGTGTCCTAGACTACCTCCGACCTCCTATAGACACTGTAGTCACAGATCTCAGTTCTGTCCTAATGGAGATGAACTAGAAAGCAGTCAAGCAACAAGATCTCAGGAAAATAAATAACAGATTGGCATCTCTTTTTGGGGTGGACGTTCATGTAATTTCTGAGCTTCCCACTGGGGAGTCTCTTTAGGTATTTTCAACTAAGTCATACTCAATTATGTGTTGTATAGATAGCGAGTAGAATGGATTTGCATTCAAAGAAGCACAATCATCTAGAAATTGACGCTCCTTGAACCAATTAAGCAATTTCAAGCTCGGGAAAACACTGCCGAGGTCAATGGAATGGACAGTTTTATTGAATTTGCACTTAATGGCTGCAACCTAGCTTATTTGTTAAATATCTCCGTAGCAGGAGACACAGTCTCAGCCTTGTGAACCTCAAGTGTTGACGATGAGTTTAATAAAGGTCATGTCTGGGGGTACATACAGCTTGTTATGCTATGTAGATACTGTCACACTATCCAATTATCTACAGTACTTGCTGAAAGTCTTAGTCTGTAGTTTGTCTTGGAAGATTTTCTTGGAAACTTTTTCATTATGCATATTAGGAAAGAGATAAAGTTCAACCAATCAGCCTGTAGAAAATAGATTCCTATAACATATTCCTATAATACATATATTATTCCTAAATATATTCCTAATACAGATAGATAGATAGATAGATAGATAGATAGATAGATAGATAGATAGATAGATAGATAGATAGTAACAGTGCTCTGGATACTCAGTATTTAACAGTAGTAGTACAATGCTATAACCTGACCCGTGTGTGTGCATATGTGTATATTACACACATGGACAATATTTCTAGTCCCCCTCGTTTAATGAATGAAAACCCCACAATGGTCACAGAAATAACTTGAATCTGACAAAAGTAATAATAAATAAAATTCTATGAAAATGAACAAATGAAAGTCAGACATTCAACAGAATAAAAAAAATAAAACTCATGAAACAGGCCAGGACAGAAATGACGGTTCCCATAACTTAATATTTTGTTGCACAACCTTTTCGAAGCAATCGCTGCGATCGCACGATTCCTGTAACAGTCAATGAGACTTCTGCACCTCTCAGCAGGTATTTTGGGCCACTCCTCATGAGTAACCTGCTCCAGTTGTCTCGGGTGTGAAGGTGCCTTTTCCAGACATTTCAGCTCCTTCCAAAGATGCTCAATAGGATTTAGGTCAGGGCTCATAGGAGGCCTGTGTTTCCCCCTTAGCCATTCTTGGGTGTTTTTAGCGGTGTGTTTTGGGTCATTATCCTGTTGCAAGATCCATGACCTGCAACAGAGACACTGGGCAGCACATTTCTCTCTAGAATCTTGATAGTCTTGAGATTTCATTGTACCCTGCACAGATTCAAGACACCCTGCGCCAGAGGCAGCAAAGCAGCCCCAGAACATAACAGAGCCTCCTCCATGTTTCACAGTAGGGACAGTGTTCTTTTTAAGATATGCTTCATTTTTCTATTTGTGAACATAGAGCTCATGTGCTTTACCAAAAAACTTCAATTTTTATTTTTGTTTCATCTGTCCATAGGACATTCTCCCAGAAGCTTTGAGACTTGTCAACATGGAGTTTGGTTATTATAAATTTGTCGGATTCCGCATCAAAATCCAGACCAAAAACCGCCGTCTGAACCCAGCTTTAGAAGTTTGGGGCACTCAGGTGTATTGGCTTAAGTAGCGGACAATAAGAATACTTTAGATGTTTAGAAGATGGCACGTGGGTCTGAACACAAGCAACATGCCGAGTGGCACAATGTAGAGGTAGTGGTGCGGAGCAAGATACCAACCTCCAAGACAAGTGAACCACTTGGTCATTACATTGTAGTTGACTGGGGCAGTTTTTTAAAAGGTGGCATCCAATAGTTATGAGCACAATGGCCATTTGTTATGGACGCAACCTTTGGATTACTGTACGCTAATAAAATTTGGACTAGAGTAGAAATACATGGAAGTAGATCTGCAATTATAATGTTAATGAAATTCCAGAAAAACCACTAGTCATAAATCAAAAACCTTTCACAGCACCCCACAGGTAAAGAACAGCTCTGTTTTTGCTTTTTTTTTCCCCTGCCCAACTGATCTATTCCTTGTCTAACATGAATTAAAATAATTATAGGATATACATCATTTGTGAGGCTGCTTAATAATTGCATACCGCCTTGCTCCTTTTGCCCTTCAGCGTGCCTTTTATTAACTATTCCAGCGTTTACTAGGTTGCAGCACTACGCTACGAGATTGAATCATCCAGCCGGCATCCATATTCATGATGGCGTCAATCATTATGAGTGAGGAGGCGCCAAATTAATAGAAAATTCTGCAACAACACAAGCAAATAAACAATCTTGGTGTGCCATCTGTGGGTAATTAGTTAGCAGCAAGCCATCTCTTCTCCGGAGTTTGTATTATGGATCTTTTTTCTCGTAATTTATGTAAATTTCCACAATTTTTAGGCAAAACAAATTATAGAAACTGTTGCTTTCTAATGAAAAGTAAACTTTGTTTACAGTTCAGTGAATAGAATTCCTTTTATCATGAAACAGTCTGTTGCTCTTGCGGAGAAGATCGCGTTTTTTTGTGTGTTTTTTTTACGGCTATAGGTAATCTTTTAATGTGTGCAATAAAGGAAGGATTGGCCTTGTGCCGTTCCTAAAACTCTATCTTCTCAACTGTTAAATAGGATTTTGAGTCTGTCAGCAAAGCTTGCTTTATTGATAATTGTCAAGGTTCCCATTATCCACCTTTTACTGAAGAAAGAGCAAACCTGGCTTAGTGCTATTTAATGCTTACAAATAAAACGGGAAACAAATCCCAGGCGCCCGATTCATTCGCTGTATTTGCATAAATCATTCAATCAGTTTTTCAAAGGAGGACAACGACTAATCTGGTTATTTTGCGGTGGTAAATATAAGTTATAGAATATTAAATGTACTGTATAATAAACTCCGCAGGGTCAACAACTGGAATTGGAGAAACCCATGTAAAATATAGACAAATTAAAGCATTGTCAATGTCCAATTGGTCATGTGCCTATGAATCAATACCAGAAGTCCTCAGGTTACTGTTTAGACTAGAGGTCACTGGAGAGGAACTGATGTCACCACTCACATATGTCACCAGTCCTTTCCAGCGACCACTGAAACCAATTTCAGATATTACATGAGATTTTTTTTATTTATTTTTTTTATGTAGATTGTGAGCCCCATGTAGGGATCACAATGTAATTTTTTTCTCCTATCGGTATGTCTTTGTAGAATGGGAGGAAATCCACACAAACACAGGGAGAACATACAAACTCCTTGCAGATGTTGTTCCTGGCGGGATTCGAACCCAGGACTCCAGCGCCGTAGGGCTGCAGTGCTATCCACTGAGCCACCGTGTTGCCCCAATATTATAGATATTACATGTAGCTTTGGGTGGTTGCTACAAATTTTCAGGCAAAGGCCGTGTCAGGATTCGAACCCAGGATGTAAGGTTGCAAAGTAGGGATGCTACCGCTGTAGCATACAGTCGGATTGATATTACATGAGATTGAGGTCTTCCAGCATTGATACACAAGACCAAACAGGCAACAGATCACTGGGGGCAGGTGAGTGACACGCCATGTAACGTCCCATGAACTACAATGTGACACACCCACTATACAATGTACAACACTTTGCTTTTTAAATAGTGAGAAGGTTGCAGAATTCGTCTGAATTCAATTGGCAGAAATGATGAGTGACAGACCCCCACCTATCCGAAAGACAAGTCATTAAGTTTTTGTTACAGAAAACCCCATAAAAAATAATAATAATAAAAAAAGCTTGCATGTGAAACCCCGCCCACCAATTAACATAGAAAACCGAAGAAGACAACTGTGTTTACAGCCGACAAGCTGGTGAGCGAACAACATGGGAATACCTCTTTAAGACACATATATAAAAAAAATTTTAAAGCGAAACACATACACATTAGCTACCCTTGTGTCTAAAGACCCACAGTCTACAAACATATACATTTTTTTAAGCAACGCTTTAGATTTTTTTTTTTTAAAGGGATAAAACGTAAATACTTCTATACAAAATTGATATCCCCAGAATCATACTGAACCACAGAATCCAGCTGACGTCATTTTGGCTGCACAATAATGGCGTAAGAACAAAGCCCGTAAAAACACATAAATATATAGATCAATATATATGAAAATGAATGCGCAGGTTATTGACAGCAGTGTTACCATTATAATTAGGATAGAGAAGATCTTATTGTAACAAGATGAGGAACAATAATGTAAACCCACCATGAAATCCGTCACACTATTCCCATTGTAGTCAGCCTGTCAAGGGGTAGTCCCTACATTGAAAAAAATATCAATCACACTTAGTCTCGGAATGGCCGTAATTGCATCCACTGTGCGGGATCACTAATCTCATCAATTGTACAAATCCACTAATTTGTCTCCAAATCAAACATAGCTTTGTGTATCTGTACTAGTTCCAATATGTAGACATCCATCAAATGGAAAGACAAAGGTCTACAAGTCTAAGCATGGACATGCTAGATGGAAATTTCCCAGCATTGGCTTAATAGGTCAATCAAGAAAACCAGCACATACGAGGAAACTATGAATAGAAGGTCATAAAACTCAACAGTTACATGAAAACATGGCCGCCATACTAACAATCAAACAGAAATATATGAGCTCACCCAATTATAATAATTACTATAATCATAATTATTTGTCCTGATACTATAGTATCAGGACAAAGAAGCCCCAACTATATATCCTAACAGGCAGTAGGCTACAGATCTTAACACTCTGTTATCCCAGACAGGGTGTGGGCCCTATATATTGCTATAAAGTCCTAGTGTTTGAAGGTTCCTTCACAACTACCGGTGTGTTACTGAACAAAATACATATTGGGACAAGGTGTTATAGGGTTTTGGTGTAAAGGTAAGCCTGGGTACCACCTTTGTCAGGATGGGAACTACTTGGGGCACAGGGTGAGGATTGTAGGGCTCAATAGGATGAGTAAGTAGGACCTCTTTGGTTTGGCAACTCCTACAGATTAGGTGGATTAGCCCTTTACCAGTGTGGATTGGGACTGTTGCCACCTAGCGACCACCATATAGAGCTTGAGGACATAATCTCACCTTGATAATTGGGTAAGATCCATCCAATATTCATGTCTATTACACGTCGAGATATAATTGGTGGGGCCTCTTGATATAATTGGGTGATCACATGGATAGTTGTTTTTGTGATTTTCATGTGAACAAGAGTAGAAGAAAAATTAAAAAAATGTAAAAAACCCAAAAACTAATAAGCATTCTATTCTGAGTCGGATAAGCCCCACTGCTCCAGTGGTCCTCGTTGGTCATACAGTGCTGGTTGTAATGGGACTGTGGTAGCTAATTGGTCATACGTCACATAGTACAAGCAGGGGACAACTAGAGTGGGCGCACTAGAGGAGCAGATATTGAGCGGAGGAGTATTTCATTAAGAGATGAGTACTTCATTCCCTTCATCACATTGTCTGGTCTTGGCCACAATTTTGAAAAGGTCAGAGATATATAAAAAAGTTATTTAAATAAGAATTTTATACATTTCCACAACTTGCCCGCGAAAAAAAAGACACCTTGTTCTGTTCCCGTACACAAAAGCATATATAGAAACTCGGATAAACTTTATTATTTTTCAAATTTTTGGAATTTTGTAAGAGTATTAAAATGATGTTATGCCTTAATCATACTGACCTGGAGAACAAAGGAAATGTCATGTCAAAGGCACAATAATGAATTTTTTTTTTCTCTGCAGATTTTAGGGAATATTAAAGGGGTATTCCCACCTTGCATACTCACCAGTCTTCACTCCTGTAAAATCTTCTTTCTTCCTGGTTTCTTGCATCATTTGGTAGGCGGGGTTTCACATGCAACCTGCCATTTAGCTCCACCCCCAAATTTGCATGTAGCTCCGCCCACCCACATTGGACTATGAAGTACAGGCAGCAGCAACTCCATTCTGTGTTACATACAGAGACTGCCTGTCTCTGCCATAATGAACACAATTGAATGAGCTAGCCTGATAACTGGGAGAACAGAAGAAATGAAAGCAGCTCCTCTCCCCTATCTGCTAACAGGAAGCTAGGTCACGTGGTGTAGACACAGGAATAGCTAGATACACAGGCTCGCTCCCGTGCACTTAGCCCCTTCTCCCTCCCCCTGAGAGCAGCAGATACATCACTTGACTTTTGAGCAGATAAGTCAGGGCTGTGTCAACAATGAATTGAATCAAGTAAGATAGTGGACAAGCAAAGCAGTTTTGCTGAAGCAGTGTATTTAGGAAAAGTCTTACATCCACATTAACAAGCAGTATAGATAGGATCCTTGTGATGGGACAACCCCTTTAACTGGAAGATCCATTTGTCCAATACGGGGGAAAAACCTATAGTTATGTAATTGAAAAAAAATAAAAAATTATGCCTTTGGAAGGCAGGAGTAAAAATTGGTAATGATAAAACTGAAAATATTTACAATGGAAAGGGTTAAATAGATTGGGGCAGATTTTTTTAAGCTATTTTGTAAACCAGTCTTAATAAAGGGTCTGAATTACTAAGAGGCTCGGGATTCTTAATAAATCAGGTGCACGTCCATGCACCAAAATGGAAGTCTACACCAGTCAGGAACTGGCGTAGAATATCTGTATAACACTCAGGATTTTTCCTCCAGTTCGTGACTTGACTTTCTCTTAAAGTGAACCCATATACTGGTGGTATAGTGGTTCTAAACTAGCTGACAGGTTTCCTTTCATTTCAATTTTCAGACAATTAAATTTACAAGCAGGAAGCATTTAGTTGATATTACCAAGGGGACTGACTTAAGCTATGGCCCCACGTTGCGGAAACACAGCTTTTTTTGTGCAGATTTTGTTGCCGTTTTTTGAGCCAAAGCCAACAATGGCTGCAAGAGGAATGGTAGATATACATAAAGTTCTTATACATCTACTTTCTGCCTAACTCACTCCTGGCTTTGGCTTAAAAAACCACAACAAAATCTACAACCAAGAAAGCTGTGTTTCCGCTACATGGGGCCTTAGCCTTATTTGGGTTTTCTGTTCCACTGCCATATTGTTATTAAAGAGGTTTTCCCATCTCACTGTTTAAGAAGTCTTCTCACCTCCTGCATTTCTCCCCCCCCCCATCTTGCTGAACGGAAACACAATACTTATTAAGAGCAGATAATATGCACATGCTTATAGAGAACTGACTCAGTGTTATCTGTGTGTTTACTTAGAGAGATAACAGACAGGACTTTATCAGCAAACTGCAATTAGCTGAATTGATTGTCCTGCCAGCAGAGCTGTAGATAACAGTGAGAGCAGTCAGTGACGTCACTTGTCCTATTTCATAAATCCGAGGTTATGGCAATGCTGTGTAAACAATGGGAGGAATAAGTTCACATAGCAGGCAAACAAAGCAGCATTTCTAAAGCAATATATTTAGGAAAAGGCTACCAGTATATATATAGTATCCTTGAGATGGGAATACTCCTTAACAAAACTTGACATGGCAGCGACAAAGTAAATGAAAAGAGAATTCAAAACAGAGTACAAAAGTGGTGGTGGATATAAGATTCTGGTGGGAATGTTGGTCAAGACATAAGCATTACTAGATCATCTTGGGATTGCTGTTTATTGTTTTTTTTTTGTTTTTTTTTAAATACAGATTAGATCTGTAAGGAACAATAGTGCTGATACAAGATACTGAACTATCAGTTGTGAGCAGGAGATCTCACTACCTACCAAAGGAACTGCCACATGTTATCGGGATAGCTGCCTATGTCCCCACCTCTGCAAAAAAACGTTTCTGCCTGTTATATCTACATGCTGTGACCCCCCTCCTCGTGTCCTCCAACCACAGTCGGGCTGTATTATTAACATCACTCCGCACAGAGAACTAAATGATCCTGCAGTGTGTCTGTGTTTCTTTCTTTTTAGTTGCTATGATTCCTATGATTTCTCTATCTGCCATGTGCTTGTATGTGTTTCTCTCGTTATATACTACTGTACCATCCAGGAAACTGTACCACTGAAATTTCCCCATTGTGGGACTATTAAAGCATTATCTTATCGTATCTTATCAAATCTTGAAGTTGCAATAATTCCTTAATCTATCTTTTTCCGCACTGTACAGAATAAGTAACGGAATTGCTTTTCTACAATGTTTCTAGCATGTTATATGTTCATAAAAGTCAGACTTTTTCCCACTTTCTCACTAATTATCTGCTTCCCTCTAACACCAACCTCGGAGACCCGGCAACTTCCTGACATAAGTGGTTGGAAATTTAACTTCTGTCTTCATATTCAATGAAGTTCTCCAAAGCTAAAATTGCTCGTCCTTGGCTCTTTGTAGATGAATAAGACCTTTAAATAGTGAGGTCAAGCCATACTGTGAATCTCTCTTCACAGTTCAGATGCGGTAAAATGCTGCTTTGTTTAACTGGGGCTAAGGAAACATCGCCTACTGATGACATTTAGCGGCGTTTGAAGCCTTATTTTCATAGTAACTGCTGTGACCCCGAGGGCTTCTAATTCACCGCTATATTTTTTTTATTCATGATGGAGAACTTTTTTAGAATCTGTCCATCATTGTACATAGACATAATCTGAAAATAATACTAGGAGGAGTATGGCATTTCATAAGGAATTTATAAATAACTTTAAAAAAAATCAGAATTCTTATATACATCATTGATATTCACAAATACAGTATAAAAAATAAGACTGTGAAAGGTTTTTGGTCTTGCTGTAAGTAGGTCAATCATCTCAATCTTATAGAACTTTTAGTACATAGCAATCTATACACAGATATACTATATCCACACACTCAAAAGTTAAGCTTTGTTGAGACTGAGGTAGTAGGATTTTTTATGGATACAGGTCTCTTAGGTTTCCGACTCCTTAATAGTGAAGCAGACAATATTAGCGAAACACGCCGTTGTGGACAGAGACATTAGAAAGCAAAAAACCATCTTTTGGGTGCATTCACACAGAGTAACGTGCCGCGTGACCTGGCACGTATACGTCGTGTGAGATTTTGAGCGCTGTATACGCTCCCATTGATTTCAATGGGAGCCGGGATCGTATACGCCACGTTATTTTGCAAAATCACGGCCGCAAAATAACGCGTGTATACAATCCCGGCTCCCATTGAAATCAATGGGAGCGTGTACGGCGCTCAAAATCTCACACGGCATATACGTGCCAGGTCACGCGGCACGTTACTCCGTGTGAATGCACCCTAATACCGATGTGTCCTTACTTACATTTCCTCTTGGCTCAACATCTCAATATGTGTAACACATGATGAATTACTTTTTAAAACAACATGTCCATCTATGAGTGGTCGCCCGGGGTTTGTTTTGGCAATTTTAGCCTTTAGGTTTTCGTAGCAAACCATGATGTCATAGTTACATAGTAGATGAGGTTGGATAAAGACATCAGCCCATCATAATGAATTGGTTTCAAGAGAAACTGGAGTCCTTAACCAAACTGAAGGTAACATAAGGACGGACACATCTGTATTTCTGCCAGTCCAGTAAGCCCAGTTTAATACGTATTTAAGGATCCATACGTTTTATTATCAACATTATCCACATGATGCTTTGACACTACATGAAAGGAAAATATTACAAAATTCTAATAATCTTAAAGTGTGTCTATTTAATGCTCAAGTCTCTAGTTAAAGATGTTTTAAATGACTTAAACGCAAATGTCTAATTCATAGGACAGCATTCGAGTTTGGTGGCAGTCCAAAACCTGGTAAACCCAGAAAGGATCATTCCCTGGAGTGCAGCCCTTTAATATTGCAGATGGGTAGTCCGATCCCCATCAAATAAACATATGGTGGCATATTCTCAAGGATCAGCATCAATGCTTGAAGTTCCAGAAACCCATTTAACTCTGATAACAAAATTCAAAGTCCTCTAAATATTTACTGTTGGAAATAGAATTCAGTTTGTTTTTTAGCTGTATGTGCCATACCCGAATACTACATCTAAAAACATGGATTAAACATATAAAGAAAATCATACTTAAAATAGCAACAATAGCCAATCACATAAGGTATCTCAAATCGCTTCCCAATATCCACCATACATGCTACTGTGGATGTTGGAACTTTAAATATGGCACAAATTTAGGAGCTAAGCATATGCCATGGCTGACCGGTCGCCATTGCTTTACACAGAGACAGATTATAAGTAGAGATGAGCGAACACTATTCGAAACTCCTGTTTCGAATAGTACACACCTGTAGGAATGAATGGACGGCTGCTTCCAATCATTCATATGGGTGTGTACTATTCGAAACGCCGTTTCAAAGAGTGTTCACTCATCTCTAATTATAAGCATTAAGTCTTCAGATGCATTAGTAGAATGCAACCAAGGCACCAGAAGAGCGGAGGTGCATGAGCACAATCATGTCGTGGTCGGTCGCTTTCTCCTAGAGCCGCGATCATTTACATAACAGCTGGGTTCCTATTGAAGTCATGGGCATAGAAGACAATGAATTTTATAAAATGCTGCAATATATTAGTATTGCAGTATATTGTATGAGTTATCATGAGCGTTCATTCAATTCGAGTCCCCCAGGGGTCTAAAAACAGTATAAAACAGTAAAATAAAATATATAAAAATTTCACCTTTTCATAGATCACATACAAAATTAAACAAAAACAACCAAATAGATTAGGCATCCCTGTGTCCAAAAATGTCCTGACTATAAGCATATAAAAATATTGAATCCAATATGGTAAACGCCACAGCAAGAAAAACTCAAACCACTATTCTATTTGTTCTTTGTTTTGCCTCCCCCCCCAAAAAAAATGAACAAGTAGAAATCAAAACAAGAGGTAATCCTGAGGGCTAGTTCACATGGTGCTCCGCGTGTACATATTCCATCGCTGGCATCCCGTCGCGGCATTCAGCGATTGATTAGGCTGAAATGTATGGGCCGGGGCCTTGCACCGTGGACGCCATGGCTGATTTAGCCGCGGAATCCACAGCAAGATAGGACAGCTCGCTTCTTTTTTCTGTTACTAACAGAGCGGCTCCTATTTAAGTCAATGGGAGCAGCGGATTTTGGTGGCGGATTCTGTGTCGAAATCCGCTGCCAACTTGCTCCGTGTGAACAAGCCCTTAGAATGAAATTAATACAAGGTATAACTTGCCCCACAAAAACAAAGACATTACACAGCTTAGTATATGGCATTTCCATGTAATTTGGTATCACTCATGCCGACCCACAGAATATAGGTAACATGTTGTAAGACAATGGTGCAAATGCCGCTTTTATTCTAATTCCACCCTATTCTAATGTTTTGCCAGATTCCCAGTACATTGTACAGAATATTAAACCGTACCACAAGCTCTGCTATAGAAAAATGAATGGTATGGCTTTCGGAAGTAAAAAATAGCTATGGAGGTGCCCAATGTGGGAGCCACGGCGAGAATGAGTTTGAGTAATACATATGAGAGTAAAGTTGTGTTTTGCTATTAAAAAGTGGGAAATAAAAAAAACCAAAAAGCTAAAGGAGTATTTCACCAAAGCCATATGCATACATCAGGAGATATTAGCAACAGATGAAAGCCGCGTTTCCTTCTTTGTATGATATGAAGAAACAGAAATGTTTAGGGCTTTTTCTCCTATTTTAAGAGCACAGTATACGGTATACGGCGCCTTGTACGGATTAGACACCGTCCACTAATGAGAAAATCGGCTCTCCGTGTACCGGGGTCCCTCGACACCATGGAAACAATGTATTAGCAAAATCTGATTAACATTCTCTTCACCAAGCTGAGCTTTACTTTCCCACTGTTCTCCGACACAGCATTTCATCTCCCTAATAAAAGAAGGGACGGGTGGTAAGAGCGTGTTTATATACCAACGTGCCATAAATTGTTCTTTACCCTAGTATATTTTACACTGATTGAGTCAATATAGGCGGTAAATACGTCCGTAAGATGATAGTAAGACTATGTGGCATGAAGGTTACCGGGGATTATTGAGGGCAGAGAGGACTTCGAGCATTACGACTGGTTGCTAATGGATCATGTCTGTGCTGATCTTCTGATATATCATCTGCTAGAAAACCCAATTAACATCACAGTACTGGCTACGTCGCACACACAAAGACCCTGGAAACAAACATTTCATATTATTATCATCATTAATCCATAAACCGGGTTTACAGTTACCCGGGAAGAAAGTCTCTGGACGTTGTGATGTTTTCATCGGCTTATGTTCAAACCAGGCACAAGACTGCCATTACACACAAAGCTCTGGCTAACCTTGAAAGGAAGCGAATTGTCGGAGACACCATACAACTATGCAGATGAAATTTACTGCTTTCCCTCGACCATTACTAACAGAATTCCGCTGTAAATAGATTTCAACTTGTTGCCTATATTTCACAGGCTGCCTGACTTCTAAAGCACTTTCTCATTTGTTCGATACTTTCAACCTTCATGACACTATATCACATTGTGTTGATCGCTGGAAATTGCATTTTGGCTTCCCTTGTAGAGTACAAAACATTAATATCATTTAGATGTTGCCACCGTTCATTAGGATAAACAGATTTGCTTACTTTGGATGGAAGCAGCAGCCAGAAAGCCAATCAGAGTGTCCTTCACCGGTCATGATGATCTCTCCACTGGGAATGGACCACATCTTCCATAGGCGGTCATCACTGGCGGTGACCAAGATTTCCTTACGAGGATGCAAGGCCAAGCTATAAGACAGATCGGGAAAATGAGGAATAATTAGAGCAGATAGAAACAAACATGATAAAATATTACTAATAGCATATTATATATTATACACATACACACACAGTTGGAAAAAATGTACATTAACTTTCAGAAAATTTTGATGAGGATTCCAATTTCACACGAACAAATCACAATATACTCCTCAACAGGCTGCGATTCACATCACAACCAATGGGTGGCCATATATAGACAAATACAGAGCAAGTGGAGCAAATATACAGTGTATCATAATATCACATTATTTTTCAAAGCTGATCATCTAAGGCTAAAGGCTAGTTTCACACCAACACTTGAACACCATTCGGGGTTCCCATCCCTGTACCCGTTTAAAAAATGCGGAGAGAAAAGCGCTGCAAGTAGCATTTTCCTTTTCGGGCAGAAATCTGGCAGACTCCTTTATAGTCTATGGTATGGGTCCTCAAACTGCAGCCCGCGGGCCACATGCGGCCCGCCAAGCACTTCTGTCTGGCCCCGCCGACGCCGGCAGGCGTGCATTTATAATGAAGCTCCTGGGGAGCTCGGGCCAGGCCATGGAGCGCACTTCACTTTACCTATTGGAGGGCACCGCTCCCGATGTCTGTGCGACCTGCTCTGCCTCCGGCCCACTGTTTAAAAAGTTTGAGGACCCCTGGTTTATGGGGTCCGTGGGTAACCGATTTTTTAAGTGGATTAGGTTTCCGTTTGAGAGGGGGCTCCAAGCGGACCCCTAGTGCGAACCTTGTGTAACACTGCACATCTTGGGATATTTCAAACTGAGAAGAAAGGAAGGACTCATATGTATATAAAACATTAAAGAGGATCTTTCACCACCTTCTCCAATTCAAGTTCTTATGATATGTTAATAGTCACCGCTCATCTGATTCCAGCACAGTTGGAATTTTCTCTTGCCTTTACCAGTCATGGGTAGCAAGTACAGTGAGTTTTGGTGCCTGATGTGCTATATATGCTCTGTAATGTCAGGAGGGCGGTGTCAGGCATTTCATCCGCTATTCCAATTAGAAGAGTCAGTAATGTGATTGAGAGCTGGAGCATCAGGAGGAAGTTGAAGAACAAGATCCCTCCTCTTTCCCGGTCCTACGCTGTGCAAATCTGAGGGATTGCCATATATGTTAGTAACTAAGCTTGGCCGGTGCAAAAAATATAATTTACCCCCTTCCCCCCAACCCCCTTAATAAGGCTAGAACTTCACTGCAACACTTGTGAGTTGCACTAAAATTGGCATACATAAAAAAATTAAAAAAAACAAAAAAAAAACAACTATATTAGACAGGGAAAAAACAGAGGAAAATGCTTTGGTTTAGAGATCGGTGACCATGGGAACGGTTAGATATGAAAATTATACAAAGGTAAATAGGAGGAATGAGTTTGGGAATGTAATAAAAAGCTGAAGCGCACATTTACCTAATATTACCTTAATGTGTTTCAAGATCCACAAGTGGAATATTTTTCGACTGATTTGATGGCGTTTATCTGAGTAGATAAACATCTGTACAATACGAGGCTGATAATATTTGGTATAAGAAACGAGGAAAAGACCGACATCAGGAAGACTAGTATAATTTAGGGATCACCTCCTGCAGCACCAGAATGGTTAAAATCACAGTAGGAAGGTTTCGGCAGTTCCCATCCGCCCTAATCACGGTCATTTTCACAATTTGCTGCTGTTTGGCATGAGCTCCTATTGAAAGTATTATGAATTGTGTCTCTTTTCTAGTCAATTCTCTCCCTGGAGTTTCCATATCACAAATGATTGGCTGAATGTTCTCATCATTTTGTTCCCTCAGGTCTCTCCCCACGACAACAATAACTTCAAAACTCAAGGCTCGCCTGGCTTCGGGCACTAAAATGGATCCAATCCCTTGTTGCAAATTGCCTTGCTTCTGCGTTTCCAACAGAGATATCAGACTGGGGAATCGTGCAGAGATTCCTTGAGAGTGTCTCCGGCTGACGAGAGCTATCTAGCTGAGACACCTGGCTGGCTTCTGTGTGCTTTATCATAGCCATTCATCAGGCTCCATTACAGAGCTATCTATACGTCTGTAACAGAGACGAGAGGAACTGAAAATTAGAATGTGCCGAAGGAGAAAAAAAAAATGGCACTTGAGTCACATCAAAACTCTGCACCTGTCCTTGAAAATAGCATGAAATGATATATACATGTAGTAACTGGTCTTCTTAGAGATCTCACATTAGCTTCACGGAATGACAGTACTGTATGCGTGCAAATGAATAACATTTTGCAGTCCAAAGTCCCTCTCAAAACAGGGCTGAGCGACCTAACTGGCACTTAAAGGGAATGAGTCACCAGAAAATCTCCTATTTTGTAAAACTAATTTTATATTATATGAACTAATATTTTTTGGCCAATTCAGTAGGGGTTTCTTTGCAGCAGTCATCTCAATTTATTGCACTGATATAGACAGTATTACAATAGAAGGTAACACCTCTATAGATGATACTCATAGTGACCCATTATTGCACCCACTCCTGACAATACATGATATCACAAATCTCCAATAGACCCAATTGATTTGGCTCCCTACAATTGTTCCCTACATGAGAGTGCTGTAAAGCATATCACTAAATGCTGGTAAAAGAGCAGAGGAGAAGCTCATACAAGATGGCAGTCCCATAATTTCGTATAGAAAATAGAAAAAGAAAAAACAATATTATAATAGTAACATATATAATATAATAAATAATATATGTGCTATATAATAAAAAGCTATCAGTATAGTTACAATAGTAACTATACAACTTGGTGATACATTAAAAGGAATGCATGAGCAAATTGTGTAGTTACTATTACTGATCATTTTTTATTATTCATCTCTTCTTCTTTATGATAATTTTGCTCAGAGAGCATAGGGGGCGTTCCCAGTGTTCAGAGCACAGCGTCGTCATCATTCCCAGCACCGCCTCTGTCTTCTCTTCCCGACGCCTTCATTGTGTCTCTCCTTCTCTTTGCCGACGAGCGCCACTTTGAGAATCGAAATCCCGCGCATGTGCAGTTGGCTCTACCACTTGGGTTCGCAGTGAAGAGGAGGACACAATGGAGGCGTCAGGAAGAGAAGACAGGGGCAGCGATGGGAGCAGTGGCGTAACTACCGCAATAGCAGCGGAGGCAGCTGCCACAGGGCCCGGGACATTGGGGGCCCGGTGACAGCTGCTACCGCTGCTATCATTATACTCGGGGGTATTTTCGGACCCCCGAGTATAATGATTGGCGGACCGGGAGAGGTAAGAAACATAAAAAACATGTTACTTACCTCTCCACGATCCTGCCTGACGTCCTTTCTGATGTCTCTGACGTCACATGAACCCGGCCTGCGTCCCGGGTCATGTGAAGTCCGACGTCATTAAACAAGGACGGCAGAGGAGAAGGCAGCGGAGAAGACAGCGTAGGAGCCGAAGACAGGTAAGTAACAGTAGTTTTTTATGTTTTTCTCCCCCCCTGGGTCTCTGATTATTATACTCTGGGGTCTGAAAAGATGGCGATGAGATGAGATGACGATGCTGTGCTCTGAACATAGGAGAAACGCCCCCTGTGCTCTGTGAGCATAATTAACATAAAGAAGAAAAGATGAATAATTTAAAAACGGAAGCCGAGATGAGTAGCCTTTATAAACGTGATTTTAATTTCATGATTAATACTGATGGTCTATACTTAGAAAAAGTCATAAATATCTAAACCTGTAGGGTCGGACAACCAGGAAATTTACAGACCAGCTATTCGAAATGAGAACTGCTTTCGTATCACAGGACACTGACATCATGTTCATATATTATTTGTCCTATTTACAGCTCAGTCCTATTAAAGAGAATGGGACTGAGCTTCAATACTAAACCAAACCACCAAACAATACATGGCACTGAAACCCATTAATTCATGGAAAGCCCCTTCAAGTATGATTCTTCGGCACAGTTAATACATTGAACAGATGTAAGAGTCTAGCTAACACTACAATTCTGTTTGTTTTAAGGAAATTGTTAACTAAAGGGATGGAAAAATGCAGACAGGTGTTAGTTTTTCTAAACCAATTTTCCAACTCTCGGGAGGACCAAGCATGTCCATATCTTACGTGAACAGCCCACTGATCTCAATGGGAAGTGTATAGCGCTTCATTTCCCCTGAGCTGGCAATGTAGGGAGAAGAAACACTTTGTGCCAGGTTCACTTTATCGCTTACGTCCCAGCAGAGGAGCGCCATGTGATCAGCTTAGTTTAATGCTCAAGGTTGAAAAGTATTTTTAAATTCACAATAACATTTTTATCACCAACCTGTGAGTTGTTAAAGCATACCTCCGCATATAAAACAACTTGTCATATATGAGTAGTGCAGGTCAGTATGAGAAACTTTGCAATATCTCTTGTTAAAGGAATATTTTTCCTTCTCCACTTATTAGGCTGCTGTCTTCCTCCTTACCTTCACCCAGATTGTGCATCATCAATAGCATCCCCATCAGTCTTTAGTCTCTCAGACTGAAGTCTATGGAGAGGGGAGGGCGGAGGAGAAGACTGCCGACAGCAGATTTATTGCCTCATTCTGAGCAGTGGTGGAGTCATATCCTGAAAGTTAGCAGTGTCAGAAAAGTAGACCAGCAGAATGTCATGTAGGATATTGGAAGAATATGCAAATCTGACTTCCATGATGTAATTAGGATGCCAGTGGCTCAAGTATGCACACCAATAGAGGGCGCTCACTGAGAATGTGCAAGTCTATCTTCCATGATGTAATTAGGATGCCAGTGCCTCAAGTATGCACACCAATAGAGGGCGCTGACTGAGAATGTGCAAGTCTATCTTCTATGATGTAATTAGGAAGACAGAGTCTCAGTCAAGACATCCAATAGAGGGCGCTCCCTTTAACATCATGCCGACCTTCTCAGAGGCCTTTGCAATGATGTTGGGATTATACCAGATACAGTCTTCTCAGCCAAGGACAGCTGTTTCGTTGTATTTGCATCTCATCAGCTTGGTGCAGAGAGGACTGATCTGGCAGAGGTGAGAGGCTTAGACAGGGTTACGGGGATATCGTCACTCCATAGGGAGAGACCACCATTTAGGTGTGTGGAGTCTTATTAAGCCATGAGCGCTCCACTGTGCAAAGGAACATGGGAAGAATATGCAAATCTGACTCTGTCTTCCTAATTACATCATGGAAGATAGACTTGCACATTCTCAGTCAGCGCCCTCTATTGGTGTGTATACTTGCGGCACTGGCATCCTAATTACATTATGGAAGTCAGATTTGCATATTCTTCCCATGCTCCTTTGCACAGTGGAGCGCTCATGGCTTAATAAGACTCCACACACCTAAATGGTGGTCTCTCCCTATGGAGTGACGATATCCCCGTAACCCTGTCTAAGCCCCTCACCTCTGCCAGATCCTATATTAAACGGAGTATGGACAGGGACAGGGATATAATATTATCACTGGTGCAGCCCCATCTGGAATATGGATTTGCGTTCAGGGCATCAGTTCATAGTAAGGATGTCCTAGGTGGGAAAAGGTTCAATGGAGAGCCACAAAACTTATAAGGGGCATGGAGGACCTCAGTTAAATCTGTTTAGTCTGGACAAGAGGCACCCAAGGGGAAATATTGTAATCCGTTTGTGTATGTTTTCGACCAATTCGTTTTTTTTTTTCTTCCCCCTTCTTCATTCTGTGCAGATTGCTATCTGTTTGTAATCCATTTTCCATAGACCTCAATATATATAAAAAAAAATTGGTTGCTGTCCGTGTGGAATCCTTACGTTTAGTACGGAGACAAAGTCCTGCAAGTTCTACGTTTCTCTCCGCACAAAGAAGCAAAAATCAGACGGAAGTGGCCCAAACTGAACGCGAATTACTTTTAAAACCCATTGAAATGAACCGGTTTTAATCCAGACTGTTCAAAATCAGTTTTTGAAGATTTCAAACACGGTTTTCGAATGGATTTGCTGAACACAGATGTGAACCGGATCTTAATGACAAACTGGAATCCTTGACCAAATTTGAGCTAAGGTCAGGCTAGGTTCACATGTGCGTTGAGTCTCTGTACGGAACTTCGCCACGGATTCTGCTTAAAATCGATGGAGAGAAAAGACTTGCAAGGAGGATTCTTCTCTCCTCCGGTTTCAGTATAAAAATTGGTGGAAATTTTACTTGGAGAAAGTATAATTTTCCTCAATTTCAAGCAGTCTACGCAATGCTGCAGCCTTTCAGGGTACAATGTAGTCCTTTGGAGTTCTCAGGTACTTTTATGGTACAATACACATCTAAACAAATACTTGGCGGTTATTTTCGGAATAATGGGCGCAGTTTAGATGCACATTATCTACAAGCTCCGGTGTTCTATGGGGTGTGGAAAATAGTATCAATGCCATTATTGAACAAGTTGTCTTGGTTGGGATTTTACAGCTCCTAAAAAAATCAGATCTTGAAAGCAATTCATTGTAGGTTTCTGGATAAAAATAATGAACTGAGAAAAGTTCCAAAGACTGAACAGGGCATGTTTACTGAGCTGGATGGATTGCGAGATGCCCCCCCACCCCCAGAACCTCATTACACAATTCTTTCAAAACCCAAGAAGTCTGCGACTAATCAAACAGCATGTGGCTTGTAGATGAATATTTGTTTAGCCGCTTCATCTCCACGCAGTCTACTGTAACACAAATGCTATTATTATTTGTAATGTACTGCCACAGTGCCCAATTACTTTAACACAATAGATGCCAAAATCTCATCACAAGGCTTCACTCCACTGCGTGACATTATTTTGAGGTCTAATGTAAATCCACTAAGCCTCTATGGAGCTTTAGGTCATGGACCGATCTCAGTACACACCAGCAGAACAATTATTAATATGGAGGGGGAGAAAGAACAATTATTAATTTAATTATATACCATCATTTATATCACTAACCACCAATAACACATGGCAAATACAAATGTTAGTCTCTTCAATAGAAGTAATTGTTTAACTTGTGTCATTACAATGATTTGGTTTGGCTTTTTGTAGTGCAGGAGTGAAGCTGCAGTTCCCTGGAACCACCACTATATAGTGGAAGGCGCTGCATCAGTACTCCTATTACTTGAACAGGAGCAGAATATATGCATTTCCCATGTAATACAGCAGCATACAACACCTGAAGGCTTCCATAACAGCTGAAGTGTGTGTGAGGTCTGGGGTGTAGGTGACTGGGTGGCATTTTTCATACTAGAGCCTTTAGTAATTTAGGCACAGTTAGTGCCAGCCGGGAAATGAATCAGATTGGTATTCTGGTTAATAAATTCCCCCCATTGTGTCACAGCAACATGCCTTTGAACAAATGAGGTTGAGAACTCTAAATTCTCACAAAACTAATTTAACATGCTATCACACACACACATACAAACATATATATATATATATATATATATATATATATATACACACACACACATACATACACACATACATACAGGTTGAACCTCAAAAAAACAGATCACCAACTCATGTTGTTTTGAAAAGCGGCTCATCTTGTGACTCACATACCTAGACCTGTTTACCATAGATGGAACATGAGGAAGGACACATCTGTATTTAACACTAATGCAGAAACAGTCTTTGTATGGGTGTATATTTTACTTCTCAAAAGGTATTACTAGACCTGAGCATTACAGCATATATGACTGGTTGTCAACTACATAGTCCAGTCATATTAATGTGACCACCGCCTACTTTTGACGTCAATGTTAAATAACCAATCACAGAAGGCACGTGTCATCAGCCATCTGGGTGCACTCATCATTGTGGAAGGCACGATGGATCAACACAAGTATGCATCTATCCTTGCAGACCATGTTCACCCCTACATGCGAACTGTTTTTGCTCAGGATGATGGCATCTACCAGCAGGACAATGCGACGTGTCATAAAGCTTGCAGTGTACGTGCGTAGTTCGAGGAGCACCAGGATGAGTTTACCGTACTTCCTTGGCCAGCAAATTCCCCGGACTTGAACCCAATCGAGAATCTGAGGGACCACCTGGATCGGGTTGTTCGCGCCATGGATGCTCAACCGCGTAACCTAGCGCAGCTGGCCACGGCACCGGAGTCGGCATGGCTCAACATCCCAGTGATCATCATCACAACATCCCCTCTCTTCCTGCACGTCTCGCAGCGTCCGCTCTGCCAAAGGTGGTTATTCTGGATTTTGACAGGTGGTCACATTAATGTGCCTGGACTGTGTATATAATAAGGGTTGGTCACGGAGGTCTGACCTAGATATAAGCTTGACTAGTGTATAATCTTAGCTGAAAAATTACAACAGTGCAACAAATGATCCATATTTTCCCATCTAACCTAAAAACTACTGTCTCTCTAATTCCTCTCCACTCCCTTTAGCCACTCTCCTTAGGCTTCTATGGGCAGCCGATCATCTGATCCCTCTGTGAGCTGACGCTCCATTTTCTCTCTCAAGACACATTTAGCAGATACTTTACAGTGATTTAAGTTTAGGTGGACGTGGAAAGACTAGAGAAGCCCGATAAATGGCAAAAATGGCATATTTCTCTCTAAAAAAAAAATGCTACCAATCTTCTGTACTTGTTTGTACTATTGATTTATGCAAAGTTTTTGAACGTACAGTCACATTTAATATCATCAAGGTATTCGGATAGCAGAATAGAGTTTGCAGAAACAGTCTTTGTATGGGTACCATTATATTTTACTTCTCAAAAGGTGTTACTAGACCTGAGAATTACAGCATATATGACTGGTTGTCAACTACACAGTCCGGTCATATTAATGTGACTACCAGGATCAGATTATCGGCTGCCCATAGAAGCCTATGGAGAGTATTCAGATATATTTTCCTGACATACTATATAGCAGAACAGAGTTTGGCAGATGTAACAAGGTTGAGACTGTAATCTGGACAGCTTATTATATCAAAGGCTGCAAAGAATCCAGGTTGTAGAAGGACATGTAGGACAAGGTCTCCACCATCCCCCTCACATCATCTTCCAAATTAAAATGCAAAATCATGTAATGTATTTTACCATAGGACTGGAGAAAAGTAGCCATGTTTTTCGGAATACGGGAGTCATCACAGCTATTAGCACTTTTGCTGTACGGACATGCCCATACTAATATACACAAGACTGTGCAGGTCTAACTGGGTCACCTGCCAAACACTGAAAGAGTTAATGCCGCATACAGCTGCTCCAAGTGCCGACAGCCTGAACTAATGGGACCACAACATAAAGGGTCATTTCGTCTTCCGTACCGCTACCGATACTGGATCCAGATAGCCAACCCTCTGCATGTGACTTATCGCCTAATAGCATCGAAATACAGGCACACGGTTTGCTAACAAGCTGCACCCACGGCAGAATCTCTCCCTGGCCTATCGTAGCATTAACCTTGGCATGGCGTCTGCTCAGGATTCCTGGAGAGGCCTATTTAGAATGGAATAATGTCCCTTCCATCAAGGTGTCAGAGAACTATAAGATATTAGTTTACCGCCAAGCGCTGAACATCTATCCCTCCTTCTGACAGTGATGGGGCCATTGTGTTTTGATTTAGATTGACACGGCTAATCTGCATGTGAGATACTGGGAAATTGAGAGTACTGGAGTTATCCAAGCTCACCGATAATGACAAGAAACTAATCCAACGTTTAATACGGAATATTGTGACCTTAGATGGAAGTGATGCCTCTTCCCTCAGTAATAGTTTACGCGTCTTCCAAAATGCCGCATAGATAACTAGGATACAAAGCCAACAAACTAAACTCATGTGCTGAAGGATAAAAATATGAAATGCATATACGGAAGAGGTCAGAGGTCACTCAGCAGCTTGGATGATTACAGACGGCAGGGAAAAACAAAATTAAAAATCTGAGACATTTTGTTTCCTCGGCACTAAGCAGAGAAATAAATTGTTTATCGGGAATAATCTTCACCATTAACCAGCGGCTTTTTCATCTCTTATTATTTATCAGCACTTGGTATATGGCAGTTTAAAGGGGAACAGTCAGCGCCGCACCTCTCATGAGGCGACCTGAAGCGACTGCTTCAGGCGGCGCTATGCCGGGGCCCCGGGGGAGCGGCATTTTTACTGACCTAAGCCAGTCCAGGACAAGCTGCCCTGGACTGGCTTAGCGTCACCGTCTCGGCAGCCCGGCACGGGAAGCGAGCGGTAGATTGGGGAGGCCCTGTGGACGCAGCGCTACTTTAACTTACCTATTAGCAGCGCTGATACAGCGGTCACCCTTCATGCTTAGCAGAGAGCAAGTCCTCTCCCTGCCTGCTAACACCGCCCCCTCCTCACCACACGCTGGGTGACGTGGCCATGTAATCAGGCCCGCACCCGACACGTGTGCCTGCGTCCTACGTGGGGGGGGGCTCTGAAGACCAGACAGAGGACCGGACCAAGAAGAACAGGGAGCTGCAGGTAAGCGGACACCGGTGGGGGAGAGGGGGTTAATCACTACACAGCGTGGGGTCCAAAAATTGAAACAAGTTTTGGACTACATGCTGTGTAGTCAGGGGTGAACCTAGCCTTTTTGCCGTGGGGGGGCGTGGGGTGGGGGGGGGGGGGGTTGGGATAGGGGGGGCGGCTTTCTGTCGTCCGCCTCAGGTGGCAAAAAGGCTAGGTTCACCCCTGGGAACAGTCATCCCGAGCCCCTGCACGAAAGCTGCACAGTAATGTGCACTCACTGCACTGTCAGCCAGGAATAGTCACGGATGCGATTAGCGTTGCAGCAACTGCGTGGCGCACTTCAGAATGAAGGTTGGAGGATTTGGGGGGACTGGTTGGGGAATATCCTCCCTCGAGATTTCTCATATACATGCCAAACATCATATGCTATTATCACTCTCACAGTTTGTTTATATGGGAATAGAGAAAACAAAAAAACTGGGAAGGAATGGGAACGCCACTGGATGGAAACCAAAATTTAAATAAATTAATATTCGTTTATTGGTTCCAAAAAGACAGGCAGAGAGTGGCTACGCGTTTCGACGCCATACCGGCATTTTCTTCAGGCCAATATAGAACGTGCTGTCCAGCTTTAGGAACCGACTTTGTCTATATGACGTCACGTCTCCCCGCCCTGTACCCTCCCACACTCTCCTAAGCCACAAGCCCCGCCTTCTTCCTAGCTCTTTAACACTAACCTGGGAGGTGGGGGCAGCGAGGCAAAAAAGAATAAGAACACCGGGCACCAGACCAGCCATCTCTGCAGGTAAGTAGCTACTAGAGATGTTAGTCTCCCATTAGAATGAATGGACTCAGCCGGCGCGCAGGGGGTTAAGGCTGTGTGCCGGCTGCTTCCATTCATTCCTATGGAACCGCAGCAGAGCCTTCAAACTGATTCGCCGTTCGGAATCCGATCTTTTCCGAACACGATCGCTCAACCCTAGTCCTCATTGGTTATGATGAACCTTTGCTTGCTATGGATAGAAAAAAACAAACATTATATTCTTTCATTGGACCAGGGAAGTGCAGATATAAGATGCGTACATCTGTGCCAAGTTTCCAAATGAGTGTCTTCCCTATGACGATGTTGATTAATATTTTGGCAGAGATGCCAGAATTCTGGAATAATTTGGACCAAAATCCTATCTAATAAGCTTTGCAATACATTTATCAAGTGTTTTAGACACTATTATGACTTGTAGGGGTGCTTAAGATGCTCCACTGTGCACAAAAAAACTTGGGAACTAAGGTCCGATTCACATCTACGCATGGGTTTCTGTTCAGGGAGTTCGCTTGGGGACCCCCTGAATGGAAACCTAGTCTGCAAAAAGAGTGGCTACCTTAGGAAACCCACAAAGCCCATAGACTATAATGGGGTCCATGTGATTTCCGCACAAAAAACGCGGTGAGAAAAGTACTGCTTGGTGCACTTTTCTCTCCGCATTTTGCGGAGAGGGGAACGGAATGATCCCAATGCAGATGTGAACCAGGTCTAATCCAACTAATACATGTTGCAAAGTTAGACTAGACAGTCTAATGGTGCACCAGATTGATCAAACAGCATTAGGCACTGGGAAATTGGGTGCAGTCGGAGAGCCCGGTGCTAGTGTGGACCTAGCATAAGTTTGCAGTATTAGTAAATATGGCCCATAGGTGCATTATTGTACCGCAGCAGAGGGTTGTAGTATATACTATCATTATTATAAGATTTAGAAGAGGACAGGTCCGAGCTGTGATTTTATATGATCAAACCAGATTTGCACAAACTTTCAAGCTAGACGTGCAGGAAACCCTTTAATATTGCAGGTTTTTATCTTAGCCGTGCAGAGTATCGCGCAGATTGAGAAGCTTTCCATGCATCCATGCACCGAGGGCTCTGCAGCCATGTGTTCGGGAGACAGCTCATTTTACAATACATGACAAGCATTATGGAAATGGATAGTGACAGAAGAAAGAAATGTGTTCTCCAGCAGCGGCTCCCATTTCCTCACCTCTGCACCCTGCTCAATGAGTGCATTTTGGAGGGGTCACATCAGGCTTAGACTACCTGTCTTAATAATAAAAGACCCATTTTATGGCAATACGCTGCCTCAGCTAACAGCCCACACAGGGGCTTCACCTGCCGGACTAACCATTTATATTTTATATAGCAGCCAAAAGCTTAGCGCACAAACCAAATCATTTACAACAGTAAAACTGAACACAGGAGGCGATGAACGTCCTCCCAAAGCGTAAAAAGAACCATAATGCAACGTTAGCGTATAACACAGCGAAAACTCTGCAAAGCACAGAATGACTCAAAGGGGTTATCCAAGGCCTACAATAATGACCTTTTGTACAGGTCTTCATTCTAAGATCAGCGGGAGTGTAGGACCCCTGCTGATCAGCTGTTTTCCGCACAACATACGGAGCCCGGAGTAAACAGCTCAATACACCGTGCAGAGACGTCAACCTGGGAGAATTTTAACAAAATACAACAACTGACCTAAAATTACCGAGAGGATTCACTATTCTATTTATGTATCATATATACAGCTTGTGTCATTGCCTCCAGTCATCTTCATGGGAAGTGTTTCTCTTACAACGCTGTAGGCTTATTATTTAAAGGGGTTGTCCACTTTTAGAGCAATAATGAGAAACAAACATATTGTTTGTACAATAAATAGATATACAATTTTCCAATATACTTCCGGTATCATTTCCTTGCGGTTTTCTAGTGCTTCTTTTCATTCAGTTTGTTACTTCTAGTGGATACAAGTCTGGTCATGTGATGCACAGTCCATGGTCATGTGATATACAGTCCATGGTCATGTGATGAACACATAAGTGCACAGCTCGTTAACAGGCAGATGTCTGATTATTGTGCTGTGACTATAACAAGCGGCACCTGTGTCCTCATCACATGACCATGGACCATAAATCACATGACCATGGTCAGAGTTTCATCCACTAGAGGTAAGAAGAATGAATGACAGCAACAAGAGATCAAGAAAACTGTGAGAGATTGATACAGAAAGTATATTGGAAAATTGTACAACTTTATATTATACAAACCATAACATTTGTCTCTCAATATTGGTCTGAAAGTGGACAACCCTTTTAAGCTAAGTGGAAAAAACTCCCATTGAGCATAATAAAGGCAGTGTCTCAAGACGTAGACCCGGTTTGCCTTGGATATATTATCATTAAAACCGGATCACACCTAACGAAAAAAAAAAAAAAAAAAAATTGAATAAAATGTTAAACAGATGGGCCATCCCGCATACGTCGTCCTCCTCCTCCTACTACTATTTTTTCATATTTTCCTTCCCCGTCTTCCAAACTTCATAACTGTTTTTAATGTTGGGGCTCTTTATTTGTGGGACACGTAGTACTTTTTATTATTACCAATGTTTTGGCATGTATGATTTTTTAGATCACTTTTTATTGCTATTTTTTGGGGAAAGCAAAGTGACCAATATACATTCATTTGCACATCGTAGTTTATTTTTTCTTTTACAATGTTCACCATACGGGTTAGGGCAGGTTCACACCAGCGCCCGATCTCCGTTTCGCAGGTTTCCTGCCTGAGAATCTGGACAGGAGACAGAAATCGGCAGGCAGTTTTCAAACCCATTCATTTGAATGGGTTTAAAAAGTGTCCGCCCATGAGCGTCTTCTGCTCTCCGCGGCAAAACTTTTTTTTTTTTTAACCGGACACAAAGTCAGATATGCAGAAACAGTTTCGTCACGGAGACCAGAAGACGCTCATGGGCGCTCACCGGTGGACAGTGAATGCCGGTTTCTGTCTTCTGCATAACAGAGATCGGGCGCTGGTTTGAACCCACCCATTGAATAAAATTCTATTTTGATAGTGGGGACTTTTGAAGGTGTTTTTTATTATTTATTCATTGATTTCAACTTTTTGAACTTACAGTGTTGTACTATGACGTGGCTGAGCACTAGCTGTACACTCAGCGCAATGTCATAGTACGCCACAGAGCGGGAAGGGGTTAAACAAGGAAATGCCTCATGGGCTGCTACACTACTCCCCCTTCCCAAACCAGAGTCAATGGTGTTACACCGGGTTTTATAAAATCATACATACAAGTATGACTGTATCCCTTGTATTGACAGATGTCGCTGTCCTTCATAGAGATGTGCGCTAGTCCTGCTTTGTGTTGTTCTAGAATGGCGATGAATTGTAGCAGTGCGCACAAAAAAAACTGGTTCATGGCTAAAGTGACTTTGTTTTTTAATTTTTTAAGAAGAAAAGCAGGTCAGAGTTGTACATGTCTGTATTATAGCGATATTATTAGAAGCTGAGGGCTCACAAAAAAAATAAAAATCCTGACTTTTAGGATACAATGAATTAATTTCATTTTCGACATTCCTTGTATCTTTAATGTTTTAAAAAAAAATTGTTTTCCGCCTGGAAATGTAAATATTCTCGTTCACATCCGGACCCTGAATACTTCTACATACTAATATTTTACAAAAATGAAACGTGCATACAATAGTTCAGGCCATTTTCTGTGTGGTAAATACATCAGCAGCACAATGTGTCTGATAATAGGAGACATTGTGACATGCCCCCCCCGCCCCCCGACCGACCGACACAGAAGACCTCGACCGACCCCCTCCTACGCATTCCTGCGCGCTCTATAATGCCGCGTAGTGGCCCCTGCACTGCACACAGTATTATACCCCATAGTGGCCCCTGCACACAGTATTATGTCTCTTAGTGGCCCCCGAACACACTATTATGTCCCTCAGTGGCCCCTCCACACAGTATTACCCCCATAGTGGCCCCAGTACACAGTATTATCCCCCATAGTGGCCTTTCCACACAGTATTATGCAAAAAAAAACCTCTGTTACTCACCGATCTCCCGGCTCCTACGCTTTCGGCCTCCGAAGTAGTCCATCTTCAATTATGTCAGACGTCACATGACCCGGGACGCAGGCCGGGGTTATGAGACGTCAGACGACTAGGCCGAAGCCTGCCTGGATCGTGGAGAGGTAAGTAATAGTGATTTTATGTTTCTCACCTCTCCTGGGCCACCAATCATTATACTCGGGGGTCCAGAAAGACCCCCCCCCCGAGTATAATGATAGTGGTAGCGGCTGTCACCGGGCCCCTAATGTCCCGGGCCCTGTGGCAGCTGCCTCTGCTGCTACGGCGGTAGTTATGCCACTGGACGAGATACAACTAGGCACATGCATATGGCCGTATCCGTATATTATCTGCAATTTCAAGTAGTATATGGACCCATTCATTTCTATAGCCACATACACACATCCACAGGTTTTACAGATCAGTGTCCTGGCCGTTGGAGCCATCCGTGAAATATGAAGCAGGTCCTATTCCCATTCTTATGTGGAATACAGATTCATTTTTGGAGACAGTGAGATCCACTCTCGTCATGTGCATGTCTTACGTATACATTTCAGCTGAGATACAAGAACATCTACCTATAAAGGACACAATTGCTACTACAAAATACAAAAACACTGGGAAATTCTTTTCTTGGATCCTGATCTCAAACAAGTTGTCTATCTCTCTCCAGCTCTCACCCATCAGAAAGGGGCAATCTATTCAAGAATGGGCAGTACACAGTCACTATGAACTACGCACCAGACCTATCACTTGGCTGGACTACAAAAATAACACGTTGCTATCGCTGCAGGGAGTTAGTCAAATGCCCATGTATCATAATGGGCAAAATGTGTCAGTAATGTGACCGGGCACACCAACGACATAAGGGACTTTATCGACTGTAGGTCTTGCAGAGTTATCTACAAAACCATGTATGTGTGGCCTTCGACGTTGCGCATCAACAACATACCACCCTTTGTTCCAACTGTTGCTCTTTTCTATCAGGTTTTCATGATAATTATTGATCTATATTCATCTATTCATTCAGCATCGCTTACACAGAGGAAATTGGACGCAGATTTAACCCAGAATCTGGAGTAGATTCCTTCCAGAATCCATCTTCCATGGCTTTGAATGGGAAGCAGAGATCGCAGCAGCACGTGGAAAAAGGAAGCGTTCTGCTCGATCTTGCTACAACTCGAGGCTCCCTACTGATAAACAGGAGCGGGATGTTGCAACGGAATGCTGATACACTGCGTCGGCATCCTGTCGCGGCTAGACCACAGAGTAAATGATGGCGGTGGAAAATGAAGAGGAATTCCTCTTAATTTTCCGCCATGTGAACATACCCTTATAGGATAATAGTGTCTGTCATGCTGTATTGGTCACGGATCCTGTAAAACATCAGTAGGGGGGATTCACACTACTATAAATATAGTCCTTTCGTCTCATCCGTTGTAGGATGACAGGAACGGACTTAATCACTGATAGAAAGACCGTATTCACCCAAATGTAAAAAACAAGATGGCAGCTTTCTTCCATCATGTTTGTAACTTGTGTCTACGTTAGTCATTGTATTGGTGTTTAACCCCATTGCGCTCATCTGTCCTTAGGATGAGAGTTTACCAATAGTAGTGCGAACATAACATATCAGATGGGTAAATATATACATCTACTTCTGCTAGCCAATATGTGTAAGCACCCGGAGTCACAATCTTACAATGCGCCATTGTTGCTGTTTGGCATGCCAAGAACATACGTCTAGCCTTGAGCGGTCTTGACATGTGCCTCTGCAGTGTAACTATAAGAACCTTGTCGCCCCTCTTAATGCAAAACCTATCCAATGCATTAAAATGTCAGAGAATATTTTCCTCCTTTGATGTTCATTTAAAGGGTCAAACAGCAACATCTACAATTTCAAAGGCGACCTGGTCTTGTGCTGAACTCAGCAGAATTGATAGCATCTACCTGCTCACAAATTCAAGCTAGGTAGTCACATACTGAAACACCAGAACGGGTTCTCGGCTGCGTACAGGAAAGGCTGTGATGCTATGCTTGGTTTAGCAGAATTGTGTATATAACCAGGCGCCAGTCAGACAGAAGCGAATGCCAATGTTATTGTTTGCAGCAAATGTCGGCTGACTAATTCCATACAAAGCACCACATGGCATCAGAGACCGTACGAGCTGCATGAAGAAATACCGGTTGGCGTGCTTGTTTTTTTTTCCTTGTCTGCTGCTTAGTAACTGAACCAAATGATCAAAACCCTGGCCAGACGGACTTAAAAAAAAAACATGCTGGCATCAGGAAGCCAGGAACAGTCACCTGGGTAGGGAAGATGTCCCTGGCATGGCAAAAAAAAACATCTAATGTCGAATAAGAAAACAAGCAAGTGCGTCATACGCGGGCTCTTTAGTCAATGATGCAGCAGCAAAAATAAGAGACCGTGTTTTGTGAATACAAATGGATCAGGGGTCACTCAGATCCACAGACAACGGCCTCAAGGGGCACAAGATTTTCATATATTAGAAGATTTTGTACATCTTATTTTCTGCTGATTTTCATACCGAGAAAAATAAACGGCAACTTATACTGAGATAATATACTAACTGGAAGCTAGCACAAACTGAGGAACAACCAGGAATCGCTGTGCGCTTCTAATAAGAAGGGTGATTGGAAAAAGAGGGTTTAGTAAAAACATGTAGCAAATGAAAAAAAATTATAAAACTATGCAGTATATATGATAGACAAAGGGACAAAGACTGTGAAGGAATGGGTAAATGAATCCATAGTAAATCAGGTGATCATGTGACCATAATCATTTAAGGGGCTGTCTGGATGAAAAAAAAAAAAAAAATCCCACTGTTGAGTCCATAGTATTTGGGTGATAATTAGAGATGAGTGAACAGTAAAATGTTCGATATTCGATATTCGTTTCGAGTAGCCCCTCAATATTCAACTACTTGAAACGAATATCGAATCCTTTTATAGTCTATGGGGGGAAAATGCTCGTTTCAGGGGTAGGTAACGTTCGATCAAATTACACTTACCAAGACCACGAGTGAGGGTCGGGCTGGATCCTCCGAGAAATCTTCTCTGTGCAGCGTCCCCACGGCGTCTTCCGGCTCTGAATTCACTCTTCCAGGCATCGGGCCTGGGCAGAGCCGACTGCGCGCATGTCCACACTACAAGCAGACATGTGCAGACGGCTCTGCCCAGGCCCGATGCCTGGAAGAGTGAATTCAGAGCCGGAAGACGCCGCGGGGAAGCTGCACGGAGAAGACTTCTAAAGGTAGGAGAAGAACCAGCATTGATTGGCCGACTGTATAGCATTCGGCCAATCAATGCTGGTTCTGCATCGAACTTTTCCATTCGAATAGCGAGTGGTACTCGATCGAGTATGAGTATTTCGAATACTGTAGTATTCGATCGAATACCTACTCGATCGAATACTACTCACTCATCTCTAGTGATAATCTCATGTGGCCAAAAACTTGACAACTTGCAGCAGCCCAATGGTGGTATGATGTTGTGGTTGCATGATGGTCACTGTATCTGCAGTCATCCTGAGAGTTAATAGAGAGAAGTCTCTTCTTTATGCATGATTATCGATTGGCGGCTACAAGGAGACCATCTCCCTAAAATCCCCAACATATCTCTTTATTACACTGACAATCCATTGATAACAGGTAGTTCTTCACTAACCCTGTGGTGTAAGCTCCAGGGAACAGATTGCTGCAAGGTTCACCAGAAGAGCATGGGTGACTGCTGGGGTTCATAGCAGTGAGACACTATGAACGAGTCTTAGCGGGAAACCTTTAACAAAACTTTGGATTGTCCAATGCAGACAACTCATTTTCAAGGTTCATGCACATGACCAACTTAAGTAATCGGCCATTTTCTTGTGGCCTATGGGCTTGCGCAGTTGACTCTGCCCAAGGCCTAGAAGTTTGACCTGCAGCACCAGAAGAAGACACGTGAAGATCCCGTTCCTGAAGATGATGGAGGCGGCACTGGAGATTTCTCTTGCAGCATTGGAGACGCCCCCAAGGCTGTTTGAGCGCTGGGGACCGCCCCCAGTGCTGTGAGAGAACTAATTTGCATAGCGTCGAAAACCGGATTATATACTGAATGGCGGCGCAGAGAAGACATCTAAAGGTAGGAAAAGAATAGCCTTTCTTAAGTCACAGTCACAAAAAATAGCTTTTTATGATCCTTTAAGTGAGCAATAATGAATTTTTAAATAGTCTGCTTCTTCACATTATTTGGAATCTAAAATTAAAGTGCTTTTTTTGGCACCCTGGCTCCTGAAAACGTCTGGTTTCTAACATTTAAGGCTGTTTACTAATGCTTATCGAGAGCAGACTGAAATGGACTCTTCCAGCGTCAACTGGAAATGGCATTTTGGAGTTTGATAAATTGAGTCCTATTAATGTTAATCTGCTTTTCCTGGCTAAGACGTCATTCACTGAAGGCAGAAATGCTTTAGCTTTGTCAGTTCAGGAATATTTCCCAGTGAGAGCCGGAAATGCAGAAAACTGTCTGACATAAAAGTGCAGGCCATGCAGGATAAACCATCATAGGAAGAAAGCTATATACTATATGTAGAGCAGAGGGAGACCATAGAATCTGGAAAACCCTGCAGATTGGTGCAGTATTATATGTCTGCTCCAATATATCTAAAAGTCGTCATACAGGAAAGGTGCACTGCACAGGGTGGTACCATGGAATCAGCAAATACGAGTTACCCATAAAACAAATATAAAATGTTTCAATATACTTTCTGCATCAGTTACCGCACTGATCCCCAATCTTTCATGCCCCATGGACCAGTTCCAAGGAACACAGTTTTCCCATGGCCCAAGGCAAGTGGATTCAGGGTGTTGCTCGTAAGAAAATTTATTTGCTTGGAACTACCATTAGTTAGGTGTAGGGTGGCAAGTGGCGGGGCAACCGGCCATGTGGACTCAGCGGCTCTCTGCTACTTTCACGTGAGACTCTGTGAAATGACGGATTTCCCAGCCATTACTTTATGCTGGGAAGGCATCATACATAACTATTATTCTAGGAGTCCATCCCCCAGCAGAAGATAAAGGTCAGGAAACCTAGCATTACCACAGACACAATCTCACGTCTGAGACTTGGTAGTGTGGAAGTGTAGCCTCCATTGAGCAGTGCAGGGAGTGGCAGCCAATCAGGAACGCCCTGGCCGAGAACTAGATCAGTTATATCCCAGCCAGGGCGCTCTTCATTGTCTGCTGCTCCCAGCTCCGCACCTCCCATGAGGTGACCTGAAGCGACCGCTTCAGGCGGCGCTATGCCGGGGCCCCGGGGGAGGGTGGCATTTTTGCTGACCTAAGCCAGTCCAGGACAAGCTGTCCTGAACTGGCTTAGCGTCACCGTCTCGGCAGCCCGGCACGGGAAGCGAGCGGTGGATTGGGGCGGCCCTGTGGATGCAATGCTGCTCCAGCGGGCGCCCCTCACGCTTAGCAGAGAGCAGGTCCTCTCCCTGTCTGCTCTCTGCCTACTAACGACGCTCGCTCGGCTTTCTGACGTCCGCCTCAGGTGGCACAAACCCTAGGTTCACCCCTGACCTCATGACACAAGTAGCTAGATATGTCCAGTCAAGAGAAATTGTAAGGACACCTCTGTGCCCCTTTTAATAGGAAATACTGTGGAAGGCAACACAATAACGTTGCGTTTCAGCGCTGGGAGATCTGTTACTAGGGCTCTTTAGACTGTGATTATATTCTAAATATCAGAGGCAAACACACTGACAAGAGATGAGAACAGAGGTTTACTATTGCTCCCCGAAGTAATCAAAAATCATCTAATTTGTAATAAGTCAGTGACACCCTCTGTGATTCGCAATATGAGGCCTCTCGAGATATGAAAGCCACAATTATCAGTGAAAAGTCAGTTTATAAACAGGATTTAATCATCTGACATTCAGGAGTCTCTGCATGGAGCGGAGTAGCCACAGTACACCTGCATTAGAGTCACTGTCCAGACATTAAGCGGTGATGGATGCCCAATGTGCTTTGAGACTTTTGGCTGTCAAATTTAGTTCTGACCTCCTCTCATGCCTTCATTAATCCGCTTCTAATCACGGAGCTAGATGTTATTCGGGACAGTCATGTGCTCCAAGAAACAGATTTCATCATAAATTTTATGTGAAAAGGTCATAGATAAAAAGTTGGGGAAGAGAAGACGAGTATGAAGATCTATCAACAGATTGTGCAGCCTACTCAGTATATCTAGATTATTATAGTATAATTTAACTGAATACAATACAATAAATCAATAGGGATCATGCACTTGTATGGACCCTAAATATAGCGTCCATTGGCGGGGCTGAGGAGTTGGAGACGGGCGCAGTTTTGAATGGAATTGGAAATGAGATACTGACTCTGACCTCAAAATACAATGACTAATTATAATAGAATGATCAATATTTTATCATTATGCAGATGCATCGCTTTATTGTTTCGGTCTGACAATTGATGCCAGCCATTTATGACGGAGTTGAAGCAGGAGATGGAGTCGGGGTGTGGAAAAGTAAAGGAATCGGAGTCAGTGGATGGGCCAAATGACTCCATAGATCTTCCCATATGGACATCTTTTTAATACAGTGCCATATGAAGGAACTATAAGGCCAAAAGAATAATGGAGATGTCCCAACTTTGAAATATTCCTTCTAGTGGTGAATACCTCTGTAATAAGTCATGTAGGGAGGTACGGCACAATAACAATTGGAGATAACAGAATTACAGAAGGTAACTGTCTACTTTATCCTCAAAGCTGCCCCAGAGCTATACTACATGAAGGTGGCTGTAGATCCCAAAACCACAACCACCAGACCCACTATAGAAGCAAAACATTTGTACCTAAAAAACCCCCAAAAAAAACACATGGGGCAGTTTTATTACTATCGCTTTAGACTAGAGATGAGTGAACACTAAAATGTTCGGGGTTTGAAATCCGATTCGAACAGCTGCACACTGTTCGAACGGGTTTCGAACCCCATTATAGTTTATGGGGGGAAATGCTCGTTTCAGGGGTAGGCAACATTCGATAAAATTCTACTTACCAAGTCCATGAGTGAGGGTCAGGCTGGATTCTTCTCCCTGCGCAGCGTCCCCGCGTCCTCTTCCGGCCTTGAATTCACTCTGCTAGGCAGCAGGCCTGGGCAGAGCTGACTGCGCATGTCCGCTTGTAGTGCGGGCATGCGCAGTCAGCTCTGCCCAGGCCCGATGCCTGGCAGAGTGAATTCAGAGCCGGAAGACGCCGCGGGGACGCTGCGCAGGGAGAAGACTTCTAAAGGTAGGAGAAGAACCAGCGTTGATTGGCCGACTGTATAGCATTCTGCCAATCAACGCTGGTTCTGCATCGAATTTTAACTTCGAACAACTAGTAGTACTCGATCGAGTACGAGTATTTCGAATACCGTAGTATTCGATCGAACACCTACTCGATAGAGTACTACTCGCTCATCTCTACTTTAGACCATTGGCACATTGGCACATACATGTTGTTGTAATGGCATTTTTATGCCATGCTTGCCACTTTGCTTCACCAGATTTATAACCATTTATGCCACTTTTCCGATGTATATGATATGAGCCGACGTAAATTTCAGTATAGGCGCACAGACTGCTGGAGGATGCAATTCATCGAATATCAGTACAATCTACTACTGGTTCAGGACAAAGCAAGAATGCCGTTTGGAAACAAAGCAAAGCGCCTCTTCTATAGTCACACAGAGTTCCTTTACGTGCCATAGGGCCCATTCACCCCAGCACAATATACAGTATATAGAATAATGTCCCTCCTTAGTTTTAACAAATTGCCAAAGTAATGCCAAAAAGAGAACAAGAGTTTCTTCCATCTGCCATGGTTTACTCTTGGGGGACATGATATAGGTAAGCTATAGCAAAGTTCAAAGAATGGTGCACCATGGGATAAACTGAATGGAGGACTGATTGGTATGGGTATATTCAGCACCAATAACCTTCACATTTCTTACACCATTCATTTTAGCTATGCGATTATATGTAATCCCCCAGTTCTTATACAGTTGTCAGTCTCATTGTTCAATGTGAAGCACCTTGTTTCCGCTTTGCTAAGCTTCACCACCTTCCATGTGCCATAAGGTAAAAAAAAATAAAAAAAATTAGCACTTCTTCAGCAATGCATGGTAAACCCTTACAGAGGGAAAATGCTTTCTAATAAATGTCTGGAGCTGATCGTATATCAGATGTGCCCCATTGGCCTTCTCACTATGGGAAGGAGTAGTCAGCAGTCTTCCCGAAACGGTTACATTTGTCCTTCCACTGAACATACTAATGGCTTTCTCTTTCGTATGGTACAGCATGCAGCGCCACATGAAGCTTTGATTAAAAATGGTCACAGAAATGGAGAAAAAATACAAATGTTAAACTTCTTTTCACAAAATTTAATAGCCGTGTTTTATATGGAAGAAAATATAGCAGGCGAAAGCCAAATTCTATCTTACCAAATGTAACTAGAACATTGTAGTATTGTGTTCCTTAACAATACAATACAAGTATTGTATTCGATCTGGTTTTTGGCAGTATTTGTGTCATTACGAAATTTAGCAAAAATTTAACAAAAATTGTGGATCCTTTCTCAGCTTGACCCTGTTTCTCATTATGTACAGTGTACAAGGAAGAGAAAATAGGAATTATATAACGCACTTGGTGTCATATAAAGGAGGAAATTTGCGTCTTCCATATTACACTAAGGTTCTACTTTCCGGAGATATAAGTGGTTTTGGGATATTTATATGCAGCTGCTCCCAATCCCGACTGTGGTTTCAACTGATGATATCTCTGGAAATAACACAGGTAGAACTGCAACCTTGGTGTCATATACAAGCAAAGTTCTACTTTTTGTTACAGCTCGACTGTTTGGAGTGACCATCTATGTTCAACTTTTCTTCATTGCAAACAGGGTATATTTCTCGATATATAAGAGAAAGTTTAGTTGTGTTTTAAAGGGATTATGTCACCAGACCCAGTCCTGCAGATAGATACAGTAAGTGAATCAAACCTTCATTGCTGAGATATCATCTTTGTGCCAATATGAAAATGGTGCACCAAGGGCATTACTGTTGCTCCAAAGAGGTAAGTGGCAATGCCCTCATTGACCCAAAGACTTAATCTGCATTTTGATTAAAATGATTTTCCATGTACCTAAATACATTGCATAAGTCAGCAGTTGGTGTGTAAAAATCCACAAAACCTTGTCATATCAACATCAACACAATGTGAACGATTTTTAACCTTGTGTATGTTTCACATGGCTCAAGTCTTGGTCCACGACCAAAGTAACAACCTACAAAAGACTTGCAAATCACACATATCTGACAAGTGTTAGCTCTAATCTATTGCATGGGACTTTTAGTCATTTAATCGCTATCACGTAAGGAATGTCTTAATGATCGGACGCCATTTAACTCAATTTAAAGGATGCCGTTAACAGAAAGCTTAATTCACACTTTCCTGTACTAAATTATTTATTAATCTATCCACACATCACTGGCAACATATCCTGTGCTTAAACTGATAAAGCAAGTACATCCAATTAATGTCAAATAACCACTTAATACACAGAAGAACCTAGTTCAGAGCTTAGTGAAGACTCCATGTATCATTCCCAATGAGAAAGGAAGAAATTCAGAACAGGGGTTATTGAAGACAGCGAATATTTCAGATGGAGGAATAATAATTTTGCAATACTTATGCCAGTTTCACATCAGTGTATTATGGGAAATCCAAACTGACACTATGGTCGGTGCTGTCAGTTTGGGTTATTATACTCATGGTCAGATCAGGACAATTGGCTATAATCTGAACACAAAAATGTAATATGCGCAAAAACTGTCCATAAGTGGAATTTTGTTAAAGGGGTACTCCCATCTCAAGGATCGTACGTAAACTTAGCCAGTTCATGTAAATTCAAGAGTTTTCCTAAATACATTGCTTTAGCAATGCTGCTTTGTTTGCCTGCTATGTGAGATAATTCCTCCCATTGTTTACACTATGTTTTTCATTGGTCCCCGGACTGTTATCTGATCCAGGAAGGATGACATGAGTCACTGCTCTTTGGAGGGTAGGGGGGCTGAGTTCTCAGGATCAGGATTGCTTTCAGAGCAGTTATCTCCTGCTCTTACATTTTGCTGATAAGGGCTGGACAGGGGTTTCGCTCAATGCTTGTTATCTCACACAGATAAGTGATGAGATAAATGCAATACCATTCTTCATCCTATGTCCTGGCAGCTTGAAAGATATTGTAGATATGCTGAGTATATCTGATCTGCATTATTATAGATTTCTAGTAATCATAATACATTTCTCATGGTAAAGGAAATATTTATATCTATGGAAGTACTTCATGGTGTCCTGCCCAAATAACAGTGAAAGCCTGCCCACAAGCTTGTGGAAGAACACAGGAAGTGGGAAAAAGAGAGACCAGACAAACTGGTGAAAGAGGGAGATGAGAAAACTTCTTCATGATCTCTAAAATATTCAAATTTTGTGGGACACAGAACATAATTTTTTGTCTTTTAAGCTAATCATACCTAATCACTAGAGAATAAATGCCCTGAATTAAAAAGATGTATAAAATAAAATATAAAAGTTTATAACTAATATTATTTATTTAACATATTGCCACAAATTAATAAAGACATTTGCACTAAAGAAATTGAAGGGGTTTGGCAAACCCTGACCACCAGGATCCATTTAAATCTTCTCCTCCAGACCCTCTATGCCAGAGTAATAGGTTCATAGCTTGCTAGTTTCTGCAAAGGTCTTCTGCTTCTGGCTACTCTGTGTTTGTCTCGCTTGTTGACCTGTCTCTGGACTCTAAACCTGTTTGGCTGATCTCCCGTATCTGACCTAGGCTCACTTCTGATTTCTGCCCATCCTCCAGCCCTGACCAGCTGCCTGTTTACAGATATGAACAGAATTGGACTATTCCCTTGACTGACCTCTTGATGTTTTACACTTGCATCTCTCTGGCCTTATAGTCTGGAGCTCTGAGGGGAGCGGGCTTGTGTGAAAGCGTTATGACTAGGGTTGAGCCGATCTTGAGATTTCAAGATCGATTTTAAAATCTAATTTCCGATCATTTTCCAGCCTTTCTCAATCCCGATCTCGATCGTGAAATTTGCTCGATCGCCGATCGGAATCCGATCTTTTCCAATCCCGATCCTCAACCCTAGTCAATGCTTTTCTATGGGAAAAGTCACTTTTGGGGTTGAGCCGATCTTGAGATAACCTCCGATCTCGATCCTGCTGGAAAAGATCGGGTCGGAATTCCGATTACGATTGTGAAATTTACTCGATCGCCGATCGGAATCCGATCTTTTCAAATCCCGATCGCTCAACCCTAGTTATGACATTGGCACGCGCTCTATACCTGTTCGTTACAACAGAGTTGGGCACATTGTCATGCATGTAGGAATGAACACACTAAACTCATTCCCGACATGATGTATAATAACAAGAGTTACCTATATAAGATTTAGAAAGTTCTCATGAAGATGTCGAGAAATTGTACCTGATCAAAGTTCAAGGCTCAATGTTTGATGCATTCAATTGGTTTCCCAGAGCTTACTGATGCAATGCAGAATCTGACGATTTTTAAAATTTACTATAGTCAATAAAGTGAGCTTTTCACTCAACCAGCATGAAGTGAAGTGACCTTAACAATTGGAATAGACAGAAAGAAAGACAACATAAAGGCAGTGATACAATGTAATAAACAAACTACATGTACCGAGCGCTTAGCTCAGATCCCTGCATGGCTTATCAGTATTACAGCCATATAAAACCAGATATAGGAAAAAGACATTTTAACCATCAAAGCTTTTTTCACAGTAAGAGCAGCCAGAAGATTTGGAATATGCTGCAGTAGTGTGTACAGCAACATCAGAACATAGTGTAACTAAACTTTCAGACAACTTTTGATTTTCCGGCCAGTGTTTGTGCCAGAACATCACAAGTTGTCTTAAAGTTTAGTTACGCTTTAACTGACAAGGGTTATTAAATCATATTAATTTTAAGAAAAGTTGGAATTAGGGTTGAGCCGATCTTGAGATTTCAGAGTCGATTTTAAAATCCGATTTCCGATAATTTTCCAGCCGATCCCGATCGTGAAATTTGCTCGATCGCCGATCAGGAACCGATCCTGATTGCTCAATCCTAGTCAATTCTCCTCTATGGGAAAAGACACTTTTAGGGTTCAGCCAATCTTGAGATTTCAAAATCCGATTTCCAATCATTTTCCAGCCGATCACGATCGTGAAATTTGCTCGATTGCTGATCAGGATCCGATCTTTCCCGATCGCTCAACCCGAGTTGGAATTCTTAACTAAATTGGAGATCAGATAATTGTGGACATATCCGCATTTAAACCTTATTGCACTGTTTCTTAGGTTATGTATAGGCATCAAGACAGAACTCAAACCCTCATAAGCAACAAAACATGGGGACCTGCTGTACTCATCCAAACTCTATTCACATACGGCTTGGAGTACCATTTAGCCTTGTTGTCAGGTCCAATACGTGGACATATAGACAATTTATTGGGGATGCATGGAAAACCAACAATACAGACTACAGTAAACCATGCCTTGTGCTTAAGACTAGAGATGAGCGAACAGTAAAATGTTCGAGGTTCGATATTCGTTTCGAGTAGCCCCTCAATATTCGACTACTCGAATTGAATATCGAACCCTATTATAGTCTATGGGGGGAAAATGCTCGTTTCAGGGGTAGGCAACATTCAATCAAATTATACTTACCAAGTCCACGAGTGAGGGTCGGGCTGGATCCTCCGAGAAGTCTTCTCCGTGCAGCGTCCCCACGGCATCTTCCAGCTCTGAATTCACTCTGCCAGGCATCGGGCCTGGGCAGAGCCGACTGCGCATGTCCGCACTACAAGTGGGCATGCGCAGACGACTCTGCCCAGGCCCGATACCTGACAGAGTGAATTCAGAGCCGGAAGACGCCGCGGGGAAGCTGCACGGAGAAGACTTCTAAAGGTAGGAGAAGAACCAGCGTTGATTGGCCGACTGTATAGCACTCGGCCAATCAATGCTGGTTCTGCATCGAACTTTTCCATTCGAATAGCGAGTGGTACTCAATCGGGTACGAGTATTTCGAATACCGTAGTATTCGATCGAATACCTACTCGATCGAGTACTACTCGCTCATCTCTACTTATGACGTTACCTGTGTATCCCTGCCTGCAATAAGATAAACATGACATAGACATGGATGTACGTTCGCGCTTGTATGTTTATCCATACTAATGTCTTCATTTGCTGATGAGGCCATTGAATTGCCAATGAACAGTATTGATCCACATCAGGGTCATGTATTCACTCTATAGAAGCCACAGTACAGCGCCTTGAAGAGACGCCAGCTATTAAGGAAGGATATTTATGCACAAGTTCCTCCAAGTGTAAATAAATTCTATTGGGCGCATTAGAACATTAGAGATGGATATTACAGCTTGACACTTCCTTTCACGCACTGAACAAAATCCTGCGGTTTATCTGCCAGCAGTCAACCTCGAAGTGAATCTTTGGAAAGCGTGCAGGATTGTTAGGAGCATATCGTGCTGCTTTCAGTAGTGAGTAAATAGCCATTACTATGTCCAATGTTATTAAAGTATCTTCTAAACACGGACATCAACCCTGTATTAAGACATGCAGCCTATATGCACCTTCCTACGACTTTTAATCCCATTTACATCTACAACAATGTATCATTTATTGAGCACAAACGTCTTTTGAGCAAAAACACAAAGAGACAACCTCTCCTTTAGTCATTGTAACCCCAATTAAATATGTTTTTTTCCTCCTTTTTGGCATTTTAAGCATTTTCAGAAGCGTATTATGGAATGCAATTATGTGCATGCAGTTAATAATAACACAGTAGTTTAACAGATGACAAGTCTAGATCTTTACAAACCCCACAGGCATTCACTCAATAGGGAACAGCGAACGCTATAATTTTCACACAATGAGCAATGGAAGGGGATCGTAGCAAGAGAGCAAACATCAAATGAAAAGCAGAGAATCTATAGTGTGCTTTGTATAGCTGGAGACAGAAGGCTCATGACCATTAAATAAACCAGAGACATGGGTCCTCAGCTGTCAACAGGCACCATTTTCAGTAACGTTGCTCTTGTTCCAACCCCTTCGCAACCAGTTTAATTGGTTTTTCGTCTTGCTGCTTTATGCACTCTGAAAAGCACTTAGGTGTTCCGATGGGGTGGGGGGCTGTTTTGACAGTAGAGTACACAGATCAGCCATAACATCATTCAGAACACTGACATATGAAGTAGATAACATTGATTATTTTGCGACTACGGCGTCTGTTTAGGGCTGAGATACAGTATATCAGTATATCAGGCAGTAAGTTGGTGTGTTGGAAGCAAGAAAATGGGGAAGAGTAAGGATGTGAGCCACTGGAACAAAGACCAAATTGTGATGGGTAGACGTTTTTGGTATGCAATGGTTGGCACATAGCAAAAGTGGTCCAAGGAAAGGCAAGTGGTGAACTGGTAACAGGGTCACGGGAACCCAATGCTCAGAGGGTTCCTCATGATACCCTGTTTCCATGAAAATAAGACACCCCACCCCCCTTCACCTCCTGGACCACCTACCCCTGGACCACTCTGCTAAGGAAGCGCCGGCATGACTGCCGATTGTCCCCTGCTCCAGCCGCTCCATAAGACATCCCCCGAAAATAAGACAGGTCATATATTTCGGAACAGAATTTAATATAAGACACAGTCTTATTTTCGGGGTAACAGGGTAGGCATGAGGATACATTTGTCATTTGGACACTTGTCTTAATTGACCCGAAATATTTGTGATAATGTGAAGAAACCAGCATGACCTGTTCTAAGGATAGATCATCAATATCAAATCAATGGGAATACAAATCCCGTTATTCCTCCTTATTAGCGGGTATGTTGCTTAGTCGAATGCTGTAGTCTTTTTGCAGTTTATGAGGCACAGTACATATGTTTTGTAGTACCCTGTATTGAAACTCAATCCCATTCACTAGACTGGGACTGAGCTGAGGATAGACCATGTGGCCGATGAACATGATGTAAGAAGATGAAGCCTGAGTGCCGCAGTGCCTTAAACAATTGACGGGTGCCAGAAATGGTATCTCAACTGATCTCATATTGACAACCTATTCTAAGATAAGGTTATCAGTGTTTAAGGCCGGGGCCCCACTTTCTCATCTGGCAATTTTGGAGCAACACTGTGAAAGAGTCTCTGAACAGGGACTCCAATGGAGATGTGAATGTAGCCTTAGTAGAGTGCTTGAGCTCAACTGATTTTGGACCTGGACTGAGGAGTTATTAAAGAGCCTGACATGTCTGTAAGACATATGCCAACGGCCAATTTTCAGTACCATTATAGAATCAGGAAGACTTAACATCAGTATTGGATCCTTCACCTGATATATCCATATGGGGCAGATGGACCCCATTAATAATAATGGGGTTCATCATGTTGCTGCCACAGTTGGTGTTACTTCACCAAACAAGCCCTTAAAAAACATGGCATGCTTTACTATTTGTTCCAACTATTTTTCCAGGGCTCACTCTAGCAGAACTTCCAACATAGCAGTGAACCTAGAGTATCCTATACAATTGTAGGCATTAAATACACAGTCCAGTCATATTAATGTGACCACCGCCTACTTTTGACGTCAATGTTAAATAGCCAATTGCAGAAGGCATGTGTCATCAGCCATCTGGGTGCGCTCATCATTGTGGAAGGCACGATGGATCAACACAAGTATGCATCTATCCTTGCAGGCCATGTTCACCCCTACATGTGAAATGTTTTTGCTCAGGATGATGGCATCTACCAGCAGGACAATGCAACGTGTCATAAAACTTGCAGTGTACATGCGTGGTTGGAGGAGCACCAGGATGAGTTTACCGTTCTCCCTTGGCCAGCAAATTCCCCGGACTTGAACCCAATCGAGAATCTGTGGGACCACCTCAATCGGGTTGTTTGCGTCATGGATGCTCAACCGCGTAACCTAGCGCAGCTGGCCACGGCACTGGAGTTGGCATGGCTCAACATCCCAGTGATCATCATCACAACATCCCCTCTCTTCCTGCACGTCTCGCAGCGTCCGCTCTGCCAAAGGTGGTTATTCTGGATTTGGACAGGTGGTCACATTAATGTGACTGGACTGTGTATATAGTTATATACTCTTTATATACATCATCATTAGAGATGAGCGAACACTAAAATGTTCGAGGTTCGAAATTCGATTCGAACAGCCGCTCAATGTTCGTGTGTTCGAACGGGTTTCGAACCCCATTATAGTCTATGGGGCACAGATACTCGTTAAGGGGGAAACCCAAATCCGTGTCTGGAGGGTCACCAAGTCCACTATGACACCCCAGGAAATGATGCCAACACCTCTGGAATGACACTGGGACAGCAGGGGAAGCATGTCTGGGGGCATCTAACACACCAAAGACCCTCTATTACCCCAACATCACAGCCTAACAACTACACACTTTACACACTCAATACCACCTCTGTGACAGTAGGAAAACACCTTGAAACATGTGTATTTGGCACTTGCAGTGAGGAGAGTTTGTCACCAGCAGTGAATTTGGCCCTTGTAGTAAGTTGAGGTTGGCACCAACATTTGTTTTGAAAATCAGGGTGGATTGAGCCTCTAACCAGCAGAGTTTGGGCAAATTCATGGTGGAGGGAGCCTCTAAACAGCCCAGTTTGGGCAAATTCATGGTGGAGGGAGCCTCTAAAAACCCCCAGTTTGGACCAATTCATGGTGGAGGGAGCCTCTAAAAACCCCAGTTTGGACCAATTCATGGTGGAGGGAGCCTCTAAAAACCCCAGTTTGGACCAATTCATGGTGGAGGGAGCCTCTAAACAGCCCAGTTTGGACCAATTCATGGTGGAGGGAGCCTCTAAAAACCCCAGTTTGGACCAATTCATGGTGGAGGGAGCCTCTAAACAGCCCAGTTTGGACCAATTCATGGTGGAGGGAGCCTCTAACCAGCAGAGTTGGTGGAAATCAGGGTGGAGGGAGCCTCTAAACAGCCCAGTTTGGGCAAATTCATGGTGGAGGGAGCCTCTAAAAACCCCAGTTTGGACCAATTCATGGTGGAGGGAGCCTCTAAAAACCCCAGTTTGGACCAATTCATGGTGGAGGGAGCCTCTAACCAGCCCAGTTTGGGCAAATTCATGGTGGAGGGAGCCTCTAAACAGCTCAGTTTGGGCAAATTCATGGTGGAGGGAGCCTCTAAACAGCCCAGTTTGGGCAAATTCATGGTGGAGGGAGCCTCTAAAAACCCCAGTTTGGACCAATTCATGGTGGAGGGAGCCTCTAAAAACCCCAGTTTGGACCAATTCATGGTGGAGGGAGCCTCTAACCAGCCCAGTTTGGGCAAATTCATGGTGGAGGGAGCCTCTAAACAGCTCAGTTTGGGCAAATTCATGGTGGAGGGAGCCTCTAAACAGCCCAGTTTGGGCAAATTCATGGTGGAGGGAGCCTCTAAAAACCCCAGTTTGGACCAATTCATGGTGGAGGGAGCCTCTAAAAACCCCAGTTTGGACCAATTCATGGTGGAGGGAGCCTCTAAAAACCCCAGTTTGGACCAATTCATGGTGGAGGGAGCCTCTAAACAGCCCAGTTTGGACCAATTCATGGTGGAGGGAGCCTCTAACCAGCAGAGTTGGTGGAAATCAGGGTGGAGGGAGCCTCTAACCAGCCCAGTTTGGACCAATTCATGGTGGAGGGAGCCTCTAAAAACCCCAGTTTGGACCAATTCATGGTGGAGGGAGCCTCTAAACAGCTCAGTTTGGGCAAATTCATGGTGGAGGGAGCCTCTAACCAGCCCAGTTTGGACCAATTCATGGTGGAGGGAGCCTCTAAAAACCCCAGTTTGGACCAATTCATGGTGGAGGGAGCCTATAAACAGCCCAGTTTGGACCAATTCATGGTGGAGGGAGCCTCTAAAAACCCCAGTTTGGACCAATTCATGGTGGAGGGAGCCTCTAAACAGCCCAGTTTGGGCAAATTCATGGTGGAGGGAGCCTCTAAACAGCCCAGTTTGGGCAAATTCATGGTGGAGGGAGCCTCTAACCAGCCCAGTTTGGACCAATTCATGGTGGAGGGAGCCTCTAAAAACCCCAGTTTGGACCAATTCATGGTGGAGGGAGCCTCTAAACAGCCCAGTTTGGACCAATTCATGGTGGAGGGAGCCTCTAAAAACCCCAGTTTGGACCAATTCATGGTGGAGGGAGCCTCTAAACAGCCCAGTTTGGGCAAATTCATGGTGGAGGGAGCCTCTAAACAGCCCAGTTTGGGCAAATTCATGGTGGAGGGAGCCTCTAACCAGCCCAGTTTGGACCAATTCATGGTGGAGGGAGCCTCTAAAAACCCCAGTTTGGACCAATTCATGGTGGAGGGAGCCTCTAAACAGCCCAGTTTGGACCAATTCATGGTGGAGGGAGCCTCTAACCAGCAGAGTTGGTGGAAATCAGGGTGGAGGGAGCCTCTAACCAGCAGAGTTGTGGGAAAGCAGGGTGGAGGGAGCCTCTAACCAGCAGAGTTGTGGGAAAGCAGGGTGAAGGGAGCCTCTAACCAGCAGAGTTGGTGGAAATCAGGGTGGAGGGAGCCTCTAACCAGCAGAGTTGGGGGAAATCAGGGTGGAGGGAGCCTAGTATTAGCAGAATTGTGTAACGCTTATGGTGGATGAGTATGAGGATGCGGAGGAATTGGAGAGGTTGAGTACAGACATGGAGTTTCATGTTGGGGTGCTTTACACAGGTGGGCACAAAAATGAAGGCTCTATCCAGTGGTGGTTCATTTTTATCAAAGTGAGCCGGTCGGCACTCTCAGCTGACAGACGGGTGCGCTTGTCAGTGATGATGCCACCGGCTGCACTGAACACCCTCTCAGATAGGACGCTGGCGGCAGGACAGGACAGCACCTCCAAGGCATATAGGGCAAGTTTAAGCCACAGGTCCAACTTTGACACCCAATACGTGTAGGGCGCAGAGGGGTCGGAGAGGACAGGGCTGTGGTCGGAAAGGTATTCCCGCAACATGCGCCTATACTTCTCAAGCCTGGTGACACTAGGACCCTCCGTGGCGGCACTTTGGCGAGGGGGTGCCATCAAGTTGTCCCAGACCTTGAACAGTGTGCCCCTCGTTTGTGTGGACCGGTGAGAACTTGGTTGCCTACTGGAGGAACTGCCCTCCCTGCCGCCAACGTCACATGCTGGAAACATCTCCATCATATTCTGCACCAATTGCCTGTGGCAAGCATTGATGCGATTGGCCCTCCCCTCTACCGGAATAAAAGACGAGATGTTGTTTTTATACCGTGGGTCAAGGATAGCAAAGATCCAGTACTGGTTGTCCTCCATGATTTTGACAATACGCTTGTCGGTTGTAAAGCACCCCAACATGAACTCAGCCATGTCTGCCACAGTGTTAGTTGGCATGACTCCTCTGGCCCCACCGGAAAGTTCAATCTCCACTTCCTCCTCATCCTCCATGTCTACCCATCCGCGCTGCAACAATGGGACGATTCGAAGTTGCCCGGAAGCCTCCTGTATCACCATCACATCATCGGACAATTCTTCTTCCTCCTCCTCCTCCATTAAACGCAGTGAAGCGGACAGATGTGTGGACCTACTCTCCAGCTGTGACGGATCGGATGCTATCCCTAACTCCTCTGTGTGATCTGAGTTATCCCTGATGTCAATCAGGGATTCTCTCAGAACACACAAGAGCGGGATTGTAAGGCTCACCATCGCATCCTCAGAGCTCACCCTCCTTGTGGACTCCTCAAACACCCGTAGGATGTCACAAAGGTCTCTCATCCATGGCCACTCATGGATGAGAAACTGAGGCAGCTGACTTTGTGGCACCCTAGGGTTTTGTAGCTGGTATTCCATCAAAGGTCTCTGCTGCTCAACCACTCTATTCAACATCTGAAACGTTGAGTGCCAGCGTGTGGGGACGTCGCACAAAAGCCGGTGTTGTGGCACATGCAGGCGTTGCTGGAGAGATTTTAAGCTAGCAGCGGCTACTGTCGACTTGCGAAAGTGGGCGCACATGCGCCACACTTTCACCAGTAGCTCTGGAACATTGGGGTAGCTCTTTAGGAATCGTTGCACCACTAGGTTGAAGACGTGGGCCAGGCATGGAACATGTTGGAGTCCGGCAAGCTCCAGAGCTGCTACCAGGTTCCGGCCGTTATCACAAACGACCATGCCTGGGCCCAGGTGCAGCGGCTCAAACCATATTGCCGTCTCATTGAGGAGGGCATCCCTCACCTCGGAGGCAGTGTGCTGTCTGTCCCCCAAGCTGATCAGCTTCAGCACAGCCTGCTGACGTCTACCAACGCCAGTGCTGCAACGTTTCCAACTCGTAGCTGGGGTCAATCTAACAGCGGAGGAGGAGGCGGTGGCGGAGGAGGAGGCGGTGGCGGAGGAGGAGGCGGTAGAGGAGGAGGAGGAGGGGGGTGTTCTTCTCGTGTCCCTGCCAGGAATGTTAGGCGGGGAGACGAGGTACACCGGGCCAGTTTGGGAAGCAGTCCCAGCCTCAACTACATTCACCCAGTGTGCCGTCAGTGAAATGTAGCGTCCCTGTCCGCATGCACTTGTCCACGCGTCGGTGGTCAAGTGGACCTTTGTGCAAAGCGCGGAACTAAGGGCCCGCCTGATGTTGAGTGACACGTGCTGGTGCAAGGCGGGGACGGCACACCGGGAGAAGTAGTGACGGCTAGGGACGGCATAGCGAGGTGCCGCAGTTGCCATCAGGTCCAGGAAGGCGGGAGTTTCAACAAGCCGGAACGCCAACATCTCCTGGGCCAGCAGTTTAGCGATGTTGGCGTTCAAGGCTTGCGCGTGTGGGTGGTTAGCAGTGTATTTCTGCCGCCGCTCCAATGTCTGAGAGATGGTGGGTTGTTGTAAAGAAGCGCCTGATGGTGCCTTTGATGGTGCAGGAGAAGGAGATAAGACAGGAACAGGGGAGGATGAGGGAGAAGTCAACAAAGTGGCGGAGGCAGATGAAGTGGTGTCCTGGCTCGTCCTCTGGAGTGCATCGCCAGCACAGTCAGCAGTGGCAGTGGCAGAGGCAGAGGCAGTGGCAGTGGCGTGAACGGCAGGCGGCCTTTGTCCTGCCGTTGCTGCCTGCCACTGATTCCAGTGCTTGGATTCCAAATGACGGCGCATTGAAGTGGTGGACAGGTTGCTCTTCTCAGAGCCCCTAATCAATTTCGAGAGGCAAATTGTGCAGACAACACTATATCTGTCCTCGGCGCATTCCTTGAAAAAACTCCACACCTTCGAGAAACGTGCCCTCGAGGTGGGAGTTTTTCGGGGCTGGGTACGAACTGGAACATCTTGGGAGATTCCGGGTGTGGCCTGGCTTCGCCTAAGCTGCTGACCTCTGCCTCTGCCTCTAGCTACCCTTTTTGGTGCTGCACCTGCCTCAACATCCACACTACTTTCCCCGCTTGACATCCCCCCTGTCCAGGTCGGGTCAGTGTCCTCATCATCCACCACTTCCTCTTCCAACTCCTGTCTCATCTCCTCCTCCCGCACAATGCGCCGGTCAACTGGATGCCCTGACGGCAACTGCGTCACATCATCGTCGATGAGGGTGGGTTGCTGGTCATCCACCACCAAATCGAACGGAGATGGAGGAGACTCTAGTGTTTGAGCATCTGGACACAGATGCTCCTCTGTTAGGTTCGTGGAATCGTGACGTGGAGAGGCAGGTTGAGGGGCAATGAAAGGAGCGGAGAACAGCTCTGGGGAGCAGGGACAGTTGGGGTTATTGTTCCGTGAAGCTTGGGAATTTTGGGAGGAAGGAGGACAAGACTGTTGGGTAATAGGAGGAGAGGAGGCAGAGTCTGACTGGCTGCTGGACAATGTGCTGTAAGCGTTCTCTGACAGCCATTGCAAGACCTGTTCCTGGTTCTCGGGCCTACTAAGGTTTGTACCCTGCAGTTTAGTTAATGTGGCAAGCAACCCTGGCACTGTGGAGTGGCGCAATGCTTGCTGCCCCACAGGAGTAGGCACGGGACGCCCTGTGGCTTCACTGCTACCTTGCTCCCCAGAACCATTCCCCCGACCTCGCCCACGGCCTCGTCCACGTCCCTTTCCGGGAGCCTTGCGCATTTTGAATTCCCAGTTAGAAATTGGCACTTTATACCAGTAGCAAAAATTGTGGGTGCACGTAACCCCAATATATTCTTTGAATTACCAGTCAGAAACTGGCACTATATGGCAGTAGCAAGAAATGAGGGTATTTGTAACCCCAATATATTCTTTGAATTCCCAGTCAGACAATGGCACTATATACCAGTAGCAAGAAATGAGGGTATTTGTAACCCCAATATATTCTTTGAATTCCCAGTCAGACAATGGCACTATATACCAGTAGCAAGAAATGAGGGTATTTATAACCCCAATATATTCTTTGAATTACCAGTCAGAAACTGGCACTATATGGCAGTAGCAAGAAATGAGGGTATTTGTAACCCCAATATATTCTTTGAATTCCCAGTCAGACAATGGCACTATATACCAGTAGCAAAAATTGTGGGTGCACGTAACCCCAATATATTCTTTGAATTCCCAGTGAGACAATGGCACTATATACCAGTAGCAAAAATAGTGGGTGTATATAGCCCCAATTCTATTGCTAGGGGACTTGCAGGGTATTTCTGAGGTGAAGGTGGGGGGGCACACCGTTGGAACGGGGATTTGGGGTGTATATATGGGGTATACGGGAATACACTGTCAGTGTGTTCCATTCAGGATCCTGGGAAAGCTGGGTTGCGGCGATTGAGCCCGTCAGTGCCACGTTACACTGACAAGCTTCTCCCTGGAATTGAAGTTATATGTAAGCCCAATATATTCTTTGAATTCCCAGTGAGACAATGGCACCATATGGCAGTAGCAAAAATAGTGGGTGTATATAGCCCCAATTCTATTGCTAGGGGACTTGCAGGGTATTTCTGGGGTGAAGGTGGGGGGGCACACCGTTGGAACGGGTATCGGGGGTATATATCGGGTATACGGGAATACACTGTCAGTGTATTCCATTCAGGATCCGCGGAAAGCTGGGTTGCGGCGATTGAGCCCGTCAGTGCCACGTTACACTGACAAGCTTCTCCCTGGAATTTAGCTCTTATAAGAGCTGTTGGTTGTCTTCTCCTTCCTATCCTAGCCTGTCCCTGCCTACCCAGAATCTAACCCCTAGCTAACTGGACGGAAACCTCCGTCCCCGGTGAATTGCAAGCTCAGAATGACGCGAAGCTGGGCGGCGCTGTTCTTTTAAATTAGAGGTCACATGTTTTCGGCAGCCAATGGGTTTTGCCTACTTTTTTCAACGTCACCGGTGTCGTAGTTCCTGTCCCACCTACCCTGCGCTGTTATTGGAGCAAAAAAGGCGCCAGGGAAGGTGGGAGGGGAATCGAGTAATGGCGCACTTTACCACGCGGTGTTCGATTCGATTCGAACATGCCGAACAGCCTAATATCCGATCGAACAGGAGTTCGATAGAACACTGTTCGCTCATCTCTAATCATCATCAGATATTCATATGTCAATGGATTAGAACACCTAAATTATTCTTAAAAGTCATCATTCGTATCTTTATAGCAATCCTAAGACTATGACTAACCTGCTTGTTGGTGGATTCCAGGTTTAATTTAATTTGTTTTTGTTTTTTTTTATTTCTATATAATGCAAAAACAGTATTAAACTATATTATAATAAAATGACTAGATTTTAGACGTGCTGGCTTTGACGAACGCTGGGGTTTTATTCATATTATTTTCACACTGAAATCCAAAGCTCCAGCGCGCGTCGGGATCCAGTTAAGAAGTGTGAATAATACGAATGAAAATATCTCAAATAGCCGCAGTTATTTCTAGTTGCTGATAATTACAAGCGTCCCTGTCACCAAAGCTGTACCCGTATCCTCCATGTCCCGATGGAGATGACATCACCGTACGGTGATCAAGGCAAAACAGTCTTAGATTTTTTTTCGATGCGCAAACAAATGTATTTTTATATGTAAGTCAGTGAGATGAACAAGGACTTTGTATATTCCTAGCAGACAAAGTGAGAAAGTCCTGGCTGGAATAATCAAGAGGAAATCATTTATATGTATTGCCAAAGCCCAATTTCATATGCTAAACCCAGAATTAAGAATGAAGGCCCTTCAAAAGATCCATGGTTCCACTTGATGATCACATTTTCTGAACAGTATGCGCCTCCTACCCCCTCCTGACAGCTTGAGGCACTTGGGCAATGAAATGAAGGAAGCGCCAATGTATGTATATAAACTGTGTAGTCAATCAGAAAAACACAGACACCTCCTGGGACCCTCGCCGGGACATTGTGCTTGGCAAGAATCGAGAACTGTAGTTAAATAAATGTGACTTTTTTTTTGGAAAAACACCTATAGTGTGAAGTTAATGTCAAGGAGATAAACGATAGGACACGTATAGGAGTAAAACATGGGCATTAAAGGCGTATTTTGTAGAAGCAACTATAATGCAAATCTGCCGCATAATTACAGCCCTGGAGAGGATGCATTATTTATGAAATGTGCAAAGCAGTCCTTTCTTCCCTCAACCTCATCTTATACAAACTTTACATATGAAGAATGGCTTTTTTTTTTTCCTCTTACGAAAGTAGTGTTTGGAGTCACGTGGACTTCTTGTTACTGTCATTATTAGAAACAGCTTTCATGTTGTCTTCAAATAGAAAGCTTTAAGGCTGCGACAGGAAAGGTAAGGCCGGGGTCACACCAGCACCCGGTCTCCGCTTTGCAGGTTTCCGTCTTCTGCCCAAGAAACTGGACAGGAGACAGAAACCGGCAGTCAGTTTTCATACCTGTTCATTTGAATGGGTTTGCAAAGTGACCACCTGTGAGTGCCTGGAGCCTGACGTACAGTAGTTGTGCAATAGTACAACTGAGAAGCGTCAGAGAAGTCAGAAGTCAGTCATGCCCCCTTCCCTGGCTCTTCCAGATAACACACTATATATAAAGCTATATACCATATGAAGCACCAACATTAACAGCAGTAATTGTTGGAAGGTTGGAGGATAGAGAAAAAAAATCTAAACTGCATCACATTCAATGGAGCGGCACCTAATAGGCAAGGGATCACATGGAGGAAAATGAAGAGAAATTCCTGGTCATTTTCCACCACCATATTCGGGTGCGGGATTGATAAATGGGCCTAATTGCCGGACTGCAGAATATGATGCAAAATTGAGCAGGACCCTGATTTTTCTCCAGGTTGGATTTTTTTTTTTTTTTAAGAATGTTCAGTGTGCTAGCTGGGTTTTTCCAAGATAGCACACAGACCCATTCTTTTCCCCCTATCAGTATAATATGGTATGGTATGGCTTTTTGGAGTGTGGGAGGACACCCATGCAAACACAGGGAGAACATACAAACTCCTTGCAGATGTCTATGAATTTGAACCCAGGAGTCCAGCGCTGCAAAGTTGCAATGCCAACCACTGAGCCACCGTGCCGCCTCCCAGGATGGAATCTGTTGCGTATTTGGGATTGGAATATGCCCCCACATCCGTGGCAGATTGCTATGTATGAACCTAGCCTTAAAGGCTGCAAAGAGGTGAAGCTAGTTGAGTTGTGAAAGGTCCTCTCATACAAATATCTGCATTAACACCGCATAACTCCTGGTGAATGGTGGGGGTACCGAATCTAATACCAATGGCCTATTCCAAAGAGAAGAGACCGGTTTAAATAATCTTCATCTTAGGTGGAAATGAAGCAAAAAGAAGATTTGTTTTGTCTTAACGGCTTGGCTGCAGAAGAAATCCTTAAAGGTGAGAATATTTATGGCATCTCATATGTATTTTATATGCAATTTTGCAGGCGACTCTGATATGTGCAAAAAATGAAAAAAGTCCCAAGTGATATGGCTTAGGTATATGTAGAGTCTGAGGCTCTCACTCGGATACAGTATTTCAGCTGTTCTATGTCTTTTATGGATTGTTCTATAAATCATTTAGGCTGCATTCACATTTGTGCTTAAGGCTTTGTTTCAGATTCTGTCAAAAAAGCAGGGCAAAGCCGGACAAAGCACAGCATGGAGTGACAGACATGAAGACAGATGCCGTGCGTCGTCATGCGGTGGATCTGGCACTGCCATCATTTTCTTTGTCCTGCTCCTAGGACAGAGCTGAAGTACAGAGATCAACAAAATAGATGTGAGCCCAGCAAAATTACATTTGCTTCATATTGACTTGTGTTCTATATTGTTAACTTGTGATACATGAAAAACACACGTTGTGACCACTTCATCCATGGAGCCAACCTGTGCCAAGTGTCGCTATTGAATGAGGGAAGGTGGAAGAAGATAAGTACTGGGTTGTGTAGTACAAGTGATAGATTGCCCAACCCTCAGCCAAGGGATCATCTATCGGTTCCCCGATCCTCATGGTCAGGTTGGGTACTTTTTCCACGATCTGTCATGGTTATAAATAAAATGAGTTTATTTTAGAAAATGTAGACCATTTATATGGCTGCCGGAAATTTCAGGAGGAACACATAAGGTCAGATTATGCTAGACGGGGGTGTAGCTGCAGGGGATGCAGAGGTGGCAGCTGCTACCGGACCCAGAAAGGATCTCAAAGGTCCTGTTACCACATAAAATGTACCACTATTCTGAATAGCTCTTACCCGAAAGATAGGGTCTATATTATTTTTTGCTCCATAGGGCTTATTTTTTTCCAAGAACAATAATCCAACCACCAGACCCCCTTACACCGAAAACTACAGTTGGCCAATTCCAATGGTGGATGGGATCTCACACACAGATCTGTATCTATCCTGTCTCAGGCCCCTTGCCGCTGCAGCAACATTCTACTATGGTCAAGTCTAACAGTTGACTGGAAGGGAAGCAGCCACCACATAGCCATGCCAGTGGGACTACCCAATCTGTGTTTGAGAAACCGGTACTACCAGTAGTCGACCCTTAGTGCCATCTTTATAGATAGCTCCCTTAAAGTGAATGTTCAATTGTTTTGTGAACGCGATTCTTTTGGGAGTGTCTGCTTTCCTTGATGAAGGGTCTACTGTATCGGTCCTGCTGTATTCGATTTACTTTTTTACATGCTTAGCTGTTGGGACACATTTTTTTTTTATGAACTGTAATTAGGGCTCATTTAGGGGTATCCAAAAAATAGGGAAAAGGAAAAGGGAAAACACAGCCCACTTACTTGACCTTCAAATAACTTGAGAAGTCTATCCACGGTGATGCCGTTTCAGTATTAGAAATTGGAGGAAGCCCGGATACGCCCCATCGGCTTGGGACACAAATGCAAAAAATCGGTGAACAAGATCCAGCTCCACTCCAAGGTCTTTTCAAATAAAACTTAGCATTTATTGATGCACTGAATAAAATCCAATCAAAATTGAAGAAACATAAGCACCATTATGGTGTTTCCATTGTTACAGAAGACGCAACTGACGCGTTTCGAGGATTGTTCCTCTTAGTCGTAGCCGTGGACGTGGCTACGACTAAGAGGAACAATCCTCGAAACGCGTCAGTTGCGTCTTCTGTAACAATGGAAACACCATAATGGTGCTTATGTTTCTTCAATTTTGATTGGATTTTATTCAGTGCATCAATAAATGCTAAGTTTTATTTGAAAAGACCTTGGAGTGGAGCTGGATCTTGTTCACCGATTTTTCTCATTTAGGGGTAGGTCTTATTTTCAGAGAAACACTGTAGTAAGTAGGGGCCCTATACCAGATTTTACATTGGGGAACAGGAGCTTCAGATTACGCCTCTGATGCTAGAAACTCAATGCAATGCTTTGATATGCTAAGTCACTGCGGACCTTACATTTTGTGTTAAAGACTAGAGATGAGCAAGTAGTACTCGATCGAGTAGGTATTCGATCGAATACTATGGTATTTGAAATACTGGTACTCGATCGAGTACCACTTGCTGTTTGAATGTAAAAGTTCGATGCAGAACCAGCATTGATTGGCCGAATGCTATACAGTCAGCCAATCAACGCTGGTTCTTCTCCTACCTTTAGAAGTCTTCTCTGTGCAGCTTCCCCGCGGCGTCTTCCGGCTCTTCATTCACTCTGCCAGGCATCAGGCCTGGGCAGAGCCGACTGTGCATGTTCGCTTGTAGTGCGGGCATGCGCAGTCGGCTCTGCCCAGGCCCGATGCCTGGCAGAGTGAATTCAGAGCCAGAAGACGCCACGGGGACGCTGCACGGAGAAGACTTCTCGGAGGATCCAGCCCGACCGTCACTTATGGACTTGGTAAGTATAATTTGATCGAACGCTGCCTACCCCTGAAACGAGCATTTTCCCCCCATAGACTATAATAGGGTTCGATATTCGATTCGAGTAGTCGAATTTTGAGGGGCTACTCGAAACGAATATCGAACCTCGAACATTTTACTGTTCGCTCATCTCTATTAATGGCCAAAATGCTGCAACACGTATATCACAATCTGTGCGTCTCTTCCTCCGCTATATAACAGGTTACAAAGCACAGCCATGTGTTTAGGTTCCTGCAATCTACGGTGGATGAGGCAGTTTCACCCTTTCTTGTTACATGATGGCGAATAAAACTGTTATTTATCCCCGTCGTCCTCCTCCTCCTATGAATCTGTACAAAACACCTGTTTACAAGAGCGTTACATCGCACTTCTCCGCCACAATTTATCCGCTGTGAGGGCGCACCGCACTACTCAACTGTTTACTAAAACTAATCATTCCTTTGTGGCCGTCCCCGGAACAGCCAGGAGGGCTTTGCTGAGCATAATTCTTAATGTTTAAGGGATATAACCAACCCGCTGAAACCAAAGCTTTATGAGTCTTTCGTATCATTAAAAGCACTGGGCAGTCTGAGACAGAATAATTATACTTTATGACCAATGCAAAAGAGTTAACAGCCGCCTGGCACTGCTATAGCTAAAAATAAATAAATAAATTACTGGAACTTTACTGCTAGGACAGTGTGAATGCGCCTCAATAAAAGTAAACATATGGCTGTATGATTACCGCATGGAGTCATTGTCTCCACATGCAGAATGGCTTTAGATTATTACCGTTTACTAGAAGAGTAGAGGATCAATCTGGCACATTTTAAGACTTTGTCGTCTCACTCTGCGTTGAACTTTTAGGCTAAGTCACTGTGTAGAAAGCCCCAGCCGAAAAAACCTGCAAAACAGCATTGAGTTTTTTCCCCCGCAGTATTTTTCATAAAAAGTCTATAGTTGACGTTCAGCCCCTATTCTAACTATACTGAAAAAGTCAGCTTGACATGCTATGAGTTTTTCTGCAATGTGTGGATGGGATTATCCAGAATCCCATCGACTTTGCAGGTAACGTGAAACACTGCGTTTTCGCAAAGTGGGTCCCTGGCTTTAGACAGTATTAGCAAATCTAACCCAATAGTTGTAAAAAGATAGTGTTAAGCTGCAACAAATTACCCCAAGTGTCTACTCTGGTTTGGTAAATTTAAGGTATGATTAGACTGTCTGGTCTGACTTTACATCGATACAAAAATTTACCAAAATTTTGTGTTTCTAGATGCATAGTGCCATATATTAAGGAGTAAATCATGTATCCCAACCCCCTTTACCCTTGTTGCTCCGGGTAAGTGTATAGGGCCAAGAGAGGTCCTATTCCTGTCCATTTTGCGGTCTGGGCTCACTATATAAAATGACTGGGTCCATGGAGACATGGAGAGCACAAGGATCTCATCCATGAACTATCTGGGGTGGTTTTCCACAGACCCGTTACGTGCATGTAGGCCTACTTACAATTTCTAAGAGAAATAACAGAAAAGTGACACAATCCAGAGTTCTACAAAGATGTTCCAAAATTGTTATTTCAGACAGAATACACATATTTATTAGAACAGATATGCCAGGAAAGTGACAGCCTCACTATAAGCCTTTGCTAAAATAGATCATAAGACACATTATATTTTCTCTATACACAATTATGCTGTCTTCCCACTAGAAACAAGTAACTATGGAACAGTGTTTCCAAGCAGTTGCTAAGGTGCCCCTGTTTTTCTGTGTTTTTTTTTTTGTTATAGGCCGTTACTGCTGGATTACACAACCAGGCAATGGGCATTCCCTTACCAATCTCTGTGGTATATAACATCCGGAATGATGTCAGGACGTAATATGCAACACCCTCGGGCAGGGGTGAACCTACCCCTTTCACTGCCCGAGGCGAACTACAGAAAGCCGCCCCCCCTCCCCGGAGGATGGGGCGGAGCGAAGGGGTGTCCTGGACTGGCTTAGGTAATCAAAAATGCTGCCCTCCCTGGGGCCCTGACATAGCACCGCCTGAAGCGCTCGCTTCAGGTCGCCTCATGGGAGGTGCGGCGCTGCCCTCGGGAGAACTAAACTGAGGGGGCCATGGACAAGGGAGACATCGGTCGTTACCTAATAGAGTAATCCAGTAGGTAATGGCTTAAAGTGGGGGTTTGTATTGGGAGGCATCATACAGTGTTGGCCAAAAGTATTGGCACCCCTGCAATTCTGTCCGATAATAAGACAGAATTGCAGGACAAGACTTTAGTTACACCACTGCTCTTGATAAATAAGGTGCACCACATATGAAACATCAGTCTTAATAAACCTGCCCCATTATGTTATAGGCACCTATATAATACTAAAGCTTTAACAATATTGGTTTATCAATTCCTAATATAACATTTATACTTAGAATTCCACTTATTCGTCTCTTAAAATGGAAATCTCTATTTCGGCTGTCATACAGCAGCCGTATAGTAATGTCAGAGCAATGTGAAAAGGTGCTAGATTATGATGAGCGGCCCATTGTGCTGGTCCACAGGTCTAAAGGCATTATGTGTGAAAATGAAGAGGTGTCAGCGGGGACCATGCAGTAATGTCAGACCGAGCGAGAAAATGCCAGAGCATATCAAGGTACTGTTAAAAACAACACATTCCCAAAGGCAATTGGAGCGGAAGCCAACGCTTAGTGTATTACTAGCATATTCATCATTCTAGAGTGGCGGTTCTATATTATGTATTATATAATATATATATATATATATATATATATATATATATATATATATATATATATTATCATATTATTAAAACACAACTGTCCACTTACTACATCACAAACATCACAAATAAGAGCCAATAGCAACCGATCAGGACATTGCTTTCATCTTACAAAGCGCCACTGAAGATAAGAGATCGGATCCCAATTGCCGCCATAGGCATCTACCCCACCTTCCCCGAGGCCTTCTGTTTATTCACAGCCGCACAGAAAAGCATCCAAACAAGAACAGTATACGTTCCTCAGTACAAAGCACAATTAAATGCAAACTTTTGTGGGTACTATATCTTTACATAGATTAATACAAAATACTTGAACTACATCGGAAGAAAACAGACAAGGGAGTAAAGCTCTTAAATGGAGTTTCCAAAGGCTCGTATATTGCAAAGGGCTGTATAGTATAATTTATAAGACGGGTCTAGAGCAGACCGCACTGTAATTTTATCTATAAATAAAAAGATACTTAAAACTATCATATTTCAACAGTTTGCAAGCATTTATAGCGCCTGTAACACCTCTCGCCAGCTTTATTGTAGAATTCGCGGCGGAGAAAATGTACTAAGCAGCTTGTGTCTTCGCATGAAATTTTGATGAGTGGATGGTTGTCAAGACGCAGCAGAAAAACTTCTGACCTAGAAGTTCACGGACTGTTTTCTGAAGTATAGCAAAAAAAAACATTGTTTAAACAAGGAGTCAAAGCAATAAATAATAAAATAAATGAAATCATCACTCTTTAATGTGAATCAAAGTGCATGATATAGGAGTGCACGGCCATCAAAAGCTCTCATCATGCTCCAAGTGGGCTTCTAGAGTAACCATATACTTTACTATTTCATGTTAGTTTCCAATAAGCATCACCTCTTATACAATAGTATGGTGGTTTACATATCTCAAGCAAGAGAAAACTATCTACACATTATTTCACTAATGTATCAGCCCCCATCCGGACTCACATATGCTCTTCAGTGGTCTGTTCTGCTTTTGTCTTGGGTGCAATGACATCTCTATTGGTCTTGAGACCAAGTGGGCAACGCTATGAAAAGGCCATCACAAAGGATTGTCAACACCGGTCTTATTCTTGGGATTATGGTGTGGGGTGGTATTTTGTATAGTTGCTGGACAGCGTCTAGTCTTCATTTTAGGTACATATTACATAGTAGATGAGGTTAGATAAAGACATCAGTCCATCAAGTCCAACCTATAACCCTACAATCCCCTACAGTGCTGATTGGGATTGGGATTATGGAACCAGTGGTGTGCCCCAGGAGCATGTCAGACCACATGTTGCTTGTGCGACTATGAGGTCTAAATATGCTACAATCACCTTCAGTGTCTATAGACTTGCCTCCGATACAGAATATGCAGGAATATCATCAGTCAACAATTGCAAAGGGCCACCAGAGGCCAAGATTTGCATTCAGTATTTGTCAGACAACTATTAATAACCTCATTGATAGATGTGTGTTTACCTGTGCAGGGTGCTCATAGTCAATTCTGAATAAACGGAGATGTTTTGAATATTTTGTTTTGATTTTACTATTTGCATTTCATTAACATATCAATCAATCCAGTGATTTCCATAACCTCAAAACATGCCCTTCTTGGTGTTGTGACTTCTATGTGGAAGTGTGTATATGTGGCTATTCCAGGAGTTCTTTGTAGTACCTTTCATTCCTGGTTCAAGGGTTCACACAATCAGGTATTGAAAAGCAATTAAAATTGGGAGATGTAGGGGTATAGATGCACTGGAATGGAAATACAAGGCACCAGATCTCACATCTATTGCTGGCTATCCCCTTTCTTTGAAAACCATTATCAGACAATACCATGTTCTACAGTGGAAGAGCTATCTCCTGAATCATTCCTGCTCTTACCATCAATGGCCCTTCCGATCACCATCACCTGACTCAGTAACCCCTCGTTCACATCTGCATTTTGTAATCCATTCGGGGAGTCTGCATCGGGACCCCCTCAAACGGAATATCAAACGCATTGGCAAGCGTTGTGCAGTGAAAGCACATGGACCCCATAGACTGTAATGGGATCCATGTGCTCTCCATGTGGTGACTGCACGGAACGTGGACAGGAAAGTACTTCGTGATCCACTTTCATGACCACATGATTCGTGCGGGCAACACGCGGAGAGCACATGGACCCCATTATATTCCATGGGGTCCGTGTGCTTTCACTGCACACCGCTTGCCAATGCATTTGGTATTCCGTTCGGGGGGGGGGGGGTGTCCCCCCGTGTGGACTCCCGGAGTACCAAACGCAGATGTGAACGAGGGGTAAGAGTACAGGACTCCTACAACTGGAAGTGGGGAAACTGCCACCACGATTGGGTACACAACAGGCCTCCTCAATGCTGCCGCAAACCAAGGTAACAATGTCTGCGGTGGTCACCATTTTGAAAAAAGAAAAAAAACAAACCTGTATAATATGAAGTTTAATCTCCAAACAGAAAGACTATACATTAAATGAACTGCTGGAAAGCAAGCAAAGGAGAGAACATTTTGTTTGCATCTGGCAATACTTGTAAACAATCCCTACCCGCTAATGTCAGAGGGGCGGTGTGTTCCTCAGACACGAGGAGTGATAGATATTACCAGAACTTTAGAAATTTGCGGCTTTAAATTGCAAAGAAGTCACGAGAAAATTAAGATTAAATTATCAATAAAATGAACAGCTGTCTGCTGCTCAGCAATGGAGGACGCCCGCTTACAATGCAAGCATTAATAATCGCCTCCAAGTCTGCCGAGTAGCAAAGTTTGTAATATTCAGGACACGAGGGAGGCAGAAAAACATGAAAGGCCAAATGTTGGTAGAGTTATGTGTTCGGTGTTACGGCCTGGCTGTCTCTTGCAATTACAAGAGCGATGATACGCGCCGGAGCTTTATTTAGTTGATGCTTTTTCCAAGCCGCAAATATGTAGAAAACTTCCAGCTAATCATAAGATATTGTTATTTTTCACGTCGATGGAAGATGTGCCCAGCAAGCAAGGATTTAAGATACAAAACCCAAATTATTTGATTAGGAGTCCCATCAAGCATTACTTATATCGCTGTCACTCACAAATTCAACTGAACCGAAAACCAATGTTTAGAAACTCCGACGAGAAAAAAAAATGAAAACTCGGAGACAAGCTATTCGCTTCGTAATAAAAGTTGGAAAAGCCATCTCTGTTAAAATGAAGCAGAAAGGGGAGCAGTGCTCTGCATTACAAGCAGAACTTTCTAGACTGCTAATGCTATTATATAGAGAGCGGTATATGCTGACGCTGTGATTTTCATTATGTCGGCAGGGAATTATTGAATATTTACTTCTAGTTCAAAGAAGATTGATCTCTTTAAAGATACCTGGGCTCCATAGAAGTAATAAAGCCTATTTAGCAGATACATGTGAATTCCTAATGATTTCTTCCCTCCTGTATTCTGCAAATCCAAAAAGATGACATGTTGCAGAGAAAACCGGTGAAATGCTAAATATTAATGAGCCGCATTGCCAGACATGGTGCACGGACAACAGAATCCAAACTGGGCACAGCGTCCTGCCATTCATTTATAGGCAGATCATTTTTCCAGGACTCATTCCCACTTACGTTTGGATGATATATGACATGGCGAACATTAAAGATGATATCCATGCCCTGAACTTATTGTGTATTCTTGTCACATAAACACTACCCTAGCTTATTGCGTTAATGCAAATGCAAACTGTTAATCTGTTTACACAGGTTCCAAAATGAGCATAACCCACACCCAAAAACACAGTCCACAACCCTCAGGTGGCCAACTTCTGCCACCACGCAACATACCCTAGTATTCAGCTATCCAGTATAAGCTATGGATTCTTTGGAGTGTACAAGGACCAAACTTATTTAGATGATTTACAAAAACAAACTCTTAAAAAATAAAATGTAGACAACAGAAAGAATAAGGGATACAATGCATAGGTGAGAGTAACCTCACATACCATAAATCCATGTTTCAATGTCCAATAGGGTTGAGCCGATCATGAGATTTCAGGATCGATTTCAAAATCCGATTTCTGATCATTTTCCAGCTGATCCCGATCGTGAAATTTGCTCGATCGCCAATCAGGATCTGATCTTTTCTGATCCCGATACTCAACCCTAGTCAATGCTTCTCTATAGGAAAAGTCACTTGAGGGTTGAGCCAATCTTGAAATAATCTCCGATCTCGATCCCGCTGGAAAAGATCGGGTCGGAATTCTGATCACGATCGTGAAATTTACTCGATCGGAATCCAATCCCGATCGCTCAACCCTAATGACCAAGTTACTTTTTTATATATTCTCATTCTGTGGTTGAGGTTTTTAGCACTCCCCATGCGTGTTCTGAATGGACATTGAGGTGATGAGAGGAAGGACCATTAATATTAAATAGTACCCCGCTACATCTTGTGATGTTGGTTAAACAGATGTCCATCTACCCATCCTCTGAAGCTGTAAATATAAGGTGTATATGTCAAGTTTCACACTATCTTCTCTTATTGATAACCCCTTAGCTATGTGTACACCCTCATTCTGCAATAAAAAATCCATAGCCAGATAACCCACTATCCTAATACCTAGGACTCACACAGAGGGAATTGTTACTACAGAAAACGCTGCACAATTAAGGAACTCAAAGGAAATCCAGTTTCAAGAGATTCCATAACATAAGGATAAATGGATAACACTGGGCTGTGAATCGGGGATTACTAATGGTAAATTGGGAAAAACAATGAGAAATACACACTTTGTAGACAAACCCATTAAAGAGGACTGGAGAGGGGGGGTGATATGACAGAGTTTGGGCATTCCCATCCCATACTCACATATCCAAGCTTCATACGGTATTGATCCACATTATGGTTCGTTCTTGTCTACCAAGTATATCTTGAGCAATAAACAAATCTGGAACACACATATGTTAATAGGAGTCTGTGACCAGAGCTGGGGTATCAATGACCAAGCCCAGAGATTGACCTAACTGCGCTTTTCCCCTATGAATTGGCGCGGTTTACGACATATTGCTTTTTTTTTTCAATATGCAAATGAACTCGAGAACAAGGAGGCTGTTGCGGCTTACTCCTTTGTAGCCACACTCTCACTGCTCCAAAGAGCTCACTAATAGAGATGAGCGAGTACTGTTCGGATCGGCACGCGGGGGGTTAAGTGGCCAGCCGCCGTCAAAGAGGAAGTACCAGGTGCATCCATTCATTTCTATGGAGCGTGCTGTTCAGATCGGCTAACTCACTAACATAAAAAAAAAAAAAAGCAAGTTCTTAGAAGTGGTGTACCAACTCACAAGGAGAAGCTACAATTTGATTCCGTTTTCCCTAACCTATCGGTCTCTGGGCCTGGGTTGATATGCTGGGTTTTGGAATCAGACTCTATTTATAGGGAACAAGTCACTATATTTTGGGCTACTCAGTAAAACTTTATGGAGCTATTACATAATACATAGTAGATGCGGTTGGATAAAAGACATCGGTCCATCAAGTCCAAACTATAACCCTACAATCCCTAGAATGTTGATCCAGGGGAAGACAAAAAACCCCATGAGGCTCATGCCAATTGCCCTATTTCAGGGGTGAAAATTCCTTCCCGACTCTGATCAAGCAGTCAGTATAAACCCTGGATCAACGTGTCCTTAAAATCTAGAGTCCATAACCTGTAATATTTTCTTTTCAAGAAAGGCATCCAGGCCCTCTTTGAACTTGTTTAAGGAATCCGCCATCACCACATCCCGGGGCAGAGACTTCCAGAGCCTCGCTTTTCTTACTGTGAAGAATCCCCTTCTATGTTTCTGGTGAAACTTTCTCTCCTCCAGACATAGTGATTTACCTTTCTAAAGAAGTCTTGGCAAAACCATGCAATTTAGCATTATGTAGAGAAATAGGATATACAGTAATACTGGAGAGATGAGCAATTCTGTTCATGCATATTCTGCAGAAGGAGCTGAGGACGATAGATCTCACTTCATTGCACATGCACAGGTAAGCAAAGTGTATTGTCCTTGGCTTCATTTGCACATGCGCTTCAACATCCTACACCACAAGACACATTTCTCAAATTCTTCTCTCTGGTATACTGTACCTTCTTTTATTACGGTACTTAAAGGGGTTATCCAGCTTCTAAAAGTGATCTGCAAATACATCTACGGAAGTGTTAAATACTCTGTTCCCCTTCCAAAGCTTCTTGGAAACCTACCAACATGTGGTCGTTCTGCTCTCCGACAATATAGAGAACTCCAAAGAACAATGTTGGGTTACATCAAAAACCCGAACAGTCCTAAACCTAGTGACCATTCCCTTTAAATTATAAATACTGAAACAATGGAAACAGTAATGTTACAATATTGAGAGTATAGGCTTCAATCTATGAAAAACTAACAATGGTCCGCTCTATAGCAATGTGATAAGCAGGTGTAAAAAAGTATAATACACAGCGATAACCATTCTCAGTTGGAATTTTTTCTAGCTGTGTCAGATCTTGGTTGGATCTTCCTAGAACAATAAGTCTATATTTTACAGGCAATTTTGTTTTTGCAGGTTAATTTTGTGGCTGATAGTTGTGTACAACGAATTATAGGCGTGAATCATGTATATAACACTCAGCAAGAGCTAACAAGCCGGCAACCGCCAAACACATGAATTGTTCTATTGTATGCAAATAAAGCATAATCACCGGATAATGAGAAGATATGTCTTTGCTCCATGGGCTTAGAAAGTCGCCTTCATTTCTGGGGGTTTTCTTAAGTAACTTTGCTGTCGGTAACTGAAAACAGGTGTTTCTATCCAATGGATGTAAACAACAAAGACGTCATTACGAACCCCACTAGGCTATCAACATAGCCCACCTGCCCATACAGATTACTCCAGGGTCAGCATGGTGGCTCAGTGGTTAGCACTGGAGTCCTGGGTCCAAATCCTGGCAAGGACAACATCTGCAAGGGTATGTTCTCCCCGTGTTTGCGTCGACTTCCTCCCATTCTCCAAAGGCATACTGATAGGGAAAAATGTACATTGTGAGCTCTATATTGGGTTCACAATTTACATTTAAAAAACCCCTCAAAAACGCCCTCCTACAGCCCAATGTACGTGTACAAAAGGGCGATGCACCGGATTAGAAGACACAGATACAGAAGATACAGATGTACCCACCAACTAAACATTTGTCTAAGGACTCCAAATTCTCATGAAAAATAAAAATAAATAAAAAAATAAATAAATAAATAAATCTGCAAGCCATATTAACCAATGGAAAGGCTGCAAAAATAACGTGTAGGATATCACTTTGTGGCACAATATCACAAAAGAGTATTGTTTTGAAATGCGAACTGTGCCACAACTCACATGTCTAGATATGTCCCGCCAAAAATAAGATAAAGGAGGACACATTTGTAAGCCGAATCCATCAGCGGCGAGTATAAGTTGTAATGTACAGCTGCAATGACCAGGATCCCAACTATTGAATCCTGTAGACGCCATAGTGAATAGCAACGACCGCAACTACGTGGTTAGACAGAGAAAGGCCAACACCGGCCAAGTATTTCCATCTTAATACACCTAATATTTCATTCTAATCCCCTAGCGGGACTAAGATTATATATATATCATATATATATATATATTCAAAAAAATAAAGGGGACACTCAAATAACACATCCTAGATCTGAATGAATGAAATGTTCTTATTTAATACTTTGTTCTGTACAAAGTTGAATGTGACAACAAAATCACACAAAAATCATCAATGGAAATCAAATTTATTAACCAATGGAGGCCTAGGTTTGGAGTCACCCCCAAAATTAAAGTGGAAAAACTCACTACAGGCTGATCCAACTTTGATGTAATGTCCTTAAAACATATCACAATGACACTCAGTAGTGTGTGTGGTTCCATGTGCCTGTATGACCTCCCAACAAGTCCTGGGCATGCTCCTGATGAGGTTGTGGATGGTCTCCTGAGGGATCTCCTCCCAGACCTGGACTAGAGCTTCATTGTTGTGTGTTCTTCCACTTCAGGCCTCCATTGGGTAATAAATTTGATTTCCATTGATGATTTTTGTGCAATTTTGTTGTCCTCACATTCAACTTTGTACGGAACAAAGTATACAATGAGAATAAGTCATTCAGACCTAGGATGTGTTATTTGAGTGATCCCTTCATTTTTTTGAGCAGTGTATAGAGATAGATAGATAGATAGATAGAGAGCGAGAGAGAGAGAGAGAGAGAGAGAGATTTAAGTTCTTCTTTCCAGACCCCCAATCTTCCCTCTACACCTAGATAATGTACATACACAATGCAGAATATTGTGAAGTATATAAAAGCAGAATAAGAGGTTACTGAGATACAATTAATGGCAGCCACCACAATAGCAGGTCATAGTGACATTGCAGCAGGAGCAGCGCACGGTGAAGAGTGAGCACCACTTACTGGCTCAGTGCTTCATGTTTTTCATAGATAAGCATAGCACCATTGGAAGCTACACTAGATAAAACTGCAAAGCAGCATCTGCCTGCCAATGTGTTGTTCTCAAACAAAATGACAGCCTAGTAAATAGCAATGATGAAAAATGTGATTAGGTAAAGACTGCCTCACCGCTGGAGAAAGACAGCAGATTTATGACTGCCAGCACCCCATGGCTAAAGGGGATGAACATCTCTGCCGGTAGCCAACTAGATAGCTGTGGCCAGCTGTTGCCGTACAGTACAGAGAAACCACACATGCGGCTTGTGAATATCTCGCTCTTGAGGTACGGTCCCCTTGGGCTTCATATATTGAATTAGGTGCACTCAGCCATTTAATCCGCATTTTCATCTTTGTCTCATCATTTACTATGTTTAATGGGTTTTCAGGTCTATACAGTACCACACAGATAAAGCGCAATATCAGATCTGTGCACCTGTTGTGCTCACAAAGACCCAGACAATTCTAATAGATTTAGGTTCCATTAGTCAAAGCATGAGTGACAGCTCCGGTAGGATATCTAAAGTCATAAATGTCCCGTACAGGACGATCCGGATATAATGTGATCAAACCTTCTCATCTTACAGGCTGGAGTCATCTGGCTATAAACATTTTACCTGCTGTCCTGCAAATGTGGTGATCATAAAAATAGACTTACTTGGTGGCCAGCCTACTGTACCGGGAGACAGAATGTTACAAACTTAGTAGTCCACCATTTTAGAAGACATGGGCAATTGTGTTGGATCACCAAGTCACCAATCTACATACAAGTATATTTTTTTCTCTCTACAAGTTTGTTCTCCTTGTCTACTGTATCTATCCGATATTCTGGTTCTCCAATGGACCAGATCAAAGGACGCCTCGGCACAGATATGAACATAGCCTTACGTCCCATTTGTTAACTATTGCTGGCTAAACACCAAACAGAAAACTCACATAACCAATGGCCACTTTTATCATTTCCACCCCTTTTATTAAGGAACACAGTTGTTTATATGGCGTTTACCTAGGACGTATCACTAAAAGTTAGAATAATAGAACTAAATTACTAAATCATCTACTATCTATAGCATAAATGTAAATCAGGCAGTCACAGGAGGTGCCATGTTTATCATAGAGGTGCATGCTGTGTTATAGATTTGGTACATCTTGTATTAAAGGGGTTGTCCAGGCAAAAATGAACAACCCTTTTAACTCCTAAACCAGGCAGGGACATTGGAAATTTTTTTTTTTTTTTAAATCGTACTCACCTATCTCCGATGCTCCGCCGTCCTCCCTTTCCGGTCTTCCTTCTGAATGGGTCTTTTCTAGAGTTCCACTGTTGCTGTTGATTAGCCTCAGTGGTCACAAGGCCGCTGAGGCCAATCAGCAAATGGCATGCAATGTCACTACCTCTTCCTGAGGCCGCGGTGACCGTTGAGGCCAATCAGCAACTTCAGCAGAATTCTGAAAGAGACCTAGGAGAAACTGCAGGAGCAGAAATACCAGGAAGTGTTGGGAGGACAATGTAAAATTGGGGTCAGGTGAGAATGCAATTTTTTCATTGTCCGCGGCTAATTTAAAAGTTAAAGCGGTTGTCCAATTTTGCTTGGACAACCCCTTTAAGCTAGACACTTTGCTCATATCAGGCCAATTCTGAGTTGGCGCACTTCATACTGTGATAGAGTGAAGGGCGTGGTCTGGGAGAACAGGTATGTTCCAGCCAGGCAGCTAAAGGGTTTTTGGTAAAGACCCACACCAGGGAGGTCAGCTGGGTAATCAAGGCCTGATATAGTCTGTGTGTCAGGACTAGGAGCTGTGGCACCACACTGACAAAGCTGAGAGTTCCTGTGTGATCTGGACGTTTAAACCAGGTACTGTGCCACCTGTGGTTGTTAGCAGAGCAAGAGTCTGACAGCCAGGCTCCTGTATAGTCAGTGTACAGTTTCTTTTGTCATAGTTAGTTCTCAGCCGAGAAGGTTTTTGTTTTGTTTGTTTGTGCCTTTGTAAAGGCAGTTTATGCCCCACAAGTGAATAAATTCTGAACTTGAGTGCAACCCTATCTCTGTGTCCCTGTTTCCGGCACTGCTATCAAGCATCTACCTAAGCGGTACCCCACAATACCCATACACTGACACTTTGTAGGACTCAACAAAGCAATTCTTCCTTCTCTAGTCATTTTTGAGATGGTTCCAAAACAACCGAGACCTTCTAGACACAACAACAAACTGATTTGCTCCAAAAAGAAGGGGCAACGTATGCTAGAAACCTGGGTAAATCTGATCTATTGTGACTAATCTGGGAACTATTTTAATAATCCGTAGTAACTGCATTGATAATTCCCTTGATCTTCCTGTCCTCAGAATATTACCCGGACGTTCCAACAGTAGAAGGAATTTTACCATCGCGACTTAATGAAGCGCGAGCTTTCATCGCACCTGCGTCTACACAAGAACAATAAAACCAAGAGGAGAACAGATCGGCTTTTAGAAAGCATTCTCTTCCCCCCCAAATAAAATAAAAATAAAGTCAATTCGCCGTGGCACTTATTCACCTATCTCTCAGGGAAATGCACAACATCTCAAGGTAAAATGACATTTAGGGAAATGCTGTGACAGTAGTACTTTATACAGAAAGCAATTTGAGTCAGGAAAGTGCTGTTTGTAGCTATTTAAGAGAAAATAGCCTGTGAGGCGATAAATCAGAAATATATATATATATATACTTTGTATTTTGGGATTGAGATTAATGGCTCGCCTACTCTCTTATTTCCTTCCCCTCCCCCCCCCCCCTCCATATTTCAATTCATTTCATTTTGCAGATAGGGTTGGCTTGACCATCCAAGCAGTAAACAGACACTTTAGATGGGTAGCGACTGAGATAGCGCGGCAGCACATAGCTGGCGAATTGGCGATGGGAGAATAGGGTTGTCAAGAACGTACTAATTCAATAGGACTCCGAGGGACTGCCAAATGCTTTATTGAGAAGGAATTGATATCATTAAATGACAGCAGAGGATCTGCATAGTTCTGCATCTGATGACAGCCCGTCATGGTGACTTTTTGTACGACACGCGGTTTCATGTATGCAATTATAAGTGCTATGTAGCAAAAGTCCTGGGCACAGCTGTTTACAAGCTTAATGGCAATTAAAAATGATGTTTATGTAATACAATGATGTGAACCGAGCGCAAATGAGACATGGATATTAATGTTTATGTAGGATCAGGAGAATTAGTGAATCACTAGCTCACTGAGCAGGTCCTTCAATCCCAGCAACAATCCTCGACATGCCATAACAACTCAATGGACGTACAAGCCATCAAAGACAGGCCAGTGATATAAGGATTGTCCAAATACCAGACATTTCTGTAGACGTTTCAAATAATATTCACCTAAAATACAACAGCAGAGAAAACTATAGGTTTGTATATATACCTTATAGACATTTTAAATTTATAACATAGCCATTGAGCCAATGCCGTAGTCCCTGATGGTGTTGGGGGAGTCATACCAGTAATGGCAAGGGTCACCAACCATCTGTAAGTTCCTCATAGTAAACAGGAGGGCTTCCCCCCCCCCCCCAATATCTGTGGCTGCTGGTACATGAGCAGATTAGTAAGGCCAGTTGCAGACAACCGTGCTGCCATGACTTAAGTATACGGGGCATACACATGGGACATGGGGATGTCCCCACGCACCACCTGTGCATGGGCCGTATATGCTCCCATTGTTTTCAATGGGAGCCGGTACCGCATACGCGGCGCTATTTCGTGGCCGCGGCAACATCACGGCCGCAAAATCGCGCCGCATATACAGTACCGGCTCCCATTGAAAACAATGGGAGCGTATACGGCCCGCAAAAGCTCCCGCAGCGTCTACGTGCCACATTACATGTCAAAAGACATTGTGTGAACCCGGCCTAAGACCTGTCGTATCTGATGCAGTTTACAACTGCTTTCCTTTATTCGGGTGCAGGACTCATGTGTCCACCAATTTCTGGCAGTTTCTGCGACGGAATCCGATGCAGATGTGAATATAGCATTACATATTTTTAAATGTATCCTGTAGGGAAGGAGGATCGGTAGCAGCAGTGGTGCGGACCCAAGCAGTCAATGACAGGGATACAATATATGCAACAAACAGGGTTATTTAGAAAAAAAAACAGCAAAATAAATAACTTCAGGCAAAAATGAGCAACAAAATCCTGCTCGTCTGAGCACTAACTAAACAATAAGTACTAACTGTACGGGTGGCTTACTACCAGCCACATGAATCAATAAAAAGAGCGCAATACTTATTATTATTATTATTGTTTATTTATATAGCACCATTAATTCCATGGTGCTTTACATTTGGGGGTTACATACAATACACAAAATATACAGGTAGATATAATACTAACAGTGATCGGCTGGCACAGTGGGGTAGAGGGCCCTGCCCGCGAGGGCTTACAATCTATGAGGGAAGGGGGGTACTGTCTCACCTGACTCGCAGTTTATCAGGACAGACCCAGGCGCCTCCTCTTACTCTTACCAGGATACGCCCTGAAGTGCAGGCTCTGCAGCCTTTTATGGCCCAGCTTCAAACATAGGACCCACACCTGGGCTCATGCCTATTCAAGACCCACCCAAGTCAGGAATCTGAGGAAGATAACCGGGACTCCAGCACCCTGCCTGTCACCTTCTCCCAATCTGTATAATATATATATATATATATATATATATATATATATATATATATATATATATCTGCCAACTCTGTACCTGATAAACCACATTATACAGGCACAGTGCATTTGAGTGCTGCACGCCTGCACTATACGTGAACACTGCTCTGCATATATAGGGTGTATACAAGCAGAGTGTATTTCACTTTTCCTCTGATCGCAGATCCACATCTCCAGACCTAGGAGCTAGACCGACATTGACTAGGTAAGTGATTAATCACACTGGCTTTGTAAATGCAATGTTACCTTTCATAAGGTGTAAAGTCATATTCTTGAGGCATCCCTGAATGAGTCCTGAATGACAAGATGCAGGTTATTATTCTGTATGCAAAACTGTGTGGTCTGTTGCTGGATTGACAGACAAAAGCGGACAGCATTCGATTTCGGCTGCCAGTCAATGGCCACCGGTGAGGCTGCAGCAGAGCTCTCTACTACGCAGGTGAGTGCTGTACAAGCTGTTAATTTACCCAAACTTTAGTACCAAATGCAATATATATCTCTAGGCAAGTAAATGCATTTCAATTCAGATGTGTCAAAACAATTTAATATCACTTTGCAATAGCTCCGAGCGTTCTGTTTTTATCATACTATCAATGTGAGCTGTTTCTCTTTAATCTAAAAGTGGGTATTTTCTGGCTATAATCTCAACGTTTACAAAATACGGTATCTATCCAGTCATTTACAGAAGAATTTTAGGAAAACTCACAAACATTCACATGTGAAGAGCTTTAGGCCAGGTCTCCATATTGCAAAAACGCTGCGTTTTACATTACCTGCAAAGTGGATGGGATTCTGGCTAATCCTATCCACACATGGCAGAAAAAAAATCTGAAGTGGATAAGTTGCGACTCTACATAGGTATAACAAGGGCAGAAAGGCCGAAGAGGAAAACTCCGTGACCATCTGTGAAAACCGTTGCAGGAAAAAAAGTTTTTTCTAGTTTTTTTTTTTTTTTTACAGGGGGCCTTAGCCTTATAAATGCTTTCCCCCACCAGGTTCAGGTCCAGTTCCCATTTATTTAGTGTGAGGAGTTCCTCTACTTAAAGAGGACCTATCTTGTCCTCGTGCACATGTGGTATTATATACTGCTAGAAAGCAGACCGTGCGCTGAATTCACAGACATCTCTTGCCTTGAGGCACATAATGGAAAACCCGATAGTGTGCTGAATTAAGCGCACTGTTGGCTTTCCCGTTATGTGCCCTGGGGGGAGAGATATCGGTGCCGTTATGGATATCTCTTCACTGACAGAAGGGCATTCCTGATAGTCTAGCTAGGCTGTGAGTAACACCCCCCCCCCACACACACAGTACTCGTCCATAGCGCTGTACTGTCAGAGGAGATGTTCCTTACCGCCTAGGTATAACACTAAGCTGTGAGAAATTCCCTACCCCCCTTCCCAGCAGTACTCGTCCATAGCGCTGTACTGTCATAGGGGACGTTCCTTACTGCCCAGCCATGACGTTGAGCTGGGAGGAACACCCCCCAGTACTCGTCTATGGACGAGTACCATCAGGAGAGGGGGGCGTCATGCTTGGCGGTAAAGAATGCCCTTCTGACAGTGAAGAGATATCGGTAACGGCACCGATATATATCTTACCCTGGGGCACATAACGGGAAAGCCGATAGTATGCTGAATTCAGCACACTGCTGACTTTCTAGTGGTTTATAATTCCGAATGTGTCCGAGGACGTGAAAGGTCCTCTTTAAGACAGACATACACATTATATCAACTTCAGCGAACTAGTCGATTTAGTCCACCATTTAGTTTGTATGGAGGCATTCTGGATATTCCCAGATGGAGATTCTGGTGGAAGGTAACCCAGACAAGAGGTGTCTGCCAGAGGCTTTCTCCCCTCTCCCCATAGACTAAACATGCACACTTGACTCGGCTAAGCATGCACATGCCAAGAGAGATAACTGTTAGAAGAACAAGTGTTTCCCCCACAGTTCTCAAATATGTACTGCCAGAATAAGGCTCTATTCAGATCTCGTTTTTACATCAACTGAGGATCGCCTGGACATATAACGCTAGGCTCATACTAGCGTTCGGGTCTCCGTTCTCAGCTTTCCGTCCTCTGCATGTGTATGCAGAAGACAGAAACCTGTCAGAGCGGGTCCGGCCGTGAGCGGCGGTGAGCGCTTTATGCACTCCGCCGCGAAACCGTTTTTTTAAAAATCGGACACAGAGTACTGCATGTCCGACTCTGTGTCCGATTTATAAAAAACGGTTTTGCGGCGGAGAGCATAAAACGCTCACCGCCGCTCACGGCCAGACATCTTTCAAACCCATTCAAATTAATGGGCTTGAAAGCGTCCTGCAGGTTTCCGTCTCCTGCCCCTGTTTTGTGCAGGAAACGGAAACCTGCAGAACGGAGACCGGGCGCAGATGTGAACGAGCCCTAAGTCGTAGTGGGCTGTCAAAAAGTGGACAACTCCTTTAAGCATGTTAACTGACCTGAATTCTAAGCTTTACCAACTTTGTACACTCCAAAGTGACATAAAGCCATTATTGGAAGATCCTTTGTTCTATTCATTATTACATGTCACGCTTTGTGTTGTTTATACTCTTTATCATTATGAAGATAGTTATATAAATAAATATATATATATAGTCATTTTTTCCACTGTAACATTATCTCTAATTACAAGCGATCGGAAGCAGCCGGTTATTTGCAGAGCTGTTCCCTTTACCGCTACTTGACTTCCATAAAAGTAAGAATTGGATAAACTGGTTCAAATAAGGATGAATTTTTTTTTATTTATTTTTTTTAAATCCCTTATTTTTTGAACATACACTACCTGTAACTCCGTATTGATACCAAAGGGCTTTCCGATAAGAGCGTGCTTCAGATGTCAAAACTAAATACATCTAAATCCCCTGATAGGAAGTCATCTTGTACAAAGTCTCTGAAGTAGCCACCTATCCTAAAAATAGAGAAGAAGTCACGGCTGCAGATGGTAGCCAAGTGATTACACCTTTTTATTACAGCCGGATATAGTTGACTGGAGATATTAGGTTTCCTTTTGTAATTTGATTCGATAACCTACAACCTTTCACTTTGTACTCTGGAGAAATTCTTCCACATCCAAAGAGATACCGACCTTCCAATTCTACATCGATGACGTAAAGAGATGGGCGAATAGCAAAGTAATCGAAAAGTGGCCGAACCCCGGTAAGAATATAATCTGATATATCTTAATAAACAGATGCGCTTCTCGCTGATAGTTTGTACATCCCCACTCCTGACATGGGAATTTTGACACAATCTTTACAGTAGACAGAGTTAAACATTTAATAGAAGTATTACGTAGAAAATGATGATATCTTGGAATTAAAGGTAAATTTACTAGAGGAATCACAATGATATAGAAAATAATCAGATTACCGTGTATACTCGAGTATAAACCGACCCGAATATAAGCCGAGGCCCCTAATTTTACCACAAAAAACTGGGAAAACTTATTGACTCGAGTATAAGCCGAGGGGGAGGGGGGGGGGGGGAATGCAGCAGCTACTGGAAAATTTCAAAAATTAAAATGGTCGGAGTTTTTGGGTGCAGTAAATGCTGGGTGCTGGGGAAGGGGAGGGGGTGTTTTGGTTGTCTGTCTGCCCCTTTCCTGAGCTTGAGGAATGTTTTTTTTTTCCGCCCACTTGGAATTCAGTCTGGCTGAATATAGGGTATCTGCAGTGCTCCTATTAACCCCTTCCCGACGGAACAGGAGCACTGCAGATCCCCTATATTCAGTAGACCGGGCAGGTCAGACACAGGGATACCTAATGTGTTTGTGTTTCACAGTCATTTTCTTTTGTATGTATTCTAGGGAAAGGAGGGATTTTAGAACTTTTATTTTTTATTTTATTTTTTTAAAGCTTCTTTTTTCCCCGCACTATTTTATGGGAGATTCTATACATTGATATTGCGGCTGGTCATAGAGCCCCCCCCCCCCCCCCCCCTAAAAAAAAAATAATTTTTTTTTTTTGCTGACTCGAGTATAAGCCGAGGGGGGCTTTTTCAGCACAAAAACTGTGCTGAAGAATTTGGCTTATACTCGAGTATATACGTTACATATTTTTCAAAGAGAACCTATCACCACATTATGACCTACGAAAAGTATATAGATGGACATTGGGGTCGAACTGATCTTGAGATTTCAGGATCGTTTTTAAAATCTGATTTCTGATCGTTTTCCAGCCGACCTCGATCGTGAAATTTGCTCGATCACTGATTCGGATCTGATCTTTACTGATCCTGATCGCTCAACCCTAGTTACTTTATGTTTATGGAGTAGGGTTGAGCCGATCTTGAGATTTCAGGATTGTTTTTAAAATCTGATTCATCTTCCAACTGATACCGATCGCGTTCGTGAAATTTGCTCGATCGCCGATCGGAATCCGATCTTTCCCGATCGCTCAACCCTAATGGGCATATTTACCAAAATTCTGGTCTAACTGGTGGCCAAAAGTTGGAAAACTGTACATGTTTTACGCCACGTTTATTAGCATTTATTATGCGATAAAGCTGAAACTGTTAAGACATGAAACGCGTCACACTGGGACAAAATGTTGGCACCCAGATTACATTAGGCCAAGCCATAGTGGAGTAAAGTTCCACCCATGTATACAGATCACCAAATATTTATCATGGTGGTTCACGCCAGATGATATGTGTTGCACCTAGACTAGTTCTAAATGTATTTAAGACACTATTAATAAATCTGCCCCACTTTTACAGGTCTCCTAGACAATGCTGACAGTCATATCCTGTTCTATTACAGCTGTATACAGGAGGTGGAGGCGCAAATTATTTCTGCTGCCAATGTAAATTATACTTGAAAGAGTCCACGGAGGAAAATTAAGTGCTCGCTTTTACGCAATGCTTTTTAGCCCAAGACATGAAAAATTCACAACCCTGTTTATCTTATGATTGGCTTAAAAGCATCGGAACAAAGAGACTCATGGGGTGAAACAAGATGACAGCTTTAGAGAGTTCCTTTGCTGTTGGGACCCCAGTGATCGAGCCAAAGCAGGCTGAAGGATCTGACAGTAAGTCTTCAATTTCCCACTTCACCTCCAGAGAGAAAATGGAGAAATACATAAGTACAGTAGACAGGAATGGATGGTCTCTGCAATGTGATATCTTACTTCATGCAAAACAAAGACTATATCAAAGCGTTGTCAAGTTAAACTGTGCTACATCCGAACAAATGAATTTTAACGGATGTAGGTAAGGTTTTAGAACCTATAGAGGAAGGATCACTACTGTACTATCCCAATAATCAGGTCTGATATTTACAGTCATGGCATGTGATCAACGGATCAATCACTTTAGATCTAGTTATACCACCCCAATTGTCTGTGCCAACAGATATGCCACAAGCATTGTGTAATATGTATACTGACTAATGGTAAATATATGTCCAGACCACTGACTACATAGAACAAAAGAAACAATGAAAGTCTGCATGGTCAGCTCCGATACCAGAAGATGGCTCGAAATTTCACTTCAATCACATGGTGGTACATGGACAAGGGAGAAAGCACTGAGTTGTTCCAGGCAGACAAGCATTGCCAGGGTATATACAATCTAGTACACAGTGGCGTAACTAAAGTCTTGTGTGCCCCGATGCAATCGCTGAATTCTTGATAGTAATGGTTACGGGTGCTTAAGGCGTATAATCCACCTTAGTGTGGTTCGGGTAATCTTTGGGTCTCCTTGGTTTATGGGTCACATGGAAGCTGCAATCTCAATACTGATGTCAGTGCTTATGGGCCCCCTAAGGCTCCTGGGCCCCGATGCGACTGCGCCCCTCAAGTTACACCCCTGCCAGCACAACATCCAAGATAAAAAGAACTTCCTCCTTTATTGAAACTTTATAAAAACAGTGCAGACCACGGAGTTTACATGTTTAGAACCAAAACTCCATTAATCCTTAATCCTAGTTAAACCACCTGTAACCAGCTATCCATCAAAAATCAGACCACTGACCAGTGACTGGACTATCTGGCTATAGTTATAAATGCCTAGAGCAAGGAAACCCAAACCAATATATTACTACTCCTATCACTATACCAACATCACAACCATTGGTGCTAGTTTAAGCTACGACTATGATACTAATTTTGATTTATTAAAATCTAAGGCAACTTGTACCCTTTGCCTAGCAAAATCATTGCATGCATTTCGAGAGGACCAGGTCTGTAAAATGTAATAACCTACATCATCTGATATGGCACAGTCATCTGAGTTGATTGTTTGTTTTTAGCCGAATCTGTTCAGCCATTCCAAAGATATAAGCCCTTTTAGTATGGATGCAAATTCTAGTATACTAGCTAAGCATGCAGCAACTCTGTGGTTTATTTGGGGGTGGGGTCTATATCACATGCTGTGTTACCGCCCACTTGGCTAGTGTACCCTAATAGGCATCAACAATAAAAGGGCTTATATCTTTGGAATAGCTGAAAGAATTTGGATACATAAAACACTAAAAGCTCAGAGTGACAGCACCGATCAGACTATGTAGGTCATTGGGTTTTTTAGACCCAGTGAAAGGTTCTCTTCAAAGCATGCCTGTCCCTAACTTTTCAACATATGCTGTCATGATGTACAGAAAAATAACTATTTCTTTTTTTTAATTTTTTTTTTTTTTTTTATGTAGATTGTGAGCCCCATATAGGGATCACAATGTACATTTTTTTTCCCTATCAGTATGTCTTTGTTGAATGGGAGGAAGTCCACGCAAACATATGGAAGAACATACAAACTCCTTGCAGATGTTGTTCCTGGCGGGATTCAAACCCAGGACTCCAGCGCTGCAAGGCTACAGTGCTAACCACTGAGCCACCCCTAGAAAAAAAAACTATTTCTCACCATTATATGACCGATACTCTGAATGTACTTTTCCCCTCTGCAGGCTCCATCCCAAAATATCAGTTTTCCCAAGCTGGTAGACAGACGAGAGACCGCATATGGAGAAAACACAAAATTCTGCTCCATATAAGGGTCGTCTTTGCAGCCAGTGACATCATACTCATTGGTCACATGACCATGCTGCAGCACAGTCCCATCTACGAAGCACAGACACTATACAATATACCGTACTGTGCAGCACTCTATATCATAGTCCTAGAAAACCCCATTAGCTCTCGTGTCCTCATTCACTCACTCAGAGGTAGCACACAGGGCACTGATGTACATAAAGTGCTGAACCTAGAAAACTTAGTATTAGCTGCAGCATGACATTTGGTTTAGCAGAAATTTCAATAGGTAGGGGTGGTGTTGATGAAAAGGGACTCTGATCATTGGGAAAACAGGCTTCACTATGTCAATGGTAGAAGTGGTTAAAGCTCAGTACAGTCTATTAGGCCTATCTTCTATCTACAGTAGATTTCACAAGAGCTCCTCGTACACAACCTGCTACTGCTCTATTAAGTTACAATGACTTTCTGCATCCCTTGCTTTCGGCACGTTGAAAATGCTAATAGTGGCTCTGAGCTTTAAGTTCTGGTTATTGGCATTTATGAAAAGATAGATGCTATGCATTTCTTAACAACATTACAGACATCCAAGCTGAAAGTCTCAAAGTAGAAAAAAAAAAATTCCAAAATCGCAGCCTCACAATGAATATGTCAGCATAATAGAGTTATTGGAGCTCTCATTTCCTCCATGACATTTTTTTTCTGTGGAGAAGAAGGAACTAGGGAACTAAAGTTGAAGAATTAAGGAGGTTTCACATGATGTTCCCGATGATGAAGTATCTAACATTCAACCGGGCTCAGAAGTGGCATGAATTTAACCATTCTCAATGAAAAAAATATGAACGTATATAAATCTTCAATCTGCTGATGGAGAATAGGAAGAGGAGATTTCTTCCAGGTAAAAATTCAAAGAAAACATCCAAGGATAGAAAAACGTCTGGTCTCAGCACCGAGAACCGAAGTAAAATGTAACTTTCTTTGTATCAGGTTAAAAGCAATAACAAAGCAGAAATAAAGAGAAAATGTGAAAATGTAAGAACATGGAAGGAGGAAACAGAGAGGATGGACCATGTATGGGATCCCTCAGTCCTACTCTAAGAGGATGATGCTTAAAGGGGTTCTCCACTTTCAGACCAATATTGAGATACAAATGTTATCATTTGTGTAATAAAATGTTGTACAATTTTCCAATAGACTTTCAGTATCAATTCCTCAGAGTTTTCTTGGTCTCCACTTGCTGTCCATCATTGTGTTACTTCTAGAGGATGAAATTCTGACCATGTGATATACACTCCAGGATCATGTAATATACAGTCCAGGATCATGTGATATACAGTCCATGATCATGTGATGAGCACACAGGTGCACTGCTTGTTACCAGGCAGTTGTCTGTGCACCTGTGTGTACATCACATGACCGTGGACTGTGTATCACATGACCGTGGACTGTCTATCACATGACCGTGGACTGTCTATCACATGACCGTGGACTGTCTATCACATGACCGTGGACTGTCTATCACATGACCGTGGACTGTCTATCACATGACCGTGGACTGTCTATCACATGACCGTGGTCAGATTTTCATCCACTAGAAGTAATCAAAATGAATGACAGCAGAGATCTGGAAAACCATGAGGAATTGATACAGAAAGTGTATTGGGAAATTGTATAACTTTTTATTATACAAACAAAAACATTTGTCTCTCAATATTGGTCTGAAAGTGGACAACCCCTTTAAGGGATACTCAGTGTTGACAATCTCATTATGTTCAGGTATGGCCCCCTTCCATGTGGCTGACTGTGCACTATATATCACTCACTGGGCACTATGTAGACTACAGATTTAGTATAAAACACTTCTGTCTTCTCCCAAATATCCCCCAGCTGTCTCTGACACAAGACCAGGGGCGTAACTACCGTGGTAGCAGCAGTAGCAGCTGCCACAGGGCCCGGGCCATTAGGGGGCCCGGTGACAGCCGCTACCGCTGCGGTTTTTTTTGTTTTTTTTTAAGTCCGTTACGGGCCCTATTCACTTGCCGATCCTGGCTGGGCCGGGATCGGCAAGTGACACCGCGGGGCCCACAGAGGCTATCATTATACTCGGGGGTCTTTGCAGACCCCCGAGTATAATGATCGGCGGACCGGAGAGGTAAGGTAACATAAAAAACAGTGTTACTTACCTCTCCACGATCCTGCCAGGCCTCCGTCATTCGTGTCTGACGTCACATGACCCAGGCCAGCTTCCCGGGTCATGTGACGTCTGACGTCATTAAAGCTGGACAAGAGTGGCGGCCGACAGGAACAGGTAAGCAACTGTCTCTGTTCTTTTAATGGTTTTAATCCCTCGGGTCTCCGATTGTTATACTCTGGGGGTCTTTTCAGACCCCAGAGTATAATTAATGTTTATAGGTGTCCACAGTGGGACATATGGGGACACTATTGGGGATAATACTGTGTGCATTGGACACTATAGGGGTTAATAATACTGTGTGCATTGGACACTATAGGGGTTAATACTGTGTGTGCAGGGGACACTATAGGGGTTAATACTGTGTGCATTGGACACTATAGGGGTTAATACTGTGTGCAGGGGACACTATAGGGGTTAGTACTGTGTGTGCAGGGGACACTATAGGGGTTAATACTGTGTGTGCAGGTGACACTATAGGGGTTAATACTGTGTGCAGGGGACACTATAGGGGTTAATACTGTGTGTGCAGGGGACACTATAGGGGTTAATACTGTGTGCATTGGACACTATAGGGGTTAATACTGTGTGCATTGGACACTATAGGGGTTAATACTGTGTGCAGGAGACACTATAGGGGTTAATACTGTGTGCAGGGGACACTATAGGGGTTAATACTGTGTGCATTGGACACTATAGGGGTTAATACTGTGTGCATTGGACACTATAGGGGTTAATACTGTGTGCAGGGGACACTATAGGGGTTAATACTGTGTGCAGGGGACACTATTGGGGTTAATACTGTGTGTGCAGGGGACACTATTGGGGATAATACTGTGTGCAGGGGCCACTAATGGACATAATACTGTGTACAGGGCTTACTAAGGGACATAATAGAGTGCGGAGGAGGGGGTCAGTCGAGGTCTTTGGCATCGGTTTGGGGAGGGGGGGCCCCATGTCAAAAGTTCGCCACGGGGCCCCGCCATTCCTAGTTACGCCACTGCACAAGACCATACCACCTGTTCCTGCGATACCATTGATACCAACAAAAAAGTCACTGCAGACTCATCACCATCACCATGATCTCTGACAGCCCCACAGATGTGAATTAAACCCTGACCACCCATTAACGGCACAACCCCTTTAATGGTGATGCTGAGAAAGAGGAATTATCTCAGCAAAACCTTTATTTTTGGTTACCTATTTCATGTGGCCAACTTGGCACGGTATAGTCCGGAGCAATACATTCTAAGGGTCAGTTCACACGTGAAAACCGCCTAGCTTATTTGTGCGAGGTAAAAAACCTCGGGGAGTTTTTTTGACGCTGTTTTTTGCATTCCACGCGGTTTTTGACGAGGTTTTTGACGCGGTTTTCGCTAGCGGTTTTCGCTAGGGTTTTTTTTCCTATATGTGCTATAGAAACTGCAGGCGAAAACCGCGCGGTTTTTTGCAAAAAACCGCGCGGTTTTCTGTGCAAAAAACCGCGCGGTTTTTTACCGCGCGGTTTTCGCCTCCCATTCACTTCTATGCAATTCTTCAGGCGTTTTCCGCCTGAAGAAAGGTCATGTCGCTTCTTCAGGCGGAAAACGCTAGGAGGAAAAAAAAAGCTAGTGGTTTACATAGACCACCATGTTAAAGGAGAGGTTTTTGAAGCGAATTCCGCTGTCAAAAACCTCCCCTTTGCCCACGTGTGAACTAGCCCTAATTTGATTTCTTTAGATTTACCAGCCTTGTTGTTATATATTCCAGATACATTGTTCATTTTGTTGGAATAGCTTAACTATACTAATATAGGGACATATAGTTTCCCAAATGTATGGACTCACGATGACCAAAGACCTCCATGCTATGGCTCCAACTGGTTTGGAACTGAATTATTTGCCCTTTGTGCACCATTTCTAGGCAAACACACATTAATAATGGAAGTATTGCCTTTATAGATGCCGTTTTATTCCTAATTATATAAGAATATGCATATTTAAAGAGCTTTACATAATTTAATCTGTAACTAAAATGGTATTACCATGCTTTAATTAAGACATTATACACTAATTTTCCTCGGATGCTCGCGATCATAATTACTGCATGCATGGGTGAACCCTTGAATTACTTCTAATCGAATTTGGTATGTGCACTCCTGTCCCCAAGGGCAGCCATATGTAAATTAAGGAAGCCATCCCTAAACCTATGAATGACATGCATGTGGCTTGCAGCACTGTAGCGTGGACATGTCAGAGGTATCGGTCTCACAATAATTACTTGCCGTGGAGTTTACAATTTGATACATTGAAGATATGACCTGTATAGAAGAATAGGTCGCCTCTCCGGCCATGTTTAATCTAACCAAGAATAAATAATCTCCAAAGAAGTGTTACAATATGTTTGACCCCACGACTTTCTGCTCAAAACACAATAGTTACATCAAATCCAATAGCGGGAGAGGCCCTACAGCTCCCTTTTTTTGCTTGAATAGAGCAGCAATGGCTTTTGTTATAGAAGAATGTAGAGACTCTTGGGTGAGCCTTGGGTATACCTATTTTAATTGAAGTCTCATTTATGAGTTGATTTCTCCTTCCTCTCTGATGTGGTTCTCTCTATGAAGCCCACATTTCCCATAATGCCTCTGGTTCTTCATCACACTGCATTTGCTCTGTGATCTATCTGAAGGCAGAAAGTAATACATTTTTTCTAACCAGGAGGCCGTGAAAAACTGTGGGAAGTTACATCTCATAGAAATACACCGAAGCTCTGCATACAACACTCACAGAAGTATGGACAATATGACTCAGTGGAGAGTTATAACTCCATATATGCACTCTATACATGGAGGGACAAATTAAACAAACGAGGATGGAAGAACCTTATAGGTTTGCCAGAGGACTGCCAGGAAAAACTTGATAGAAGCTGACATATGTGCCTACTTCACAGGAAACCGAAACAGAAGTCATGTCTACACAGGAGAGCAATCTCTGGCCTTGTGGTCAGACTGGTGATCAGATGGCCTAGCTTCCCCTAATAAAAGGGTTTAAAACGTACAAATGTGACTGCACTGGGATGAAAAAGTATACAGCTAGAATATTGCTGGATGCAATACTTGGATGTACTTAGCAGATGAAAAATGTCATAGACCAAATGTTTGTTGAAACTTTCCAATGACATTGCTTATCTAGGTTTCCTGGATATTCCACTTGGCCTGACATGGCCAGATATATGTTACAACAGATGACTAGCTTTTTAAAAACAACATTTATTTGTGATACTCTGTCATGAGATGACTCTCCTACATGTATCTGTGAGTGGCCACCCAGTGGCTGCATTGTGGCTTGCAGCCTTTCAGGTGTTTTTCTAGAATGTTGCAATTGAATTTGGCATCACTAAGGCCTTGTTCACATCTGTGTTTGGTATTCCGTTCAGGGAGTCTGCATACCCCCCCCCCTCCCCCAGCGGAATAACAAATGCATTGGCAAACGGTGCGCAGTGAAAGCAAACGGACCTCATAGACAGAACATGCAGACAGAAAAGTACTTTGTGATCTACTTTCATGTCCGCATGATTTGTGCAGGCGTGGAAAGCACATGAACCCCATTATAGTCTATGGGGTCCATGTGCTTTCAGTGCACACCGCTTGTCAGTGCATTGGGTAGTCCGTCGGGGGGGTTCCATGTGGACTCCCTGAACAGATTACCAAACGCAGATGTGAACTAGGCATGAGGTAATGGTGGACATACTTGTATATCTTGTAATACTAAACCATAATTTGAACAAAGACAATCCCTAGCTCAGCCTGTGAAAACAAATTAATTGAGATTCCCTGAATCTGGAATACGTTCAGATTGTGATCCCCTAGCTTCAGTCCTTTTTGCTTTGTTTTTCCCATATACAGACAACGGTTTATGCCCAGAAGGCAATACTTTGTCATTGTAATGTTCTCTGACCACACTATCTATATATATCATAGAGACATGCTTTTGTGGTGATCCCGCACCTATAGGGGGTATAGTGCAAAGCCTATGCTATTAACACTGACAAGGAAAGGAAGGAACATCCCAAAGCAGCAAATAGGCAAACATTCAGCTGTGCAGGATTTCTTGTAATATACTCTATGAGCATCCTGTTGTTAACCTTGTCACTTTATATTTCAAGAGAAATATAGTGCAATATGGAAGAAATCTAACACTTCCATTAGAAAGATATATTACCTACTCAACAATCTTATCTTAAGTGTCTCTTATGCAAATCAAGTGCCAAAAATGTTCCAAAAACTCTACTAATATGTGATGTAAACTAAAGCTAGATTCTTCAGCTTTGTTGCCCCATTTTCGTGTAAATCACTGTTTTATTCAGATACAAATATGGAAAGATTGTCTTAACTAGGAGAGCTGAGGCTGAAGCCTGGGGAGGGTAAGCACATACTTGTATAAGAATATAACAAACATTTACATGAGAATGGGGCTCCAAACCTGAACAACAGCGGCACAACCGGAAACTGCAGAATCCCTTCTACAAGGAACGGTGAGTAGGTTTATAACCATTTTACTGCTGACAGACTCCCTTTAAATTTGGATAACTGAGCAAAAGTGAACATATTGGGTTGGAGGTTTGGAAGTTTTAGGCTATAAACTCATTCAGAAATATGTGTCAATGAGCCTTATGGGCGCGCCCAAAACTAAAACTGGCTGAAACACTAATAATATAAGCAACATTAAAAAAAATAAAAAATCCATCTCACTTTTACACACACTCTCAGCAATAGTGAAGCCTAGAGATCAGCGAGTAGTTAAATACTCGATATTCGTTTCAAGTAGCCCCTCAATATTCGACTACTCGAATCGAATATCGAATCCTATTATACTTTATGGGGGAAAAATGCTCTTTTCAAGTGTAGGTAACATTCGATCAAACTGAACTTACCAAGTCCACGAGTGAGGGTCGGGCTGGATTCTCCGAGAAGTCTTCTCCGCGCAGCGTCCCTGCGTCGTCACCGGCAATGAATTCAGTCTGCTAGGCATCGGGCCTGGGCAGAGACGACTGCGCATGCCCACACTTCAAGAAAATGTCTGCTTACAGTCAAAGCGGCCATTTTCTTGTAGCCCATGCATGCACAGTCGGCTCTGCCCATACCCGATGCCTAGCAGAGGGAATTCAGAGCCAGAAGACGCCACGGGGACGCAGCAAGGAGAAGACTTCTAAAGGTAGGAGAAGAACCAGCGTTGATTGGCCGACTGTATAGCATTCAGCCAATCAATGCTGGTTCTGCATCGAATTTTTCCATTCGAATAGCGAGTGGTACTCGATCGAGTACGAGTATTTCGAACACCGTAGTATTCGATCGAATACCTAATACCTAATGGTATTTATATTGCTTTGTGTGGCAGTCGGCACATATGATAAAAACCTGAATCTCATAGACACAGGCTGGGTTGACATGGGGAATTTTGGACCGGATTTTGATTCGGAGGCCGCCTCAGAATCCGGTCCAAAAAACAGCTAGCTGTTACTGGATGCCGGTGCACTGCACCAGCTTGCAGTCGTGGCATTCCACTCCGGAATAGGCCGAAATGACTGGGTCTAGTCGGTCGTGAGGTTTCGCACCGCGGACTCTGCAGGCGGATTCCGCAAGAAAGGGCAGCTCGCTTCTTTTTTCCACAAGCAGGAAGACACCGCTCACGGAAAAAGGAAGTGAAAGGCTCCCACTGAAGTCGATGGGAGGCAGTTTTTTGAGCAGGATTCTGAGGTGGATTCCGCGTCAAAATCCGGTCCAAAAAAACCCCATGTGAACCCAGCCTTAGGAGCTTGTATTATCTGGGTAACCTAGACTCTTAATCTACTTTTCTTTTCTTTTTTCCCTTGCAGAGAGCGCGTGGCAGTAGATCATACTTAAAATTTAATGCATTTCTGCCTTGATTTAGTGCATTGTCAGACTGTGTATCTTTCAGGCATCGTAGTTTTGTCTCCTGATAAAGGACTAAGAGATTATATGTATATCGCTCATGAATAAGCAGAAACCAATGTCACTATCTACATTTAGATTTATTTTACTCAAAAACTTCTTACACACACTGATATGTAAAAGGGTAACAATGTTTGGAAACTTTGACTTTCAGGTTTCGTATCTCACCATCTACTATAGCTTCCAAGGAAACCATCTTGGCTATCTCATACATACATTTGATTGCAACTATTTAGCATATTAGTTATGTAAATTCTTGTCATGTAAATTCATTGTTATGGTTTTGTTCCTGGCAGTGGAAAAATCTTTTTTTTTCTTCTATACTACAACTTACAACCTCTTCTCACATTCTATAATGGCTCAGTGTGCTATTAGGTCGATTCCCAAGCGAAAGGTCACTGGTTGAAAACAAGGATCGGCCATGAAGATTTCCCAAGAAGAGAGAAACGGCATCATCCAACTCTACGATAGTGGTCTCTCAGCCAAGAAAATTGCCAAATTGCATCATGTCAGTGTTATGACAGGTGGAAGAATACGAAATGAAGTCCGTCCATCCATTCAAAGCCAAGAGGTGGATGTCCAGGCAAAATATCAAAGTCAGCTCGTTACAAGGTTTATCAGTTCTGCATGACAAATATGGCAGTTGAGGAGGCTCATATGCTTCGCAATACTGAGATCACAGAATCCATGCAAGAACCGTATGGTGAGCCTCACGCAAGTCTGGAACAGTGGCCCGAAAAAAGGTGAACAAGCCTCGTCATAAGAAGTATCGTCTCAAGTACGAAAAGTGGACAGTAGAAGATTGGAAAGGGGTGATTTGGAGCAATGGGATGAAAGTCAATAGACTGGGCTCTGATGGGTGCAAATGGGTCTGGAAGAAACAAGGGGAAAGGGGCTAGCAGATCAAGAAATTGGAAGAACTGTCAAGTTTGGTTGAGGAAGTCTGATGATATGAGGTTGTTTCACGGCCAAAAGTGTTAGATACTTGACCAAGATCGATGGTCATCTCAATGTACCAGCAATGTGAGAGTATCCAAAAGATAAGTTACTTTGTACACTTGAGTATAATGGGTATGAAAAAGAAAGCATAGTATCCAAGCAAGACAGCAACTAGAAGCAAAGAAATGGCTCAATGACAATGAAGCAGAGGTGCTGGATTGGCCCCACAGTCCCCAAACATCAATCAATCTAACACTTGAATGAAAAGTAGCAAGGTCCAGCACGAACGATCAGCCATCCATGTATCATGTATCATGGCTGATCGTTCATGCTGGACCTTGCTACTTTTCATTCATTTGTTCCTGTCTCTGCCGGGAGAGATCTCCGAGCACCGATCGCATTGCATCCATTAACCCACGTTATACCAGCAACGGGATCAAGTAAGTGGATTTGTACTTAACCTTTTGTTACCTTTTTACTACGGATTTGGGCTGTCGCATTTATTTTTTGTTTGGGACCATTCTAACACTTGTAGGTATTCCTACAAAAGCAAGTCAACCAACATATACCAACATTAGGAACGTGTAGAAAAGACCTGGGATCAGATTTCCGTCAAGATATGCTTGAATCTGAACAAAAGCATTCCCAGAAGGATTCAGGTAGTGTTGAAAGACAAAGGTGGATGTATAAAATACTAACTAAAAATAAAAAGAAGGTTTTTAGGAGCAAAACAGTAACAATACAGTTACATGACAAGAATCTGCATAACTAATCATATGCTAAATAGTTGCAAGTCTCACGTTCGGAGCTGTAGTGGATGGTGAGATATGGAGACGGAAAGTCAAAAGTTAAACCCATTGTTAACCTTTTGCTCATCAGTGTATGTGACAAAGTACATATAAACCATCGCAGCATGCAAAATGAGTTCTATTAGACAAAGGAAACGAATGTACCTTTTCCTGCTTATTTTGCAAGTAATATGGCGTTTCGGTATGCTTACTGGCGGATATTATTTCTGTACAGCTGAATCAAAGAAATGAGCATACTGTGATGTATAATAGGACTGGGCTTTCAACTGCAGCTTGTAACTCCATAACGTTTCAAAGTGAATTGATAGGACATCATACTACCGTAGCGTGAAAGCCAACTCTTACAGGAACCAACATACTGTTCTGCCATCGGTACACTCTTGAAATCAAGGTATAATTGTTAACAGAGACAGTTTATACATCCTTACTATTTTAATCTACAGTACTACTGGTTTATTTGTAACCATGAAAGCTCCTTTCTTCTACTGGTTAGGAATTGTGAACTTCCAACCTGTCAAAGAAGGTCATTATCAAACACCACGAGATGCTGGGGAGCGAACTATAGAAATGTTTCCCCCCAGAGTATAATAGTTCAGAGAAGAAAGAAATCTTTGTACTAGACTTTACAGGAAGAAAATAAAGGAGGACCATTACAGATTCATATCAAGCCTGATTATATAATGCAATGACCTTGTAATAAACTAGATCTACATGCAAACCAACACGCATGGAAATCTGAAGCTGACAGTTGTGGCAGAATACCGAATGAGTCTATGAACTTCACAGAATGATTTATCTACAGCTCAACAACACACACACGAGTGTATGTTTGTTATGTGCTATATTATCCATGTACACTTGATCAAGGGGTTCATACCCTGAAACGCGTAGTGGGTTGTTCATGAATAAAGAAGTTCATGATGGATTATCCCTTGGTTCTTTTTCTCTTACCTATTTTGGGATCTATTCCTGGTCCTTTGGTTCACTCCAGACACCTTAGGGCAGGTTCACCTCTGCGCCCAGTCAATCCAGCAGGTTTCCTTCTTCTGCCTCAAGAAACTGGACAAGGGATGGAAACCCGGCACCCGCCCATGTGTGTCTTCTGCCTGTCTGTGGCAAAAACAATTTTTTTAACCGGACACAAAGTGGGACATGCAGGATTTTGTGTCCGGTTAAAAAAAAACGGTTTCGTCGTGGAGTGGCAATACACGCACATGGGTGGTCACTTTGCAAACCCATTCAAGTGAAAGGGTTTGAAAACTGACCGCCAGGTTTCCGTCTCCTGTCTAGTTTCTCGGGGCAGAAGATGGAAACCCACCGGATTGGCTAAAGCGGAGACCGGGCGCAGGTATGAACCCGCCCTTATGGTAATCACGGATCCTGCAGCCGTTTCCACCCAGAGAGGAACCCGCTCTATTTTGCTTTTTCTTGTTTGAGTTATTTGCTAATACATTAGGCTACATTCTTTCTTTTGCTGTGAGTTATCATGGCGCAGCAAGTTATCAGATTCAAGTTGAAGATGGCTACATCTAATGTATCCAGCGACTGGTTCGTTTTTATCAATCTGCTTTACTATCCGGTGTGAAACCCCCGATGACGAAGTGAGTCTCTACATCCGCATGTTCGCCATTCCATCATGGCTTCCAGTATTTTCAACAACTGATATAGGACACTCATAACAATAACAATCCCCGCTCAATGGGATCAGTCAAGTCTTAATGGGTTCTGTCACAGCGGGCATGGAAGCCATGCTGCAATTGTGAACAGGGCTTTAAGTAACGTTTGTGTACTAAACACAATAAAAAAAAACTTTATATATATTTCACGGCGCGTTTTCTTCTTTGAATTACATACAGTATTAGATTTATTTTTTTTTACAGACCTCAAGAAAACTTTATTTCCATTGATTTTCTATAGAGCAAGTGAAGTAATTGCATGTATTGGCCAGAATTTGGAACACATAAAAATATACCGTGGACAGATGACAAAAGATTATTGATATTTATTTCTTGCTCGAAAAAATATCTCCTTGAATAAAAGGAAAGCTGAAATAATATATCTTTTGTAAGGTGAACCATGCACAGTAAATCTATAAAAATGTTCCAGATAAGTAAGTAAATACTTAAAATAATCTGTTACTTAATGGCACTTTTTTCTTCTGGATACAATCTATACAGTGGTTTTATGCTATACTTGAAGATGCATTATATTGAACTACAGCTTGTAGCACATATTTATCTACAGATTTATTATGTATTACCTAGGTATGAAGACAAAGGGAAAGCTGCAAATACAATATCGTAAATAATACTTTCTGTGTAATAGTAAAGAGAAAGCGCACCCATTTATCTCTTACGTCTAGATAGAACATGGTGGTTGAAAATGAGTTAGGTGCGAACATCAAGTTATCTTGAAATTATATGTTGACTTAAAGGGGTTATCCAGGAAAAGAAAAAAAAATACAAGGCTATGTTCTTTAAAAACAGTGCCACGTCTGAGCACAAGCTTGGTATTACAGCTAAACACTCCATTGCAGTGAACTGGGCTTAGATGCAATACCACAAACTACCTGAAGACAAGACAAGACGTGGTACTGTTTTTGAAAGAGGTCACCTTCAATAAATGGAGATAGGCTCAGTGGTAGTAGCAGCGGACCCAGACAGTCAGAGACAGACACAAAAATCTAGGAGCAAATAGGTTTTACCCTGTAAGTATATTTTGCAAAACAAAATAAGCCTTAACTTCAGGGAAAACAATAACAGAAATCCTGCTCGTCTGAGCTACTAACTATGCAGCAAATACCCTGTGTACATGTGGCTGGCTTCAGCACACAGAGCACAGTGACACATCAGACTGGACTCTCACCAGTTTGAAGTGTGTTAGGACAGAACCCGTCTCCTCCTCTCTCCCCCAGGAATTGCTCAGGACAGAGGTCTTAGCAAGCTTTTATAGGCCGTTAATGAGGCCAAGCTCCCACCTGTGTTTGACGCCTTCTTCCCAGCAGGGCAAGAGGTAGTTAACAGGAGTCTTCTCACAGCTAAGGTGTTACCTGAATTGTAGCCTCACTTAGCACACATAAGTGAGGAATCTGGGGGAGATAAAGCGACTAGAGATGAGCGAACAGTGTTCTATCGAACTCATGTTCGATCGGATATTAGGCTGTTCGGCATGTTCGAATCGAATCGAACACCGCGTGGTAAAGTGCGCCATTACTCGATTCCCCTCCCACCTTCCCTGGCGCCTTTTTTGCTCCAATAACAGCGCAGGGGAGGTGGGACAGGAACTACGACACCGGTGACGTTGAAAAAAGTAGGCAAAACCCATTGGCTGCCGAATACATGTGACCTCTAATTTAAAAGAACAGCGCCGCCCAGGTTCGCGTCATTCTGAGCTTGCAATTCACCGAGGACGGAGGTTTCCGTCCAGCTAGCTAGGGCTTAGATTCTGGGTAGGCAGGGACAGGCTAGGATAGGAAGGAGAAGACAACCAACAGCTCTTGTAAGAGCTAAATTCCAGGGAGAAGCTTGTCAGTGTAACGTGGCACTGACGGGCTCAATCGCCGCAACCCAGCTTTCCCAGGATCCTGAATGGAATACACTGTCAGTGTATTCCCGTATACCCGATATATACCCCGATACCCGTTCCAACGGTGTGCCCCCCCACCTTCACCCCAGAAATACCCTGCAAGTCCCCTAGCAATAGAATTGGGGCTATATACACCCACAATTTTTACTACTGGTATACAGTGCCATTGTCTGACTGGGAATTCAAAGAATATATTGGGAATACAAATACCCTCATTTCTTGCTACTGCCATATAGTGCCAGTGTCTGACTGGGAATTCAAAGAATATATTGGGGTTACGTGCACCCACAATTTTTACTACTGGTATACAGTGCCATTGTCTGACTGGGAATTCAAAGAATATATTGGGAATACAAATACCCTCATTTCTTGCTACTGCCATATAGTGCCAGTTTCTGACTGGTAATTCAAAGAATATATTGGGGTTACGTGCACCCACAATTTTTACTACTGGTATACAGTGCCATTGTCTGACTGGGAATTCAAAGAATATATTGGGGTTATAAATACCCTCATTTCTTGCTACTGCCATATAGTGCCAGTTTCTGACTGGTAATTCAAAGAATATATTGGGGTTACGTGCACCCACAATTTTTACTACTGGTATACAGTGCCATTGTCTGACTGGGAATTCAAAGAGTATATTGGGAATACAAATACCCTCATTTCTTGCTACTGCCATATAGTGCCAGATTCTGACTGGGAATTCAAAGAATATATTGGGGTTACGTGCACCCACAATTTTTACTACTGGTATACAGTGCCATTGTCTGACTGGGAATTCAAAGAATATATTGGGGTTATAAATACCCTCATTTCTTGCTACTGCCATATAGTGCCAGTTTCTGACTGGTAATTCAAAGAATATATTGGGGTTACGTGCACCCACAATTTTTACTACTGGTATACAGTGCCATTGTCTGACTGGGAATTCAAAGAGTATATTGGGAATACAAATACCCTCATTTCTTGCTACTGCCATATAGTGCCAGTTTCTGACTGGGAATTCAAAGAATATATTGGGGTTACGTGCACCCACAATTTTTACTACTGGTATACAGTGCCATTGTCTGACTGGGAATTCAAAGAATATATTGGGGTTATAAATACCCTCATTTCTTGCTACTGCCATATAGTGCCAGTTTCTGACTGGTAATTCAAAGAATATATTGGGGTTACGTGCACCCACAATTTTTACTACTGGTATACAGTGCCATTGTCTGACTGGGAATTCAAAGAGTATATTGGGAATACAAATACCCTCATTTCTTGCTACTGCCATATAGTGCCAGTTTCTGACTGGGAATTCAAAGAATATATTGGGGTTACGTGCACCCACAATTTTTACTACTGGTATACAGTGCCATTGTCTGACTGGGAATTCAAAGAATATATTGGGGTTATAAATACCCTCATTTCTTGCTACTGCCATATAGTGCCAGTTTCTGACTGGTAATTCAAAGAATATATTGGGGTTACGTGCACCCACAATTTTTACTACTGGTATACAGTGCCATTGTCTGACTGGGAATTCAAAGAGTATATTGGGAATACAAATACCCTCATTTCTTGCTACTGCCATATAGTGCCAGTTTCTGACTGGGAATTCAAAGAATATATTGGGGTTACGTGCACCCACAATTTTTACTACTGGTATACAGTGCCATTGTCTGACTGGGAATTCAAAGAATATATTGGGGTTATAAATACCCTCATTTCTTGCTACTGCCATATAGTGCCAGTTTCTGACTGGTAATTCAAAGAATATATTGGGGTTACGTGCACCCACAATTTTTACTACTGGTATACAGTGCCATTGTCTGACTGGGAATTCAAAGAGTATATTGGGAATACAAATACCCTCATTTCTTGCTACTGCCATATAGTGCCAGTTTCTGACTGGGAATTCAAAGAATATATTGGGGTTACGTGCACCCACAATTTTTACTACTGGTATACAGTGCCATTGTCTGACTGGGAATTCAAAGAGTATATTGGGAATACAAATACCCTCATTTCTTGCTACTGCCATATAGTGCCAGTTTCTGACTGGGAATTCAAAGAATATATTGGGGTTACGTGCACCCACAATTTTTACTACTGGTATACAGTGCCATTGTCTGACTGGGAATTCAAAGAGTATATTGGGAATACAAATACCCTCATTTCTTGCTACTGCCATATAGTGCCAGTTTCTGACTGGGAATTCAAAGAATATATTGGGGTTACGTGCACCCACAATTTTTACTACTGGTATACAGTGCCATTGTCTGACTGGGAATTTAAAGAGTATATTGGGAATACAAATACCCTCATTTCTTGCTACTGCCATATAGTGCCAGTGTCTGACTGGGAATTCAAAGAATATATTGGGGTTACGTGCACCCACAATTTTTACTACTGGTATACAGTGCCATTGTCTGACTGGGAATTTAAAGAGTATATTGGGAATACAAATACCCTCATTTCTTGCTACTGCCATATAGTGCCAGTTTCTGACTGGGAATTCAAAGAATATATTGGGGTTACGTGCACCCACAATTTTTACTACTGGTATACAGTGCCATTGTCTGACTGGGAATTCAAAGAATATATTGGGGTTATAAATACCCTCATTTCTTGCTACTGCCATATAGTGCCAGTTTCTGACTGGTAATTCAAAGAATATATTGGGGTTACGTGCACCCACAATTTTTACTACTGGTATACAGTGCCAATTTCTAACTAGGAATTCAAAATGCGCAAGGCTCCCGGAAAGGGACGTGGACGAGGCCGTGGGCGAGGTCGGGGGAATGGTTCTGGGGAGCAAGGTAGCAGTGAAGCCACAGGGCGTCCCGTGCCTACTCCTGTGGGGCAGCAAGCATTGCGCCACTCCACAGTGCCAGGGTTGCTTGCCACATTAACTAAACTGCAGGGTACAAACCTTAGTAGGCCCGAGAACCAGGAACAGGTCTTGCAATGGCTGTCAGAGAACGCTTACAGCACATTGTCCAGCAGCCAGTTAGACTCTGCCTCCTCTCCTCCTATTACCCAACAGTCTTGTCTTCCTTCCTCCCAAAATTCCGAAGCTTTACAGAACAATAACCCAAACTGTCCCTGCTCCCCAGAGCTGTTCTCCGCTCCTTTCATTGTCCCTCAACCTGCCTCTCCACGTCACGATTCCACGAACCTAACAGAGGAGCATCTGTGTCCAGATGCTCAAACACTAGAGTCTCCTCCATCTCCGTTCGATTTGGTGGTGGATGACCAGCAACCCACCCTCATCGACGATGATGTGACGCAGTTGCCGTCAGGGCATCCAGTTGACCGGCGCATTGTGCGGGAGGAGGAGATGAGACAGGAGTTGGAAGAGGAAGTGGTGGATGATGAGGACACTGACCCGACCTGGACAGGGGGGATGTCAAGCGGGGAAAGTAGTGTGGATGTTGAGGCAGGTGCAGCACCAAAAAGGGTAGCTAGAGGCAGAGGCAGAGGTCAGCAGCTTAGGCGAAGCCAGGCCACACCCGGAATCTCCCAAGATGTTCCAGTTCGTACCCAGCCCCGAAAAACTCCCACCTCGAGGGCACGTTTCTCGAAGGTGTGGAGTTTTTTCAAGGAATGCGCCGAGGACAGATATAGTGTTGTCTGCACAATTTGCCTCTCGAAATTGATTAGGGGCTCTGAGAAGAGCAACCTGTCCACCACTTCAATGCGCCGTCATTTGGAATCCAAGCACTGGAATCAGTGGCAGGCAGCAACGGCAGGACAAAGGCCGCCTGCCGTTCACGCCACTGCCACTGCCTCTGCCACTGCCTCTGCCTCTGCCACTGCCACTGCTGACTGTGCTGGCGATGCACTCCAGAGGACGAGCCAGGACACCACTTCATCTGCCTCCGCCACTTTGTTGACTTCTACCTCATCCTCCCCTGGTCCTGTCTTATCTCCTTCTCCTGCACCATCAAAGGCACCATCAGGCGTTTCTTTACAACAACCCACCATCTCTCAGACATTGGAGCGGCGGCAGAAATACACTGCTAACCACCCACACGCGCAAGCCTTGAACGCCAACATCGCTAAACTGCTGGCCCAGGAGATGTTGGCGTTCCGGCTTGTTGAAACTCCCGCCTTCCTGGACCTGATGGCAACTGCGGCACCTCGCTATGCCGTCCCTAGCCGTCACTACTTCTCCCGGTGTGCCGTCCCCGCCTTGCACCAGCACGTGTCACTCAACATCAGGCGGGCCCTTAGTTCCGCGCTTTGCACAAAGGTCCACTTGACCACCGACGCGTGGACAAGTGCATGCGGACAGGGACGCTACATTTCACTGACGGCACACTGGGTGAATGTAGTTGAGGCTGGGACTGCTTCCCAAACTGGCCCGGTGTACCTCGTCTCCCCGCCTAACATTCCTGGCAGGGACACGAGAAGAACACCCCCCTCCTCCTCCTCCTCTACCGCCTCCTCCTCCGCCACCGCCTCCTCCTCCGCCACCGCCTCCTCCTCCGCTGTTAGATTGACCCCAGCTACGAGTTGGAAACGTTGCAGCACTGGCGTTGGTAGACGTCAGCAGGCTGTGCTGAAGCTGATCAGCTTGGGGGACAGACAGCACACTGCCTCCGAGGTGAGGGATGCCCTCCTCGATGAGACGGCAATATGGTTTGAGCCGCTGCACCTGGGCCCAGGCATGGTCGTTTGTGATAACGGCCGGAACCTGGTAGCAGCTCTGGAGCTTGCCGGACTCCAACATGTTCCATGCCTGGCCCACGTCTTCAACCTAGTGGTGCAACGTTTCCTAAAGAGCTACCCCAATGTTCCAGAGCTACTGGTGAAAGTGCGGCGCATGTGCGCCCACTTTCGCAAGTCGACAGTAGCCGCTGCTAGCTTAAAATCTCTCCAGCAACGCCTGCATGTGCCACAACACCGGCTTTTGTGCGACGTCCCCACACGCTGGAACTCAACGTTTCAGATGTTGAATAGAGTGGTTGAGCAGCAGAGACCTTTGATGGAATACCAGCTACAAAACCCTAGGGTGCCACAAAGTCAGCTGCCTCAGTTTCACATCCATGAGTGGCCATGGATGAGAGACCTTTGTGACATCCTACGGGTCTTTGAGGAGTCCACAAGGAGGGTGAGCTCTGAGGATGCGATGGTGAGCCTTACAATCCCGCTCTTGTGTGTTCTGAGAGAATCCCTGATTGACATCAGGGATAACTCAGATCACACAGAGGAGTTAGGGATAGCATCCGATCCGTCACAGCTGGAGAGTAGGTCCACACATCTGTCCGCTTCACTGCGTTTAATGGAGGAGGAGGAGGAGGAGGAGGAGGAAGAAGAGTTGTCCGATGATGTGATGGTGATACAGGAGGCTTCCGGGCAACTTCGAATCGTCCCATTGTTGCAGCGCGGATGGGTAGACATGGAGGATGAGGAGGAAATGGAGATTGAACTTTCCGGTGGGGCCAGAGGAGTCATGCCAACTAACACTGTGGCAGACATGGCTGAGTTCATGTTGGGGTGCTTTACAACCGACAAGCGTATTGTCAAAATCATGGAGGACAACCAGTACTGGATCTTTGCTATCCTTGACCCCCGGTATAAAAACAACATCTCGTCTTTTATTCCGGTAGAGGGGAGGGCCAATCGCATCAATGCTTGCCACAGGCAATTGGTGCAGAATATGATGGAGATATTTCCAGCATGTGACGTTGGCGGCAGGGAGGGCAGTTCCTCCAGTAGGCAACCAAGTTCTCACCGGTCCACACAAACGAGGGGCACACTGTCTAAGGTCTGGGACACCTTGATGGCACCCCCTCGCCAAAGTGCCGCCACGGAGGGTCCTAGTGTCACCAGGCGTGAGAAGTATAGGCGCATGTTGCGGGAATACCTTTCCGACCACAGCCCTGTCCTCTCCGACCCCTCTGCGCCCTACACGTATTGGGTGTCGAAGTTGGACCTGTGGCTTGAACTTGCCCTATATGCCTTGGAGGTGCTGTCCTGTCCTGCCGCCAGCGTCCTATCTGAGAGGGTGTTCAGTGCAGCCGGTGGCATCATCACTGACAAGCGCACCCGTCTGTCAGCTGAGAGTGCCGACCGGCTCACTTTGATAAAAATGAACCACCACTGGATAGAGCCTTCATTTTTGTGCCCACCTGTGTAAAGCACCCCAACATGAAACTCCATGTCTGTACTCAACCTCTCCAATTCCTCCGCATCCTCATACTCATCCACCATAAGCGTTGCACAATTCTGCTAATACTAGGCTCCCTCCAACATGATTTCCCCCAACTCTGCTGGTTAGAGGCTCCCTCCACCCTGATTTCCACCAACTCTGCTGGTTAGAGGCTCCCTCCACCCTGCTTTCCCACAACTCTGCTGGTTAGAGGCTCCTTCCACCATGAATTTGCCAAAACTGGGCTGTTTAGAGGCTCCCTCCACCATGAATTGGTCCAAACTGGGCTGGTTAGAGGCTCCCTCCACCATTAATTGGTCCAAACTGGGCTGGTTAGAGGCTCCCTCCACCATGAATTTGCCCAAACTGGGCTGTTTAGAGGCTCCCTCCACCATGAATTTGCCCAAACTGGGCTGTTTAGAGGCTCCCTCCACCATGAATTGGTCCAAACTGGGTTTTTTAGAGGCTCCCTCCACCATGAATTGGTCCAAACTGGGCTGGTTAGAGGCTCCCTCCACCATGAATTGATCCAAACTGGGGTGGTTAGAGGCTCCCTCCACCATTAATTGGTCCAAACTGGGCTGGTTAGAGGCTCCCTCCACCATTAATTGGTCCAAACTGGGCTGGTTAGAGGCTCCCTCCACCATGAATTTGCCCAAACTGGGCTGTTTAGAGGCTCCCTCCACCATGAATTTGCCCAAACTGGGCTGGTTAGAGGCTCCCTCCACCATGAATTGGTCCAAACGGGTTTTTAGAGGCTCCCTTCACCATGAATTGGTCCAAACTTGGCTGTTTAGAGGCTCCCTCCACCATGAATTGGTCCAAACTGGGGTGGTTAGAGGCTCCCTCCACCATTAATTGGTCCAAACTGGGCTGGTTAGAGGCTCCCTCCACCATTAATTGGTCCAAACTGGGCTGGTTAGAGGCTCCCTCCACCATGAATTGGTCCAAACTGGGGTTTTTAGAGGCTCCCTCCACCATGAATTGGTCCAAACTTGGCTGTTTAGAGGCTCCCTCCACCATTAATTGGTCCAAACTGGGCTGGTTAGAGGCTCCCTCCACCATGAATTGGTCCAAACTGGGTTTTTTAGAGGCTCCCTCCACCATGAATTTGCCCAAACTGGGCTGTTTAGAGGCTCCCTCCACCATGAATTGGTCCAAACTGGGTTTTTTAGAGGCTCCCTCCACCATGAATTGGTCCAAACTGGGCTGGTTAGAGGCTCCCTCCACCATGAATTGGTCCAAACTGGGGTGGTTAGAGGCTCCCTCCACCATTAATTGGTCCAAACTGGGCTGGTTAGAGGCTCCCTCCACCATGAATTGGTCCAAACTGGGCTGGTTAGAGGCTCCCTCCACCATTAATTGGTCCAAACTGGGCTGGTTAGAGGCTCCCTCCACCATGAATTTGCCCAAACTGGGCTGTTTAGAGGCTCCCTCCACAATGAATTTGCCCAAACTGGGCTGGTTAGAGGCTCCCTCCACCATGAATTGGTCCAAACTGGGGTTTTTAGAGGCTCCCTCCACCATGAATTGGTCCAAACTTGGCTGTTTAGAGGCTCCCTCCACCATTAATTGGTCCAAACTGGGCTGGTTAGAGGCTCCCTCCACCATGAATTGGTCCAAACTGGGTTTTTTAGAGGCTCCATCCACCATGAATTTGCCCAAACTGGGCTGTTTAGAGGCTCCCTCCACCATGAATTGGTCCAAACTGGGGTGGTTAGAGGCTCCCTCCACCATTAATTGGTCCAAACTGGGCTGGTTAGAGGCTCCCTCCACCATTAATTGGTCCAAACTGGGCTGGTTAGAGGCTCCCTCCACCATTAATTGGTCCAAACTGGGCTGGTTAGAGGCTCCCTCCACCATGAATTTGCCCAAACTGGGCTGTTTAGAGGCTCCCTCCACCATGAATTTGCCCAAACTGGGCTGGTTAGAGGCTCCCTCCACCATGAATTGGTCCAAACGGGTTTTTAGAGGCTCCCTTCACCATGAATTGGTCCAAACTGGGGTGGTTAGAGGCTCCCTCCACCATTAATTGGTCCAAACTGGGCTGGTTAGAGGCTCCCTCCACCATTAATTGGTCCAAACTGGGCTGGTTAGAGGCTCCCTCCACCATGAATTGGTCCAAACTGGGGTTTTTAGAGGCTCCCTCCACCATGAATTGGTCCAAACTTGGCTGTTTAGAGGCTCCCTCCACCATTAATTGGTCCAAACTGGGCTGGTTAGAGGCTCCCTCCACCATGAATTGGTCCAAACTGGGTTTTTTAGAGGCTCCCTCCACCATGAATTTGCCCAAACTGGGCTGTTTAGAGGCTCCCTCCACCATGAATTGGTCCAAACTGGGTTTTTTAGAGGCTCCCTCCACCATGAATTGGTCCAAACTGGGCTGGTTAGAGGCTCCCTCCACCATGAATTGGTCCAAACTGGGGTGGTTAGAGGCTCCCTCCACCATTAATTGGTCCAAACTGGGCTGGTTAGAGGCTCCCTCCACCATGAATTGGTCCAAACTGGGTTTTTTAGAGGCTCCATCCACCATGAATTTGCCCAAACTGGGCTGTTTAGAGGCTCCCTCCACCATGAATTGGTCCAAACTGGGGTGGTTAGAGGCTCCCTCCACCATTAATTGGTCCAAACTGGGCTGGTTAGAGGCTCCCTCCACCATTAATTGGTCCAAACTGGGCTGGTTAGAGGCTCCCTCCACCATGAATTGGTCCAAACTGGGGTTTTTAGAGGCTTCCTCCACCATGAATTGGTCCAAACTTGGCTGTTTAGAGGCTCCCTCCACCATTAATTGGTCCAAACTGGGCTGGTTAGAGGCTCCCTCCACCATGAATTGGTCCAAACTGGGGTTTTTAGAGGCTTCCTCCACCATGAATTGGTCCAAACTTGGCTGTTTAGAGGCTCCCTCCACCATTAATTGGTCCAAACTGGGCTGGTTAGAGGCTCCCTCCACCATTAATTGGTCCAAACTGGGCTGGTTAGAGGCTCCCTCCACCATGAATTGGTCCAAACTGGGGTTTTTAGAGGCTCCCTCCACCATGAATTGGTCCAAACTTGGCTGTTTAGAGGCTCCCTCCACCATTAATTGGTCCAAACTGGGCTGGTTAGAGGCTCCCTCCACCATGAATTGGTCCAAACTGGGTTTTTTAGAGGCTCCCTCCACCATGAATTTGCCCAAACTGGGCTGTTTAGAGGCTCCCTCCACCATGAATTGGTCCAAACTGGGTTTTTTAGAGGCTCCCTCCACCATGAATTGGTCCAAACTGGGCTGGTTAGAGGCTCCCTCCACCATGAATTGGTCCAAACTGGGGTGGTTAGAGGCTCCCTCCACCATTAATTGGTCCAAACTGGGCTGGTTAGAGGCTCCCTCCACCATGAATTGGTCCAAACTGGGTTTTTTAGAGGCTCCATCCACCATGAATTTGCCCAAACTGGGCTGTTTAGAGGCTCCCTCCACCATGAATTGGTCCAAACTGGGGTGGTTAGAGGCTCCCTCCACCATTAATTGGTTCAAACTGGGCTGGTTAGAGGCTCCCTCCACCATTAATTGGTCCAAACTGGGCTGGTTAGAGGCTCCCTCCACCATGAATTGGTCCAAACTGGGGTTTTTAGAGGCTTCCTCCACCATGAATTGGTCCAAACTTGGCTGTTTAGAGGCTCCCTCCACCATTAATTGGTCCAAACTGGGCTGGTTAGAGGCTCCCTCCACCATGAATTGGTCCAAACTGGGGTTTTTAGAGGCTCCCTCCACCATGAATTGGTCCAAACTTGGCTGTTTAGAGGCTCCCTCCACCATTAATTGGTCCAAACTGGGCTGGTTAGAGGCTCCCTCCACCATGAATTGGTCCAAACTGGGTTTTTTAGAGGCTCCCTCCACCATGAATTTGCCCAAACTGGGCTGTTTAGAGGCTCCCTCCACCATGAATTGGTCCAAACTGGGGTGGTTAGAGGCTCCCTCCACCATTAATTGGTCCAAACTGGGCTGGTTAGAGGCTCCCTCCACCATTAATTGGTCCAAACTGGGCTGGTTAGAGGCTCCCTCCACCATGAATTGGTCCAAACTGGGGTTTTTAGAGGCTCCCTCCACCATGAATTGGTCCAAACTTGGCTGTTTAGAGGCTCCCTCCACCATTAATTGGTCCAAACTGGGCTGGTTAGAGGCTCCCTCCACCATGAATTGGTCCAAACTGGGTTTTTTAGAGGCTCCCTCCACCATGAATTTGCCCAAACTGGGCTGTTTAGAGGCTCCCTCCACCATGAATTGGTCCAAACTGGGTTTTTTAGAGGCTCCCTCCACCATGAATTGGTCCAAACTGGGCTGGTTAGAGGCTCCCTCCACCATGAATTGGTCCAAACTGGGGTGGTTAGAGGCTCCCTCCACCATTAATTGGTCCAAACTGGGCTGGTTAGAGGCTCCCTCCACCATTAATTGGTCCAAACTGGGCTGGTTAGAGGCTCCCTCCACCATTAATTGGTCCAAACTGGGCTGGTTAGAGGCTCCCTCCACCATGAATTTGCCCAAACTGGGCTGTTTAGAGGCTCCCTCCACCATGAATTTGCCCAAACTGGGCTGGTTAGAGGCTCCCTCCACCATGAATTGGTCCAAACTGGGGTTTTTAGAGGCTCCCTCCACCATGAATTGGTCCAAACTTGGCTGTTTAGAGGCTCCCTCCACCATTAATTGGTCCAAACTGGGCTGGTTAGAGGCTCCCTCCACCATGAATTGGTCCAAACTGGGTTTTTTAGAGGCTCCCTCCACCATGAATTTGCCCAAACTGGGCTGTTTAGAGGCTCCCTCCACCATGAATTGGTCCAAACTGGGGTGGTTAGAGGCTCCCTCCACCATTAATTGGTCCAAACTGGGCTGGTTAGAGGCTCCCTCCACCATTAATTGGTCCAAACTGGGCTGGTTAGAGGCTCCCTCCACCATGAATTTGCCCAAACTGGGCTGGTTAGAGGCTCCCTCCACCATGAATTGGTCCAAACTGGGTTTTTTAGAGGCTCCCTCCACCATGAATTTGCCCAAACTGGGCTGGTTAGAGGCTCCCTCCACCATGAATTGGTCCAAACTGGGGTTTTTAGAGGCTCCCTCCACCATGAATTTGCCCAAACTGGGCTGTTTAGAGGCTCCCTCCACCATGAATTGGTCCAAACTGGGTTTTTTAGAGGCTCCCTCCACCATGAATTGGTCCAAACTGGGCTGGTTAGAGGCTCCCTCCACCATGAATTGGTCCAAACTGGGGTGGTTAGAGGCTCCCTCCACCATTAATTGGTCCAAACTGGGCTGGTTAGAGGCTCCCTCCACCATTAATTGGTCCAAACTGGGCTGGTTAGAGGCTCCCTCCACCATGAATTTGCCCAAACTGGGCTGTTTAGAGGCTCCCTCCACCATGAATTTGCCCAAACTGGGCTGTTTAGAGGCTCCCTCCACCATTAATTGGTCCAAACTGGGCTGGTTAGAGGCTCCCTCCACCATGAATTTGCCCAAACTGGGGTGGTTAGAGGCTCCCTCCACCATTAATTGGTCCAAACTGGGCTGGTTAGAGGCTCCCTCCACCATTAATTGGTCCAAACTGGGCTGGTTAGAGGCTCCCTCCACCATGAATTTGCCCAAACTGGGCTGTTTAGAGGCTCCCTCCACCATGAATTGGTCCAAACTGGGCTGGTTAGAGGCTCCCTCCACCATGAATTTCCCAAAACTTGGCTGTTTAGAGGCTCCCTCCACCATTAATTGGTCCAAACTGGGCTGGTTAGAGGCTCCCTCCACCATGAATTGGTCCAAACTGGGGTTTTTAGAGGCTCCCTCCACCATGAATTGGTCCAAACTGGGGTTTTTAGAGTCTCCCTCCACCATGAATTGGTCCAAACTGGGGTTTTTAGAGTCTCCCTCCACCATGAATTGGTCCAAACTGGGGTTTTTAGAGGCTCCCTCCACCATGAATTTGCCCAAACTCTGCTGGTTAGAGGCTCAATCCACCCTGATTTTCAAAACAAATGTTGGTGCCAACCTCAACTTACTACAAGGGCCAAATTCACTGCTGGTGACAAGCTCTCCTCACTGCAAGTGCCAAATACACATGTTTCAAGGTGTTTTCCTACTGTCAGAGAGGTGGTATTGAGTGTGTAAAGTGTGTAGTTGTTAGGCTGTGATGTTGGGGTAATAGAGGGTCTTTGGTGTGTTAGATGCCCCCAGACATGCTTCCCCTGCTGTCCCAGTGTCATTCCAGAGGTGTTGGCATCATTTCCTGGGGTGTCATAGTGGACTTGGTGACCCTCCAGACACGGATTTGGGTTTCCCCCTTAACGAGTATCTGTTCCCCATAGACTATAATGGGGTTCGAAACCCGTTCGAACACACGAACATTGAGCGGCTGTTCGAATCGAATTTCGAACCTCGAACATTTTAGTGTTCGCTCATCTCTAAAAGCGACCTTCCAGAATCTCACCCGTCACCTCCTCACTAATAAAGTACAAACTAAATAAATATATGTGTGCCTGTATACCATGAAAATACAACTTCAGCTTCTTAGTCAACAGTGCCCAGTCCTCCATTACCAGTGAGCAAGGTCATAGTTTAGCTCACGTTCCAGCTTATAAAAGGAGTTGTCTAGATTTAAAGGGGCTCTTATCACTAGATTTTCCAGTTTTTAGATAAACATATGCCTGAATAGCCTTTAAAAAGGCTATTCAGGTGCTGCTAATCGTTTTTGAACCCCACCACCACCGTTTTTCTGAATTACCGTTAAAACAAATATGTAAATTAGTCCTACCATGCATGGTGGGCGTTCCGTGCACCCCTTGCGTCATAACTTGTTCACACCCTCCTCTTCTTTGACTTCCTCCTCCTTGCGATTCACTGCTTCCAGAGGGATCGCTATTGCACATGCGTGAGATTTCGATAGAAACCGCCGGGGCTAGAGGCGGTGAATTGCAAGGAGGAGGAAGTCAAGGAAGAGAGGAGGACATGAACAAGCTATGACGCGGGACGGTGCATGGAACGCCCACCGCGCACAGTAGGACTGATTTACAAGGGGAGGGGGAGGGGTTAAAAATGATTAGCAGCACCTGAATAGCCTTTTTATAGGCTATTCAAGCATATGCTTATCTAAAAACCGGAAAAACTAATGATAGAGCCCTTTAAAAAAAAAAACAACAACAAACATATTCTCCCTATATTATAAAATCCATAATGGGGTAGACGGGTTACCCACAGATTACAGCCGGTCATTGGAAATACAAGGGTTTACCTTGTGATCAACTTCTTGTCAAGGATTGACTAAGGCGTAAAAAAAAACCAAACAAACCTAAAACTAAACAAAATTTGTACTTGGCCGAGTGCTAGACCCGTAACAGGAAGTGGCCTGTTTTAGGTGACTTCCTGTTACAGTTACAGGTCTAGCACTCGGCCAAGTACACCAGTATACAGCCATTGTGGAAACAAGGCAAAAGCCAGCCAAAAATTCCCTATTTTTTTTCAGTCCCTGGACATAATATGGTTGCAGATCATACAACTGCAATGGTAATAGAACGGACCGAACAGTTTTTCAGAATACCTTGACCTCCCAACATCTAAATCAGTAATAGTATCAGTCCACATGTAGAATATTGTGCAGTATATGGCCGATATCCAACTACCCACCTTCGTGGATCCGAGAAATTGAATAAAAAAATACTAAGAAAAAAAAAAACGAAATCTTATTTCACATCCTCTTGAACTATAATGCTAGCTATAATACCTGGGTCATTGATATGCAGTCCGACGTGTGTCACCTCTGTTTTACATCACGTTATGTCCTCATGACACCGCCATATCACAGTCACTTTAGAGGTATGAAAAAAAATAGTACAAACGGAAAAGGTCAAGACTCTTGAAATCAGACATCGCGGCCTCTAAGCCAATCACATGGCGTTCTACAATATGGAGTCGGCGATGAGAGCGCTTTTAGAGTAGACTCTGATATTTGGTTTAACAGCCATCCTACAGTAAGAAAAAAATAAAAATAAAATAAATTATTTGTTGGAGTGTGCTCCTTCATGCCTTTTGAACCTCACGGCAGAGCACAAAAGATTAATGTGCCTTGGTGAGAGGGTATATTGTTATTTTACTTTCGCATACAAGATGATGTATAGCTTAAATTAGGCTTCAAAAATTGATATTCCATCTTGAAAGGGAAAAATTAGCATAATGCAATTTGTTCGAGTACAAGGCACTTGCATTTTGATGGTTTGATAATCTAAAGCTGGCATCAACACATTTCTTCTCACAATCCGTATTCTACCAAGTGCCAGGTTGTAAAATGGCTATTTGCTGAGGGTAAACAGTGTGCTGTCTTTATGCAAGGAAGGGATTGCCTTGTACTATGGGACAGAATGAATGGAATATCACAGGAATCCTATGGCGTTTTACTAGAAGATAGACATTGTTAGACTACACCTACGCTACCTTTAAGAATTGAAAGGAACGCTAAGCATAGAACGGGCACAAATGAAACGTATTGGAGTACTTCGCTTATTAATCGCTCGCTTTCCTTTGACCTTTTATCCCATAATACAACTGAAACTGAGAAATACAGTATATAGAGAAATATATTCCCTCTCATAATCCTGACTGTAAGACAACTGACTGGAGCAGCTACTTCTGTCCTGGTTCCAGTATATAGTCACCTATCCATTCAGCTGGGGATCCAAAGGAAAGTTTGGTTTTTTATGTAGATTATGAGCCCCATATAGGGCTCACAATGTACATTTTCCCTATCAATACGTCTTTGGAGTGTGGGAGGAAATCTACTCAAACACGGGGAGAACATACAGACTCCTTGCAGATGTTGTCCTTGGTAGGATTCGAACCCAGGACTCCAGTGGTGCAAGGCTGCAGTGCTAACCACTGAGCCACCATGCTGGCCCGGAAAGTTTTTGTTGCTGTGCTGTGCTTGAACAAAGCATTGGAGTTCAGCCATCGATTCAATCATGTGCTCCCGTGAAGGCCAAAGGTCAGGGGGATCGGGTCATGGCCATAGGCAGCAATAGACTGGAGGTGATCTGGTGTATTGGAGAGTTTTCTAAGCATGCTCTGTGCAGGAAGGGGGTGGTAATTAAGCTGGGATATAATTTATTATCAATAGTGGATGTAATGATGGGTGTTAGTTGATGTTATCCATAGAAGTGTTATCTGTGATGAAAACTCCTACAGAATTAAGAAGTGGCAGTCTATTATTAGGCTTAGGGGCCAGAGTGAAAAGTGCAGGATACGTCATTTGAATTTAAATACAGAGACTGAAATTGCATATATATATATATATATATATATATATATATATATATATATATATATATATATATATATACACACATCTTAAATATATATTTTACATAAATAATTGTGTATATAGTCACATTATATCAGTGTATTAGATGGATGGATAGATAGATAGATAGATAGATAGATAGATAGATAGATAGATAGATAGACAGACAGACAGACAATAGCCATGATTTTCACATACAGGAAGATAAAATTGTGCAGAAATAGAAAACAGCTTTCAGTCAAACGCAGCGCCACACCTGTACACAGGTCAGATGTGGTATTGCTGCTTAACTGCAAACCCACAACCAATGGGCAGTTATGTTGCCATATCTAGACTGAAGCAGCCATGTTTTACAATCCTGGACAACCCCTTATTATAACTAGCAGTTTTTTTTCCTATCATATCAAATTCCTACCATATATTGTATACCTGAGATGTCCCCACAAGGAGCTCAGTACTGCAGTATATACCCTATCTTGGGCTGTGTACTCGCTGTACGTACGTTCATAAAAAATGTGAAAACACACATATCATGTCATGATCTTCCAGCATGGTGCTTGGCATGGACAGAATAGTGGAAAGTATTTTCAGAAAGCTTTCCATGGAGTTGCACACATGACTGTACTTCACAGCTAATAAATGACATATCAGAGATTTCGCAGTGCAAACTCCCACTCTTCAGTCTTATTCTACTCCGAGATGTTCACATTTCTAGATTTTGCGTCTAATAAATATTCATGTGTTGTCTACTTACTTTCAAGATGACGGCTGCCAATGATGGGCACAGAACAGGCTCAGAAAACATTTAAGCAAGAAACTTATGTTGCTACTTTAGAAGATGGTTTAATACTTATGAAGCTAAAGAAAATACTTCTACTACTTGGAATGAGCTTTCAAAGAACCAGAGAACCTTCATTTGGCAGCTTAAGAAACTGCAGCATTATAACATCCTCTGCTAATAGCGATGTAAATGTTTATAGGACTATTTGAGATAATGTAATGACTATAGGGGCAGAAGGCTACAGTGAACCTCTCCCCAGAATACAATAGCTTCAAATACACAGATACAATAAGTATAGAGCATCTTATACTATCTCATATATAAAGGGGGCCATGGCAGATGGTTTATTCTTTATTTTTGTGGTTAATTTCCCCTCATCCATAGTGGCAAAAACGTTCATTGAAATATTTAGAAGTTCATGTACTATATGGATGGGTCCACACTTAAAGGGATTCTCTTGCAGCACTGGGGGCGGTCCTCAGCGCTCAAACAGCACTGGGTGCATCCCCAATGCTGTGCCGCCTCCATCTTTGTCTGGAACGGCCTCTCTTCGCGTCTTCTTCCGGCACTGATTTCAAACTGTGCATGCCACCCGGCCACAAGAAAATGGCCGCTTACACTTACTGTGTAAGCAGCCATTTTCTTGTGGCCAGCGGGCATGCGCAGTTGGCTTTGCCCGAAGCCTAGAAGTTTGAACCCAGCTCTGGAAGAAGATGCAAAAAGAGGCCGTTCCAGACGAAGATACAGGCGGCGCTTGAGAGTTCTCTCACAGCATTGGGGACACCTCCAGTGCTGTTAGAGCGCTGGGGCCCTCCCCCAGTGCTGCAAGAGAACTCAGTAGCATACTGATGAAAACCGGGATTTCTACCAAACAGCGGCCTGGAGAAGACATCTAAAGGTAGGAGAAGATTAGCCTTTCTTAAGACTATTCCAATGTGGTAGGAAGAAAAAATACAATTTTAATGATAGAATCCCTTTAAGAGATCTCCATTTTAGTTAACTTGTGCAATTTCTTATGAAACCAATTCAACAGAATATCACAATATGAAAACAAAAGCCTTAAAAGCGAACAATCCTCCTCCCCATCCCACATACACATAGACACGTACAATACAGTTAGCATATCCCTTTGTGTTAATTTGTCACAAGATGATATTTTAGAAACGCAAATTCTGTGTCTGGATAAGATCAACCAATAGGACAGGTAAGGAAAGACATCTGGATGGCTACTCCAAGTCTATGGTGTGGCTATCCACTGTGGCTCAAAGACAATTTCCCAAAAGAAGATTGTAAGCCCTCGTGGGCAGGGCCCTCTACCCCACTGTGCCAGTCAGTCATTGTTAGTATTATATCTACCTGTATATTCTGTGTATTGTATGTAACCCCCAAATGTAACGCACCATGGAATTAATGGTGCTATATAAACAAATAAATAATAATAATAATAATAATAATAATATGATGTCTAGAATTAGAAGCCCAACTAGAAATCTTTGATGAATTAAAGGTGCCAATACACATCAAAAGGGGTTCTCTAGCAATTTTCAAAAAAATAAAAACTTTTTTTAAAAAGTCAAGTTATCTGCCTATCAGTATGTCTTTGGAGTATGGGAAGAAACCCACACAAGCACAGGGAGAACATACAAACTACTTGAAGATGTATGACCAATTTAAGGCCAATGTATGGAATATAAGATTCGGTCTCCACTTCTGGTAAGAGTGTTAACCAACCCTAATAATCATAGCAATATTAGTACTAAAACGATCCATGAAAATTACAACCTATAAATACACCGCACATATATACACATATATACAGCCTATATATACACCGCACATATATACACATACATACAGCCTATATATACACCGCACATATATACAGCCTATATATACACCGCACATCCTCTGTACTGTCACACTACATTGTATCTATTACAAACATTATAATTTCCATGCAGAAATAAATACACCATTGCATATCATGAATCCCATTACATTAAAATAACCTTTCCATTGTGTGAAATTGAGGATCAATAGAAGGGCCGACCGTTTTAATTGTCCCTTGACCTTATGCTGATAGACCCGAGGCCCCGAACAATTTGTGATCCCATTAGCATTCTGACACTTCATGTTGCTGTCACTTATCATTCACGTCTCTTCGCCTGACATATTCTACGAGCTTTAGATGACACATTGAAAGCACCTCAGTACGCTTTTTCAGGGTTTTTTTTCTCCTCCTTTCTGTTTTTTATGCATTTCGGTTCAATATGCTTCCAATGAATTCACATGACTATTACACACAGAGCTTTTATCTGTGAATACCGCTCTTTATAAGGTACGCCAAACCACTACTTACTAAGAACTCACAAAGATAAGAAGATTTCTGTTGATACATTTTTATTGTTACGGTATATATTATATCTTAGTGATGAATTGTCCAATAATTTATTAGAAGACCCAAAAATACAGGCACATAAATATACAGTATTGGCCCACAACAGTCAGTAGATGCCCCAAATGTGCACTGTGGGCTCACAGTATTAAGGATATACAAACACACGGGTCATATACAAAGGTCCAGAAGCTTTGTAAGTTGATACAAAAACATTATATTGTCTAAGCCAAGGTTCACCTTGCACAGTTCTCTCCGTCGCTCATATCCACCATTGGACCCAAACAATGAACAGCCCTCCTGCTAAAACAGCTAAATCGGAGACAGAATTTCTCCATGCAGGATTTTTCTCTCCACTGATTTTCGGCACGTGTGCAGCAGATGTGGACAACGCCTAATACAGTAGGTCCTTCTCATACTTCCAAAAGCTTGATGCATTGAGACATGGTCTCCACAAAGACTGTGAAGGCGTCCTCTGGTATATGGCACCATGTTATTAAAGGGATTAAACTATTAATCTCCTATATCCCAGATCAATGGGGATCATACCACTGGGACCCCACCAATCCTGAGAACCTCTGCATTGTAGTCCTGTTCAGAATGTAGCGGTGGACACAGAATGCACCCCCCCAATTCATTTTAGTGCGAACGCTGGATATAGCCAGGGCCGTTTAAATGCATTGGGGGGCCCTGTGCAACTTTTTGAAAGTGGGCCCCCCCCAATGCCAACCCATAACTTAATTTCCCTGCCCCCCTCAACCACCAATCTTACATTTAAATAAATAACTAAATAAATAAAAATACTCACTGTGGACGGGTTCACACCAGCGCCCGGTCTCCGCTTTGCAGGTTTCCGTCTTCTGCCCGAGAAACTGGACAGGAGACGGAAACCCAGCAGTCAGTTTTCAAACCCGTTCATTGGAATGGGTTTGCAAAGTGTCCGCTCGTGAGCGTCTTCTGCTCTCTGCGGCAAAACCGTTTTTTAACCGGACACAAAGTCGGACATGCAGGATTTTGTGTCCAGACACTGACTGACAGGTTTTTGTCTCCTGTCCAGTTTGGGGCAGAAGACGGAAACCCACAAATCAGAGACCGGGCGCAGGTGTGAACCCGTCCTGAACTGCATTCCCACGGACCTGCGGGCTCCAACTAATGCCTGTGGTTCTCTGCTCATTGCACTTCTCTGCCGCAGGCATGAATAATGGAGCACAGAGATAATAGCTCCTTGCTCCACTATAGTATTCAACCTGTATCTGTGTCCTGAGGATCACTGCATGCCGCCTGGAACAGCAGAACATCACCCAAAATGTGGGACTGTCCTGCTTGAGCAGGGGCAACTGAGCGGGCCCCTTTCAACCATAAGGCCTGGTGTAGCTGCACCATTGCACCTATGGTTAAAGCGGCCATGGATATAGCCTATGTATAGCACTTGGCTATATCTTGCACTGTAATTGAAATGAATGTAATGGAAGGCATGCATTCTGTATCCACCACTACATTATACAAGCGAGTAACACCCCCCCTCCCCCATTCTCAGGACTGGTTGGGTCTATGCAGTCAGATACTCACCAACCAGCAATGTATTCCCTGTCCTATTGAAACAGGATAAATAATGTTCATGATACAACCCCTTTAAGTCCTGAAGGTTGTGAGGTTGGACCTCTTCGTGAACAATTTTTGCAGAGTAGCAGGGCATATTATCATGCTGAGAGAGGCCATTGCCATTGGGGAAGTATTTGGATTATACAATATTTAGATACTTGGTACATATTAAAGTAACAACTACATTAATGTTAGGACTCCAGGCTTCTCAACATTGAAAAAATAAAGAGTAGCATTATGGGATGTGTATACAATGCCCAGAATATAGTATACATTATAGTATGGTGGAGATTTTCATTTGAAGTAGCTGCAAAATTGAAAAAAAAAAAATAGATTTCTAACACAATTCAAAAGCGATGACCCCTGAAAACCTCAAGGTCATGTTTAAAAGTCAGAAGGAGTCGTATTGTATGAATAAGGCAAAAGAACAGAAGAAAGACAAAGTAACTGATTTATTTTGCCTGTCTAAAGCAGGCGACACCTCCCTCCCTCTCCTACCTGGAGGCATTTAATTGTATTTACAAGTAATTGCCTGTATAGGTTAGAGGATAGCGCAGGTGAAAGGATATCCCAGGCAGCGCAAGGGTACAAGCGGTACAAAAAGGTTAGGAATGCAAGAACAAGATGAAAAGAGATTACTATTAGGAGACTTGCACAGGTCAGGGCCGCACATAAAGAACCCTTAAGTAAAATAAAAAAGTGACGGTAAATAAGCCCTGTACAGTAAGGTCTATGTATACTGGTACTATCAGACTGTGTATAAGGATGTAAAGACACCTGTAATAAATTATTTGTTATCCTATAATATAGCTTTTGAACATTTTGATACAACTTAAGGCAATGTTCGCCATTGTAGGACCAGATGAATGGAAAAACCTTCCATCTAATGGATAGGACAGCAATGGATCCTGGGGATCCCATTGATTATAATTAGTGTTGAGCGAATAGTATTCGTCGAATATCTCGCCGGCATAGGAATGCCTGTAATCGGCCGAACACCTTCGAGGATTCGATGCGTTTAACCCCTTGGTGTTCGGCTGATTAAACGCATTCCTATGTCGGCGAGGTATTTGATGAATACTATTCGCTCAACACTACTTATAATAGGGTCAGTCTATTATTTGTTTTCACGGGTCACGGATGAGAGTCAATAACCTCAAACAGCTTTTTGCATATGGATTCTGCTTACTTTTGGAAGAGTTATTCAAGCCTGCTACTATAGTTCAGGAAATCAGGCGTTAACCTATAAGGGGGCGACCTTCTAAATGGTGGAACTAGAGTAAGTTCACTGTTCAGTTCAGTTTACATAACCATACTGCTTTAATAGATAGTGGTCCAGACTAGAGATGAGCGAACACTGTTCGGATCAGCCGATCCGAACAGCACGCACCCATAGAAATGAATGGAAGCACCTGGCAAGTACACTTTGCCGGCGCCCGGCCGGCGTCACAGGTGCTTCCATTCATTTCTATGGGTGCGTGCAGTTCGGATTGGCTGATCCGAACAGTGTTCGCTCATCTCTAGTCCAGACTATATAGCCAAATTGCTGTTATAGGTGACTTGGGTAACCAAGTTACTTTTATAGAGGTCGGTCCGGACTACACTGGCATGTAATGAAGTAGTACAGAATAGGGGGTGGTGGAAAGAGACAGCTGAAAAGAAGGGAGCCGAGATAAGACAGACGTGTTCTAGACAAAATAGGAAGACTATTTATTCAATCTACTATACCATTGTTCTTAAATCAGGACTATATGGCGCTATATACAGGTAAATAAAATGTATTATTATTACTAAGACTAGGACAATTTTTGTGTGTGACTATAGCAATAAGCAATGGAAAACTTCAATTAGTTAGTAACAGATCTCTAAAGTGTTACAGATCCCAGTACATGAAATGTTATATATTATCTCTACAAATACAAGAACTAAGCAATATTTTAGTCTATGCTATAAACCATTCGCTTGAGTTGAATTGCCTGTAATGTCCCGATTAAGTATTTGTTATTAGATGGCTGAATATGATGTTAATAGGTGGAAGAAACATAAACCATCTGGACGCTTATCAGAATAGCTGACAGATGTACAGTAGGTTTATCAGGAAACAAAATGGTGTGTTTTTGCAATGAATACACAGTGTGGCCCGACTGCAACAAGACGGGACGTATTAACTTACATAAAGAAAGGAAGCAAAACAGAAAACTCACCAGGTCACCGGCGAAATAATCTGGATGAGACTCTGCACAAACATGTCTGAGCCAAACTTTGAAGGAAAATCAACTCTTATGTCAAACAGGTGGAGAGTCCCAATGATCAAGTCTGTGCAACCTGTTACAGAACATCCTAATGCAAACCTGTCAGGGAATTTGTGATGCCGTAGCCAAGAAGAGCACATGATAGGGGGAAAGAGCCATGTTATACAGTATTATAGTCTTCTAAGATTTCTGACCAAAAGGCAAAGTAAATCCTGACTGGACTCCTAAGAGAGTCAGTGAGAGTCCTACTTAACCGGACCTGATAGGGAGCTCTTACAGTAAATCTGACATCAGTAAAGATGGTCCTTCACAAGAGCTCCATTAACCAGGCAGCGAGAAATATATAGAATTAATATCATTAATATATTAGAATGAATGAGTCAGTATAGAAAGATCTGTAGAAGGGGGAAGTGATACAATTGCCGATGGTAACCAATAAAGTTGAAGTTGGTTTTAAGAGTTTCCCAAAAAACTTTAATTTTTTTTTTTTTTTTTTTTTTATGTCAAGGAGACTTCCCTACTGGTAAAACAAACCCATAAAAGTCGATTTTTTTTGTTTTAGCTTGAACACTTGACCTGCTTGTACAGAGAACTTCAGTTTCCGCCATTACCTAAACGAACGTACAAGAAGTTAAAGGGGCTCTATCACAAAATCATGCTGATAGAGCCTCACATATGCGTGAATAGCCTTTAAAAAGGCTATTCAGGCACCGTAAATTCCTCCGGCGCTTGCGAACTGACATTGCTAAAAAAAAAAAAAAATGACCTGGGCGCATGCACAGTAGCATGCTGCTTCTACTATGGCTACTGCTCATGCGCCCATGCCATTTTTTTATCAATGTCAGTTCGCGAGCGCCGGAGGAAGACGGGACTGGAGGACATCGCAGGAAGAGGAGGCGTGGATGAAGAAGACGTGCAGACCCTGAATGCCCGCCCACCGTGCACGATGGGTAAGTAGAGCACATTCTTTTTTAGGGTTTTATTTTAAAACTGGGGGGTAGTTTAATATAACATTTACGGTGCCTGAATAGCCTTTTTAAAAGCTATTCACGCATATGTGGGGCTCGATCAGCATGATTTTGCTCATAGAGCCCCTTTAAAGTCCAGGATTAGAGGGAAAAAAGAAAGGTCTTGGGAACAGTGTCACTTTGTAAGGCTGAGTTCACACAGTTTGAGGCGAATACGGCCTTTGAAATCAATGGGAGCCGGTCAGGTCTTTTTTCCGGAAGCCGTTTGTTCCGGCTCCAGAAAAAAAAAAAATGGACATGCTCATTCTTCAGGCTGATTCGCCTAGCAAATCCGCCTAAAGATACTCCCTCCTCCCATTATAGGCCCATTCATCGGGCCAAATCCGGTGCGGAGTGCGCGACTGGATGCCAGTGCATTAACCAGCATCCAGTCGTGGCTAACCATTTTTTGGTCCGGAAACTGAGGCGGCCTCCGGACCAAAAAACCCTGTGTGCACTCAGCCTTATAGACTATGGACTGGCTGGTACTGCAGTACTGCCCTATTCAGTGTGGTTATCTTACAATACCAGGCACAGCCCGTGGACGTGTCGCCCTCCTGATAAAGGAAACCCCAATCACAAATAATCAGTTCTGTTAGATCTGTATGTAAAGCATACTTATAGGAGGATGGGTACTATTCCGTTATCGGGCCAGCAGCAGCGCATTTCAGCACCAGCTTTCGGGACAGCAGTTCAGTTCAGCAGCGGGAATTACAATGACATCCGAGGACTGCTGGCCCGATGCTTGTGCCCAGTAGCCAGTACATCAATGACCCCCCCTCCATCTCCTCCTCCTTCCAGTGCTGCCCCCCAGCTCTCCTTACATCTACCCCGTACCCTCTCCCCGCCACATGACTAAGCCGATGCTGGCCCGATGATAGAGGCCGTGCTTGTGTGTAGTAGGCAGTACATCGATCGATGCCCTCATCCTCCTCTTCCTTCCAGTGCTGCCCCCCAGCTCTTCTTACATCTGCCCCGTACCCTCTCCCTGTAATAGGCCTCACCGTAAATCTTGAGCAATGAATGCTACTAGATAGCCGCCGGACGCTGCAGAAAGTTTGTCCCTCCGGCTCGCTGTAGCTCACCGTTCCTATAGTCGGCGTGTTTCTTGTCAGGGCCTGGATTGAGCCCCGGTGTCTTTCCTTTCGGTCTCGGTACTAGCGCTGAGGTGAGGCCTAGTCGTGTGGCGGGGAGAGGGTACGGGGAAGATGTAAGGAGAGCTGGGGGGCAGCACTGGCAGGAGGAGAAGGATGGGGGAGGGGGGTCATCGATGTACTGGTTACTGGGCACAAGCATCGGGCCAGCAGTCCTCGGATGTCATTGTAATTCCCGCTGCTGAACTGCTGTCCCGAAAGCTGCTGCTGAACTGCGCTGCTGCTGGCCCGATAACGGAATAGTACCGGAGGATGTAAGGAATGGTATAAAATGTGGCCATTACACCTAATACATACATCTAATATTTGCACTAGATAGTAATTATGAGTAATTAGGTAAAGAATAAATATATAAATATCTTGATCTTCCTATGGCACCCAATGTGCATTAGAAATATTGCAAAAGTCAAAGACTAATGACCCCCCTCTCCTTCCCCTACCTGGTACGACTGGCTTACTAGTAATTGGCGTTTAGCTAAAAGACTAAATAACCTTTAAGCATTTAATAGAACGTCTCTCCATTTTATCGCGCCTCTTTATTTCTCCTAAAGTACTTAGCAATTCAACGCTTGTCCGAGGCTCAAGAGAAAAATAGAAAAAGGACCACAGAGAAAACACATCCGAAAAGTGGATGCCGAGCCAAAAAGTCGCCAAGTTGCAGTGACAGCAGTAAAAGGTCCAATAACTCAGGTAATTTTACAGGAGTCTATCCATTTACACAAGGAATGCAGACAAAATATTTTACTCAGCACTGTGTTGTCGAGGAGATACAGTACAGAGCTTACGTCCCATCAATCACCCGGCACAGTCCTTTGCGTGGTGAATATCAAGAGGCAAGTAATAGAACCCTGGAGATTACACCTAACTACCAAGACGCGAGCAAGAAATAAAAACAAACCTATCAAAGTCATTTAAGAGTTCTTCCGTATTAAAAAGAAAAAAGTTCTTACTTGTAAACTAACGAAAAGTAACGGCTATAACATGATAACAAAAAACGAACAGGAGAAATGATAGCCGTAGAGATTCAGATTATTTCCTGCCTCCATCACGGCGAATATATCAAAGTTATCACAGTCTTATTCATAATGGAATGACCTGCAAACTTCTTCATTGCTCTCCTATATTTAGAGAATTTGTTCAAAGGGAATCTGTCAGGAGATTCGGGCGGTATGATACGTCAGCAGGCGCCATTGTGGCATACAACTATGTTTTACTCTGAAACGCGACAGCGCTTCACAGTAAAAACAGTGGATGAAAAACGACCAGAGGTCTCAAAACAGGAGATCTGTTCTCACTGGGATATAACACGACACCATCCAGAGATTCTTATACAAAATCCTTTCATTGAAAAGATGGTTAAAAAAAAGCAACATGGCGTGTTTCGGGCTTTCCCAAGCCCTTTATCAAGTGCAATCAACTAGAAAAAACCCTTTAAGGGCTAGTTCACATGCGCATAGAGGGGGTGGATTATGGCGTGTAATCCACGTCATAATCCGCCCCCTCACAATGGTGGTCTATGTAGACCACCAAGCTACTTTTTTCCATAAGCGGCATGCTTCCACTCACGGAAATAAGAAGCGGGCTGCCCTTTCTTCAGGCGGATTCCGTGGCTCGTTGAGCCGCAGCAACCTCCGGAGTCGTCCCATTCATTTGAGCCTTCTCCGGAGATGGAAGCTGCAACTGTCGGAAGCCTCGACAGTCGTGGCAGGTGGGTTTTGGCTCCCCACGTCACTCTCGGTACCAAAATCCGTCCTACCACCCCCCCATGTGAACTAACCCTAAGCAAACCTACATCCACAGAAGATCTGTGCTTAGTTCTCCAAAATGTTTGAAACAACTTCCCTGCTGAGCTCCTTCAAACTGTCTGCAAGTGCATTGTCAAGACGTCATTCCATCTCATCAACGGCGAGTGAGACACTCGGAAGGGCGTGTTCATCGTCACAGTAAAATCAAGCTGGGAACTGGCGGAAGTGTCCTAGAGTAGGTTCCCAGACTATTTCTCTTGGCCCAGTTCACCATGATTGACAGGTCTCTTGCGTAAAGGAAGATGGGAACCAACCCTAGGGCACTCTTCTTTCCCAGTTCCTGGCTTGTTCTTACATCATGTTTTCTTTAAAATGAAAACTATTTCCAAGTAAAACATAGTTGTTTGCGATGAGGGAGCTTGTCAGGATGTCATGCGGCTTGTGGTTTGGGTATTATTAAATCTTCTGGCCAGTTCCCTTCAAAACTATGTAATTTTTTTTTTTTTTTTTTAGAGGGACACACTGTACAAGACATGTATTGTACTCTACCTAATAAAAATGTCTCTGTCCACTGACATCATTGCTTCATTTTTTTTTTTTTTTAATAGGATTCCTGGCAGATCAAATGAGAGTCAATCCATTCTGACCTTTAGGCAAAGATTAAGTAAATTATCTGTTCTTATCAACGGTCACAAAGTCACTGGGGATGGGATTCTGCGGATTGACTCCCCCCCTCCACTCTTCTGAAGGAATACAACACTGATTTAGTTTTTTGTTTTTTTTTTTTTTTTTTTTTTTTTTTTTTTAAAGAGGGCAAATATAAAGGTGCACCCATATAATGTTAACAATGTTTTGAGTGATTTCTGGGTTTCTCTGGGAAGGGCTAGCATCTTCTGCATTTGTTTACAAGGTGTGTAGCTTCCTGGTGCAATGCATTCTGGTAGCTGTAGGCTCTCACACTATCCCCAGCTCACTCCCCCCCACCCACCCAACACCCCCTCCCTGTCTCCCTAGCTATTCCTCCCACGGCTAGATCACTCAGCCCACCCCATACCTTATACTTTACCTGTCTTCTTCCTGTCTTCCTTCTGCAGGGAACATGCAGCACTGTGTTGTAGCCTTCAATACTTCTCTAGTGTGCAGGCTCTCAGCTTGCACAATAGAGATGTATTGTCGGCTTCAGTGCTAAGCAAGGACACTTGCTCTATTGTGCATGCGCGTGTCGACATCAATGAAGGAGGAGGAATCCTAGGCAGGAAGAAGATGGGTACGTATGATGGTGTGGATCGGGAAGGGGGGGAGGGGGAATAGTAGTGACAATCCATTTCCATAAATGGGGAATTGGATTGTCACTGGATATTCAAAAAATGTCCCTAGGGTGGTCACATGACAGCCTCAGGGATATGGGTAAATAGGCATTTTTGATTAATAATGTCATTTAGAAAATAGGAGGGGGAGGGTGTTTAGATTAATGTAGGGTTTTATGGTCAAGCCTGGACAACGCCTTTAAGATTAAGATATTGTTCACAATACTTGCCACAATAGTTTTTTTTAAAAAATTGATCTACCAAATCCATCAAGGATCTGCTATTCACAGAATCCGGGACGCCCATGTGATCAGAGTCACAGTTGCCATTTTTGAAGCATTATTGGTAGACCAGTGCTGGGGAAGAGGCAAGACAGCCCCACTTCACAATAATGTGTGAGGATACCTACGATAAGTTATTGCATTTTTTGCTCTGTCACATGTACAGAGGATATCACTTTAATCCAGAGGCAAAAATTGGAAAAGCCAAGAAAAGACCTTTTCGAACAAGCAGGTCCAATATACACTACATAGAATTTTTCACGTTACTACTCCGTATCGTAAAAATGAATATCCAGTGTAAGTCTAGTATACCCCGTGCAGATCTAAAACAAAAAGCAATACCTATTTCAAGACCCTGCTGGCTGCAAATATTCCCTAGATTTCACATATATTTCACATGTAACTTGTATGAGCTGTAATAAATCAAAGAAAATATGAGCGGGCTCCCTTGAGAGTAAGGTACCTACCAAACAATGTTTTATGTATCGGAATATGGATTTTTTTTTTTATTTTTTTTATTCCCATTGGTTTTTTACCAAGAACAGCTTCTTGTTTTAAACAAAAAATTTGCTGCCTTCCATTACAATATTGGTAGTCCTGCAAAATATACATAAGCCTCATTTCTATCACAGATACTAGAATTGTGAAGAATGCCCAATAAAGTACATTATTCTGAAAGTGAGAGTGGAATAAGCTGCCACGGGAGGTGGTGAGCTCTCCATCAATGGGAACCTTCAAGCGGATGTTGGATAAATATTTGGTTGGGACGATTTAGGATAACCTGCATTGCAGAGAGTTTTTTTGTTGCTTTTTTGTTGCAGATTCTGCTGTGGTTTTTAGAAATTAACCCAGTATTGGATTGAGCAGAAGGGAGAAGTCTAAGAACTTCCTATATATTTCCCATTCCTTTTGTAGCCATTCTTGGCTTTGGCTCCAAAAACTGCAACAAAAAAAAGCAGCATTTCCGAAACGTGAGCCTATTTCAGCTGGATGGTACAGTATATTCAGTTTTTATGGATTTTAAATTTTTTTTTTTTTACAAATAATTTTGTCTTCTTTGATGGAGACTTCTGAGATTTTGCTTTATTTAATTTTACTTTTATTTTGTCCCTCTTATAGGGATCCCATTGGTAAATACCTCTTTCATGACGGATATAGAGGTCTTTGTTAGGTTTTCAATGAAGGTCTGACAGAGGGAGTGGGCTTAGATGCTGTGGTCTCGATAACAGAATCTAAGGGGGCGAATTATTTGGGACTGATAGTTGCGGCCGGATTCTGACAGTATATTACAGGTAGCTCTTGCTGTTTATAGACATAGCTTTTGTGCCTGTGCCATCCACTAGACGTACAATTGTGACCCATTGAGATAAGAACAGGGCAATTAGTCATGGCATACACATAATGGTATATCCATCTGTAGGAAGTTATTAAACACTTACTTTTCTCATATTGCAATCGCCGCAATATATGAAATCTTTCTTGCATTTCGTTCTGAAATTATTGCTCTTTGTTTCTGTTGAAATGCAAAGAATCATTTCTCTACATCTCTATTCGTTTCATTACACGATTTAATGGTGTGACGTGCCCGGCTGAAAAAACAGAGGCTCTCCTGTATAAAAGGGAATCCAAGAATCGGAACTAACTACCGACTTCTATGGCAGCTCAGAGCTGAAATAATGTGCCAATTAATAGGGTAATAGCCTATAAAGAACGCAGAGACCAGTAAGAAATGGTTAAAAAACAAAAACAAAAAGACACTGGTCAAACTAAAGTCTAAGGCGAGGCGATACACACAACATCAAGTCTAGTCTTTTGAGTTACCTACGTGAACAGATTAAAGGGATCCTATCATTGGATACCCTTTTTTTTTTCCCTCGATAACAAGTCGGAATAGCCTTAAGAAAGGCTATTCATCTCCTACCTTTACATGTCTTCTCCACGCTGCCGTTCTGTAGAAAACTGGGTTTTCTTCAGTATGTAAATGAGTTCTCTCGCAGCACTGGGGACGTCCCCAATGCTGCGAGAGAACTCTCCAGTGCCGCCTCCATCTTCTTCAGGAACCTGCCTCTCTGTGAGTCTTCTTCCATCCAGAGCCGACTGTGCATGCCCGGGCCAAAAGAAAATGGCCACTGACACAGATTACAATGTAAGCGGACATTTTCTTGTGGCCCGGACATGCGCAGTCAGCTCTGCCTGAGGCCTAGAAAATTGAAAACCCAGGACAGAAGAAGACGGGCAGAGAGGTGGGTTCCTGAAGAAGATGGAGGCGGCGCTGAAGAGTTCTCTCACAGCATTGGGGATGCCCCCAGTGCTGTTTGAACGCTGGGGCCCACCCCCAGTGCTATGAGAGAACTCATTTGCATACCGAAGAAAACCGGGATATCTACCGAACGGCGGCGCAGAGAAGACATCTAAAGGCAGAAGAAGAATAACCTTTCTTAAGGCTATTCTGACATGTTATCGAGAAAAAAAAGGGTATCCAATGATAGGATCCCTTTAATACACAATGCACTGACCTGCCTAATACTGTGTACTACAGGCTATGCTACAAGTTGCCACCTTTCTATCTTAGCCACCAATAACTTTTTTAGAAATTTGTGGTTCTGCAGATTTTCTGTGGGTGGAGATCAGACACTCAATCTATATGCATAAAAAAAAAGATTACGGTATGGTTCCTTGACCCGGTCAGCAGTTTACGTATTGTCTTTCCTTGGAGCATTCGGTACAATAAGATCTATCATATAGTCTTCTGGCCATCACATTTTGGCCATATCCTCACACTTGTCTTTTTGTGTTTCCAGTACATCAGACACAAGTATTGACTGTTCACTCACTGTTTAATATATCCCATCCCTTGAGAGGTGCCATTGTCATGAGAAAATCAATGGTATTCACTTCACATCTTAGAGGTTTTAATGTTCTGGCTGATCAGTCTAAGTTTGGACATATTCCTATAGAGAAGAAGTGAAGGTAGCATAACAGTTGTCCAACAGGTGCTACAAACTCCAGTGTGGTGGTGTCTTTTTATGGCCAAAAATAAAGGAGTATGGGGGAGCAACACGGTGGCTCAGTGGTTAGCACTGCAGCCTTTCAGCACTGGAGTCCTGGGTTCGAATACCGCCAGGAACAACATCTGCAAGGAGTTTGTATGTTCTCTCTGTGTTTGCGTGGATTTCCTCCCATACTCCAAAGACATAGTGAAAGGGGAAAAAAATGTACATTGTGATCCCTATATGGGGCTCACAATCTACATTAAAAAGATAAATAAAAATTAAAAAAAAAATAAAGGAGTATGACCTGCAGATTGTTTGCTCACTTTTTTTCTGAGGCCCCCACACGGATTACTTTGGTTCTTGGTTCAAGATATCCTGAATGGTACACGATGACCAGTTGTGGGAGTAAGAAAAACGAAAAGAAAAATCATTTTGCTTCATATACAGCTGAAAGAGTAACACAAATACCGTAAATAGTCTTTTCATCTCAGGATATGTCAAGTGTAACTATTTTTATACATAGTATGTTCCTCCGCATGGTGCCAGAATGTTATAATCTAATGCCGATACAAAACCCTGAGTTATGTATCAGGAAAATAAGACCACAAAGAAATATTATAAAATGATTTCAAAAACAGAGCTGATGTATTATGATAGAAAAAGCATTTAAGGGGAAACACGATGGCTCAGTGGTTAGCACTGCAGCGCTGAAGTCCTGGGTTCGAATCCCACCAGGAACAACATCTGCAAGGAGTGTGTATGTTCTCCCCGTGTTTGCGTGGATTTCCTCCCATTCTACAAAGACATACTAATAGGTCATGTTGAGCTCACATGGGTGACATCTCAAGAACTGTCACATCTTAATTAGAAGTCAAGATGTATTACTTCTGATCACTGCGAGGTGAATCCTACGTTAAAAAAAAAAAAAAAAAGCATTTAAGAGTGGATATTCCTAAGCCTAGGTCACTAGTATTTTCTGGAAGAGGTGGAACAAAGCTGTATCTATGGGTTGCACCAATGGAGAAATTGATCGTTGCTCCCCCCCATGGTGATCGCTATTGATAGCAAGTATTGTCCAGATTACCCAGCTGGATTTAATGGCCCATTCCTGTACTTGTTGTCTGGGCAGGAGCTTGGAGAGAGCAGGCCAAAGACGGCTGCAGAGGATTGCGTTACAGTCGCCATCATTAAACCGATGTTGGCAGCTGTCGCCTGTCTGTACCTAACACAAATAAGTGGATGGCTAAACAAAAAAAAGAAAAAAAATCCTGCTGACCATGTAATGTGTATGGGGGCCTCCAAACACTCCCTGGATGTGTAGGGCAAGAGGACATCCAACATAGGGTGTCTGAAGAGAGAGCGGTCGGACAATCGTATGGACAGCCTCGTATTTTAACATAATGAAGATAAGGATTGAGAAAATAGAAATTTACATCATCCGGTTGTACGAGGGAAAACAGGCTTTCATCTTACACTAAGGTCTTTATAAGGGAAGGTAAACTAATGTGGCAGAAATAAAGCCCACTGTAAGGATCTCACACCTTCACTTCTGTTAATAAAAGGTCATGTTGAGCTCACATGGGTGACATCTCAAGAATTGTCACATCTTAATTAGAAGTCAAGATGTATTACTTCTGGTCACTGCGAGGTGAATCCCATCATATGTGGCCAGAATATAAACTTTTGCTAAGAATATAATGGCTCTTGTCACAAGCAGTCTTGCTAATAAAGCTGCCATTATGGCTTCCTGATTCTCAGAAATAAGATTAGCAATGTTCTGGGAAAACAACAGGCAATTTGCAGTCCTTGATAAAGGCCGAGCATTAAGCACAACTCGTCCTCTAATAAGTTACATCTCTTAGTATAAACAAGAGTACGGCTTTCTTCCTGCGTTCTTTACAACAGACGCAGTAATGTACATGAGCAAATGGTAATATACATGTATAAGTAATAATAGTATCATAGCACTGCCAGCCATAAGCGGAGTGTCACCAGGGTGAAGTATATTAAAGGGGATCTTTCACCTCCTCGGGCACATACGGTTTTATATACCACTAGAAAGCCGACAGTGCACTGAATTCAGTTCATGGCAGTGCAACTGTGGGGCATAATAGAGCTTGAAGGGTCCACTGTGACCCCTGTAACCTCTATTATGCCTCATAGCGCCCCCCCCTGCAACCTCTATAGCCTGTTATTGCTAGCACAAGCTTTGGGCCTATATGTTACTGCTAGCGCAGGCTTTTGACCTAAATGGTAATATCCCAGACCATGTGACGTCTGACACATTACCATATAGGCCCAAAGCCTGCTAGGATTACTATCGGATGCCGGAGAGATGAGTAACACTGTCTATTATGTTCCCTCATCAACTCTGGGGCTCCGATTATTATACTCGGGGGTCTGGATGTGCAACTGTGGGGCATAAAAGAGCTTGAAGGGTCCACTGTGGTCCCTGTAATCTCTATTATGCCCCACAGCGGCCCCCCTGCAACCTCTATTATGCCCCACAGTCTACTGTGCCACTGTGGTGTATAATATAGGCTGCAGGGACCGCTGTGGGATATATATATAGGGGCTAGGAATTATATATATATATATATATATATATATATATATATATATATATATATATATATATATATAAAATATAAAAGATGTCTGTTATTCAAAATTTGCAGAGTCAAGTCACAGTTGGAAGAAGTGGTCATGGCGGTCCAAAGGGAAGAGACGGGAAATGTGGGAAGACGTCACCTGTGAGTATTACAGCATTGTACTTATTGTAATGTTACTGCTAGCATTCCCAACCCCCCTGCTGTCTGAGGCAGACTATCAATAGATAAACAAGACCCCCCCCACACACACACCAGACTCAATACCAGGAAGGGGGGGGGGATGGGCGTCTTTTGATCATCCGCCTCAGGCAGCAGAGGGGCTAGGAATTCTCTCCACAAATGGTAGACATTAATTTGCACATATTTGTTGAACAAACAGCAAAGCAAAACCACCACCAGAGAATAGGCTTACGAGAAGTTTCAAGTTATTAAAAATTCTTGCATTATTGGTACCAAATCTATGGGAATGGCTACAGATAATGCTGTGACTTTGGACTGTGGTCATTTCCTAAGTCTGATGAAGTCTGACCGGGGGTATGCATACTGGTAATCACAATTCAACATGACCTACATAGTTCAGGGGTCACCGGAGATTAACAAATGTGTGGATTAATTGCTAGTTACTAAATTATATTTGTGTACCCATTAGGAAAGAACAATAAAGCTGCAGGCTACATGCACAAGATGGACCCTGAAGTTCACAAGCCTACAACAATAAGGAGGATGTTACAGAGGTTAATAATCTTAGACTATCAAATATTATGAGAACCAGATATGGATTGCTTGTTTAATTGCTTACCAACTGCTTCAGTTCACTATTTAGCACCAGAGGGGAAATAATATCCGCACGCTTCCCCGACTCCTGCTCAACCAGTCAAATCTGTGTCCTGGGGCGCACGTTCCTGTAATGTTATTATTGGTCCCAGACAGGTGTGGAGGGAGACATGCCCTCTAGCAATAGCAGAATGGCAGCAGGTTCATATAGCTCCAAAAAGTCTTATCATTAGAGACAATTTGTCAGAATTGATTGAGGTGATATAAAACCATGCAAATGAAATAAATTAGTATGTGGCATCGAGATCTCGAAAAATGGCATTTCCATCACCCGGTCCTGCCTGCACTTTTCTTTAGTCTGGAAACGGTGAAAATTACAGTACATTTCAGGGAATATTAAATGAAGTGCCATTACCTAGGAATCGACAGCAAATATTTAGAGAAGCCGAGAAATGAATTACACTTCTGAGATTTGGCTTCTTGCTAATCGTCAAGCCGTGAGCCGTGATGAATGGACGCCAGTTCTCCGAGCTGAAATATTCTCTAAAAGGTCAGGTCTGCCCATCAAACAACAAAAGGACAAACGTTTGGGGCGATTTCTTATCATGCATGATGACTGTACCATGTAACATGGATAATACAGAACATTTGTTTCCGATGGCCAGAAAGTGGGTCAGCCGTCCTCCGTGCTGGTTGTGCTTTACAATTGAGTGTTGGCATTGGGGTCGATTCACCTACCATGGAATTTTTTAAGATATTTTTTCTGAACCAATTTTTCCATAACTATAAAAGGGATGATGAACAGTACCAATAAAATAATATATTCTATGTGGCATTCATGACTGGATTGATCCTTTTCAGTATTCCATTCACAAGTCCTTTGAAATCTAGGACAGATTATGTTCTCAAGATCTCTCGTACATAACCATTTACTTTTCACATGGACAAGAGGATGAAAAAAAACTAATTATCATTATTTTGTATTAATGGCATATAAAAAGTGTATTTGGAACCCCCGTAGATGTGATGAGAAAGACAGCGTCATGGCACCAGGCTGAATAGGTCAGGGGTTCCCTGGTTGCAAGAGAATTGCATATGGAAGTAGTTCTTTGTATGTGGGACAACTTGAAATATAATACAGCAGGGGAGGGGGTTTTGTTTTTTTTTTTTTTTTTTTTTAAGGTATGAGCAGCCCAAGCCTATGTTTTTGACGTCACGCATGAATTCAAGGACAGACATTTATTTATAACAGGACATCACAATTTCAGGTCAGACGGGCTTTCAGACGATGGTCGTATCTGCAAATAGATCAACTAAAGAGGGTTCATTCAGAAAAAGAAATAGAACTCAGTCAATAACTGGCTACTTGTTTCACATGAAAGCAAATATGTCACCATTTCTAACCAAAACATGCCAGCTAATACCACCAATGACCACCTGGTTAGATCATGGGATTGGAAAATGGGCAGAAGTAAAGGAAAATGGCCAGACATCCAAGGCCTGGCCCTGCGATCTGGTAAAGGTCTGAGCTGAACGGTAGCTTGATGACTCCACACAGTGATAGTGACTTCCTCTGTGTAACATAAAATGATGAAGACTCCTTAGCACCCCCATACAGTTTAATGCGCCCTTAGTGTTTTCCTCATGACATAACGCTCCCCTTAGAAGCCTCCACATGGTATAATGCACCAAGTTTTCCCTCCACACATTATAATACCACCTTATTTGTCCACACACAGTATTGTGTACCCTATTTGCTCCCTTAATTCCCCCACAGTTTATTACCAACACACACAGAACAATGTCCCCTTAGTTGCTTTTATATTGCATAATGTCCTTTGGTGCCCCGAAACAGCATAACACCCCATTAGTTGTCACACATAAAATATGCATTTTTAGGGCCTCCACACAATATAATGTCCCTTTTGGTTGACCTCCACATGGTAATATGGCCTATTGGTGCCCCCACACTGTATAATGCCCAGTTGCAGGGGTCTTCCTGTGAAACACATTTATGGCACATCCACAGGCTGTGGGTCCCACCTCTGGGACCCGTATCTTTCTTTAAAATACCCCCCCCCCCCCATACGCATTTACTCAACTGACAGATTTTAGCTATGTTCAGGCTTTACGGAAACAGCATAGCTCTGCGCTAATCTTTTTCCATAAAACTCTCATAGAAGTTAATGGGAATTATGGAAACCAAGCTGACTATTCTACACAGTGTCCATATATTCTACTAACTTTTATGGGAGCAGCTCGGAGCTACACGGTTTCCGCAAAGCTCAACCACAACTGAAAATCTTCTTAGCTAGGTCGTAGCTGGGTAAATAGTGAGGCATGGACACCAAGGGCCGAAGGGCTAATTTTAGAGATAGGAGTTGGTCCATATGCCAAAAAAGTTTTTTTTGTAGGAAAATCCTTTTCAAGCCCCCTGAACAATATTAAACTGTTTTAGTGCCCCCATACAATAATGCCCCATAGCACCCATACAGTACAAGGTCTCCTCTACCCAAATGTGAGGAGCAGGGGGCTCAAGGGAAACCCTCCCTCCTTTCTTTAGGATAATGACAGTGATCGGGAGTAAGACTGATATCCGGGACCACTGTTCCCTTTGCATTGATGGATCACCGGCAGCAGGGATCGGCATATGTCCTTGCTGCCCACAGAGCATTGTAGTTACTCTTCGTAACCCAACGATGCCTCTTATAGCTGTGAATGACATTTCCAGCTTCTACCCGTGTCACAGCTGTCTGTAGGCAGATCTGTCTATACCTACCATATGCCCTTGAATCCGAAAAACAAATTTCCATCCTGATTTTTAAGCTGCACTGACAAAGAGAAGCAATTCCTCCGAACACATCAATTCAGTAATATTAACATTTATAGACATCCCTTCATAAAACAATAGCAAAGGAGGATTCATAACGGCAATGGATTAATGCATTCAATAGACTGGATTTGTGAAGAGCAGGTATAGCACACAATAAATTATTCTGATGTGACAAAATTAGATGAAAAGTTATACAGATCCATGGTAACAAAGATGCTTCTGAGCTGTACGGTGTGCAATGTGTGCTTTATTCTCAGACGTACTGATCCAAAAAAAGGAATTAGATCATCTCAGTTATATGGTAGAAACCCACAAAACACTGTATACATCTAAAGTGCCAGCGGCCCCCCATGCTTAAAGGGAACCTGTCATGGAAAATACTGCTGGATCTGTAGGAAACAATGTTATAGAGCAGGAGGAACAGAACAGACATAGTAGGGTTGAGGGATCGGAAAAGATCGGATTCCGATCTTTTTTGGTGGGATCGAGGTCTTACGTTAGTTCCCACATTGGTTGGCTACTCGCCAATCATTGTGGGAAAAGCTAACATTATTGTTTGCTTTTCCCACAATGATTGGTTTGCTTTTCCCACAATGATTGGCCAGTAGCCAAGCATTGTGGGAACTGACATGAGACCTAAATCCCACCAAAAAAGATCGGGATCGAAATCCGATCTTTTCCGATCTCGATCACTCACCCCTAACAGACAGCTATTTCTGTATACACATTGGCTATCGCTGATAGGACCGCCTCCTGGACTCCTCAGCATAGATGAAGTAAAGATAATAACCAGTTATATGGAATCTTTTCCCCACAAACCCATATATGATTCTGCCCAGGTCCTTCTGTCCTGTAATGTGCTACCTGAAGATTGGACTGCAATTTCCATGCAACGGGTTCCCTTTAAGCTCCATTAGCCAATAGGTCAACTGCACCCAAAAATGTATAGTAGGGAACAAAGGGGAGAGTGAACACATATCACTCAAGGGGATATTTGCCATGTGTTAATGCGCCACATGATGGTTTTATTTTTCGAACATAAATTTTCATCTGACAATATCGTGGCATCTTCACCACGGTTCTGTGCAACCAAGCAGGTAATTGCAAAATTGTAATTGAGATTAATAGAAACAAATAAACCTAAAATAAACCCCATGATAATACACTCTAAGATCTTGAGTGGCTGCAAACAAGCACATTGCATACCCGTGTACTTCTGTTCTTTCTGTTCTTTGCGCTTTGTTGCATCACATCAATGGTTAGTTTTTCTTTATCCTGAACTGTGTCACTAACCAAACCCACTATTCTGGATGAGTTGTCAGACCAACTAAATATACTCAGAGCTCTAACTTTGCAGACCTCGCTGCCAGTTTGTTTCAGGTTGCATTTCAGTCTCAGGTCCTGACCTTGGCTTATCTTTGACTCTTTTTCGCTTTTTTCTCGTGGATCTATCTTTGGTTCTTGCTGTACCATTCTGGCTATTGACATTGACTTTGTTCCTGACTCCAACCTCTCTCTATATCAGTTCTGGCTAGTCCCTGACTGGGTGTGCTATTACACTGCCAATCTCTGGAGGTAGTAGAGCTCAGCGCACACTCAGCTCTGCTACATCTCGGGTGTAGCAGAGCTCAGCACACGGCCAGCTCTGCTACATCTCCGGTGCGCTCAACACTGCTACATCTAAGATCGGACTGTGGACCGATCTTAGACTCCGCCTCCTCTGGCACTCAGCTCTGCTACATCTCTGGTGTAGCAGAGCTCAGCGCACACTCAGCTCTGCTACATTTCTGGATATAGCAGAGCTCAGCTCACACTCAGCTCTGCTACATCTCTGGATGTAGCACAGCTCAGCGCACACTCAGCTATGCTACATCTCCGATGTAGCAGAGCTGTGCGCTCAACAGTGCTACATTTGAGATCGGACCAGAATGGAGACAGCTGTGGACCGATCTTAGACTCCGCCTCCTCCAGCAGAACCAGTGTTGATTGGCCGAATGCTGTACTCTGTATGGCATTTGGCCAATCAACGCTGGTCAATGCATTCCTATGGGAAAAAGTCAGCTCCCGCATAACGCAAGCTGACAGGGATCCCAACAAGACAGAGCCCCAAAGAGCTGGGTAACATTCCCCCCTAAATAAAGGTAATCCCTAGCTAACCCTGCCTGTACATCTATCCCTGTCTCACAGTCTCATATAACCCGGATATTAAATCCACTATTCGTATAAATTGGAGGTCACCTGATTTCGGCAGCCAATGAGATTTTTCAATTTTTTTCAATGCCTCCATTGTCATAGTTCCTGTCCCACCTCCCCTGCGCAGTTATTGGTGCAAAAAAAGCGCCAAGGAATGTGGGAGGGGTTACGAATTTTTAGTGCGTTTGCCTCTTGGTATTCAATTGTAATCGAATACCTCGAACAGCTGATACTCGATCAAATATCAATTCGATCGAACGCCGTTCGCTCATCTCTACTAAGGACTTAAAGACACAGGAAAACACGGTTCCTGTGTGGGTCGTATTTCCTAGGCTGACCACAGATTTGTGAAATGTCACTCCATACATTATAGTGAGTTATGAATATCCGGATCTCCATTATATTAAATAAAAAAAAAAAGTTGGATGAAACAGCGTGAATAATGGACATTACTCATGGTCATTTTAAATATGAGGGACACTTGGTTTCACAGATCTATAACAGATTCCACTTTATAGAGTGATCTGTGAAAATGGGTAAAAATTAAGACATGACCTAGATTATTAATACCGCTGCCTGATGGCCGTTATACAGCCGAAAACTACGTCCATGTGAATATCGGCGAACACTCCATAAACAGCCAAACTAGTAACATTTTTACCAGTTCGTGGTCATGAAGAGGATGTTACAGATTCGGGTTTTTTTTATCATCTCTAAATGAAGTCCCTTTCTGCAGCAACCTATAAAAGGGAGTGGCAGAAATTTTAAAAAATTACTTAGAAGTGGAATGTTACCATGACAATAGCTAAAATACCATTTTCCTGATCTCTGTCTGAAACCGCACAAGCGGCAGCCTTTAATTTTTTTTTGAAGATTGAATCTGAAAGGAGAATCGTGTGTGGCTGTAATAGTCAGGATATATACTGTATGGGCACTGCCTGACAATATTCATCTTTTTGCAAAAATATAAGGAAGTGCATATAAACATACACAGGAACGTAGGTCCTATAGTACAATAAGTGGCAAGGTAGGGATCTCGAAGGATCAAGACTTCTTTTTGCAGCATATCCCATATCTGTTCCTCAAACCATTTTCTGCAGTGTGGCGGGTGTATTATACTGCTGGACGAGGCCACTGCTATTTCACAAGAGGTTTACTTTGTTCCGGCAATCACCTTTTTTAGCAATGTATGCTGCAGTTGTTTTTGTAATCCCATCCGATAGTCTTCACTTCCTATGTGCATCAATGGAAGGCAACAGCAAGGACCTAAGTCCTCAGACAGGGGAATCCGCGCTCACTTGTACGTGGAAGAAGAGCCAGGTAGACAATTCAGATGGACAAGAACCTTTTATTGAGATGATTAAAAACAGAAAAATCATGACGCGTTTTGGGCCACCTAGAGCCCCTTCCTCAAGTGCAGAGTAATTGTGAGTTTAACCCCTTCTTATTTCACTGCAGAAAGGAGTTGTGCATGAGGAAGGGCCTCTAGGTGGCCCAAAACGTGTTGCACTTTTTCTGTTTCTAATCATCCCAATAAAAAGTTCTTGTCCCTCTAGATTGTCGACCTGGCTTTTCTTCCACGTACCAGTGAGCGCGGATTCCCCTGTCTGTGGACTTAGGTCCTTGCTGTTGCCTTCTACTGTTCTCTCCGATCTCCGATGCCAACAGGTTGAACCGCTGCCATCCTCACCTTGATATCTACATGCATCATTAGGTGTTGTGACGAGCACAACCCCACAAGGTGAGTGGCCATCTGGTATCATGACTATATTTTAGATATTCTTATCTCATCAAGCCTAATACTATACTTGGAGCGCTCGGTGTCTCTCCGCCCTTTTATGTGCATCAATGAGCCTTGGGTCTCATTCAGTCCCACGTCACAGGTGTATAAAATACCGAACCCAGACCTCCAAACTATTTTTATACCTATGCACTGCTGCCAAAACACTCATTGATCTCCACTGGAGGAAGGCTCCCCTTATCTGCAGCTTATTGCTCATATGAAGGAGGTCCATAGTATGAAGTACCTGACTTCCTCCATTAATCGTAACGTGGAAGCTTTCGAGGCTGTGGGACAGATGCATATTGTATTTTACGAGGTCCCTGACTCGCGACCCCCCTCCTCTGCCCTTTTTTCAACTCCTCCTCCTCTCTTTCCTTTGTTGCCCCCCCCCCCCCCCAAGACACATACTACATAAAAGAAGTTACCATCAATCTGCTGGCTCACCAACTACCCTCCATGTAAATAACATCAGCACAAAAACCACGCTGGTCGCTTCATGGCATGGTTTTCCATTACCAAGGAAGGAGCTGCATGCAAACCTCATATCGCCAAGCACAATGTGAAGTGTTAGATGATTTGGTTTGATGCAGTGGGAAAATGTTCTATGGACTGAAAAAAATAAGCTAGTCTGGGAGTCAGTCTGTCTAACCTTACTGTGCCAACTGCAACGTTTGGAAGAAAAAGTATTACACTACAAGGTTTATTTATTTTGCTGGTTTATTTTTTAAGTTTTTTGCTGCAGGATTTGCATCCCTGTCTGACTGGTTGGGTCCACATCACTACTTCTACCGAGCTACCTTCCCCACAATACACACTTATATATGGAGTAAATAACTGAGTAAAAGCTTGGTTACATTGAAGCCCTATAGTGATCACATGTATGAGCGCACAATATACATATATTGCGTTACTGCTCCCAAACACTAGTATCCACAGGCTACACAAATGACATTGGCTGCTGCGCTGACCCTCCGCACAAGACATATCTCGACTGACCTCACTTCTCCAAATCATTGTTTTCATTATGTCAGCTGTTCTTGACAGACAGCAAATTGTTTTTATGAACACCAGACCTGACAGTAAAGTGGGCCGTTCTGAGGCCTATTTTAGAATGACCTCAATATCTCATCTCCGCAGTCCCACGGAAGACATACGGCCGTCTAAAGTCTCCTAAAGCTACCTATACATGCTACGTGCTGGAAATGTTACATTGTAACCTTAGAAAGCGTTTGCATTCTTTATATAAATGAGCTGCCCCTTGCTAGGACATTAAAGGCCGCCCTAAAACAGAAAATATTCTTAGATATACAATAGAGAGTAGATTAAACTATACTATATTCCTAGTCAATGTGGCATTGTTACGCATAATGAAATAACCAGCCAATGAACAATGATGTAATCAGACTGGATTCACCAATATCACAGTTACTATATATTGTACAGCCCCATTAATTCTATGGCAGAGTACATATGAAAGAGTTGTAGGCTTTCCTGAAGAGCTATTTCAAGTCTCTCTTGAAGGCTGTGATCATAGGAGATAATGAGTTTGGGAAATGTATGGCAATGGCTATGGGGAGAGCGGAAAAAAAAGGATAGTGTGATGTGTGAAGATCCGAGAATTTGTGAGTGGGGAGGCAGAGGAGAAACTGGAGAGGTGAACTGGTGGGTGACATACATGGGGAGGGCATAGAGAAGGGTGCTGAAGGACTTTCTTCCCTTTACGTCCTATTATATTTTATTAATGTTTAAAGGCATCACCTCTCTGTGCTTCAAGGACACATCCATGTCCCCTTCCACTTCCTCACTGCCCTGTGTCTGCCTGGCTGCAGCAGGAGCCTCTCCCCCCCTGTGATTGATTTAAAAAAGATAATAGTTACAATCTGCCTTATTTCCTAAACCATTCACCATTCTCAGTGAAAGATTAAACGCTGTATACTCCATGTTATACTTAACGGTTTGCACAGACGATACTCACACAGCCTTGTCTCTTTCTTTGCCATGAAAAACAAACAAATCGGTTCATTTTTAACAGGGTCATCTTTTTTGCATCTATTTTTATCAGACCGTAAAAAAACCCTGAAGAATATCATTAGTCTTTTTTTCAACCCAATCCACCGATCCGTTTTAACGGCCGTCACTCGGATGCAAATCCGTTTCGACAGCCATTAAAAACGGACCAATTAACGTAATGGGGGCTGCGGCTGTCAAAACAGACAAATATAGAAGTTGCCTGCTTTTCTGTTAGTCAAAAGAAAAGGGAATACGCCCATTTTTTTATTTATTTTTTTTTCGTGTCATGTGAAGAATCTGCAGTCCGACATACAGCGATACCAAGTAGATTTGTTACTTGCTTCTAGCCTCGCATTGTAGCTTTCGTGTTCTTTTAGCGGTTCAATATCGCAAATGCTGCACATGTTACAAAGTAATAAAAATAAACGTGACTGTATGACACCCTCTAGCGCTACGACATTTCTGGAATATTCCGCGTTCACAATGTGCTCGAGTGGAAGAAGCGTTGTTGCAGGATGCTGGCACACCATTGAAATGATCACGTACTGCTCCGAAATCCCAGGGAACATGCCAGCTATGTTATTAGATCATGCTCAGACCTGCCACTGTAACAACTGTGAGCATTAAGTTAATTTCATGATATAAAGAGGCAGAATAAAGAAACAGTAGGATAACTATATATAGCCATTCAACATTTCAGATACAGTGAAAGGAAAGCAACGTGGGCCGTGCAGGCGAGCGCCGGGCGATCATTTACTTCCAGTCAATTACTAATTAATGAAGCACTAAGCCGCAGCCAGAACCGCACAGCTGTGATTATACAGGACATTTTAATTTCATATCATTGAGGAATTCATTTTAGGGTTCTCCGAGACAGCATCATAATTCCAAGAAATGATATTTCTGGCTACGGAGATGTTCTGAGGCTGTCAAACTGAATGGATGTTACTAGGTGCTGACAATGGACTTCTGCCATGGGCATGAGCTAGAACCAGCAAGTGAACAAAATAGCCCCTATGCACGGCCATCTATTGCTCATGATACAGACATTGACAAGATGTGATGTTCTACGAGGCTGGACGCATTGCTGCGGGGGTCGGGTCAGTTCTGGCCTGACCGGGACATAGGTTATGCTTCAGAGTAGCCATTAACTCCTTACTAGCCAGGAAAATAGATCAACACTGGTCTAACTCGAATATAAAGCATACAATACAAAAGATAAAGACCAACATGGGTGGCTTAAATATAAAACAAAAATATTAAGAAATCAATAGAGATGAGCGAACACCGTTCGATCGAATAGGCATTTGATCAAATATCAGGCTGTTCAAGGTATTCGTTCCCAATCGAATGCCACGCGGCATACACAGTAAAAATTTGTATCCCCTCTCACCTTCCCTGGCGCGTTTTTTGCACCAATAACTGTGCAGGGGAGGTGGGACAGCAACGGCGGAGGCATCGGGAAAACATTTTTTAAAAACCCATTGGCTGCCGAAAACATGCGACCTCCCATTCATAAGAACGGCCGCCGCCATATTCGTCAGATTTGCGGTCAAAGATAGGGAGAGAAACATATCTGCTGAGGGCTAGATAGGCATTAGCTTCAGATAGGCAGGGAAAAACCGAAAAACAACAACAGTCAACATTAGAGATGAGCGAGTACTTTTCGGATCAGCCGATCTGAACAGCACGCTCCATAGAAGTGAATGGATGCACCTGGTACTTCCGGTTTGACGGCGGCCGGCCACTTAACACCCCCGCGTGCCGGCTACGTCCATTCATTTCTATGCGAGCGTGCTGTTCGGATCGGCTGATCTGAACAGTACTCGCTCATCTCTAGTCAACATGTCAACTAAGAAAACGCTAATACTTTTTTTTTTTTTTAATGTAGATGGTGAGCCCCATCTAGGGATCACAATGTACTTTTTTTTTCCCTATCAGTATGTCTTTTTAAGGATACAAGGAAATCCACGCAAACACGGGGAGAACATACAAACTCCTTGCAGATGTTGTCCCTGGCGGGATTCGAGCCCAGGACTCCAGCGCTGCAAGGCTACAGTGCTAACCACTGAGCCACCGTCTTGCCCCGCACATGCTAATACTTAATAGGACATGAGCATTTCCAAGTATGACACAAACCTGCATTGTGGCAGCAGATACAAAGTACAACTTGCCTAATGGTATAAATAATTGAGCGAAAAGTACAGAACAGAGCGTGACAGATAAGAAAAGTAGTCGGCATAATTTTAACAAAAATATACACACAACAGGAGACATTACCAAGCTAACACAGCAGACATCACATCAAGGAATAATGTCTCCGCCACGGTTTTATGCAGATTTGTGTGTCTCTCTCATGTTATTACATAAAGACTGGAAAATAAAACATCAGCCGTAAAGTAATAGTATGAAAAATAAATCTTATAAGGATGACATCTTTACCGCTGGGATATTGATTTAGACCAGTGATCCTCTACTGGCGACTCATGAACAACACATAGCTCACGGCACTCTTCCTTGCCATTCTGGCGAAGGCAGGCTCACCTTCATTTTACTGCTGCGTCTCCGAGAGAAGACGCCGGATGAGAGGAATTTGTTATAACACTTAAAGGTATCGCCATTAACAGGTTGATAGAATTCTGCATCTAATGTGTGGCCTACAGGAAAAATGAATCTTAAGATGGCCTCGGAGACCTAAGATGTGAAATAAAATAGAAGACTTTAAGATAACGGTGGAAGAGTTTTCATTCATACATTGGCGGAGCTAAGCTGAAGCTTTAGTACATATATAGAAGCAGGAGGTGAAGGAGTCCGAATGAATATTTTTTTTTAATGTTGGAAAAGGAGAAAAAGCTAAAAAGATATTACAGTAGTGAGAGACTAGGACTGTGTACACTACTGTATATTGTACACCCTGGCAATGCTTCAGAGAATAATCCACCATACCGTACAGACCAAAAGTTTGGACACACCTTCTCAAAGAATTTCTGTATTTCCATGACTATCGAAATTGTAGATTCACAATGAAGGCATCAAAGCTATGAAGTAACACATGTGGAATTATATACTTAACCAAAAAAGTGTGAACCAACTGAAAATCTGTCTTATATTCTAGGTTCCTCAAAGTAGCCACCTTTTGCTTTAATTCCTGCTTTGCACATTCTTGGCATTCTCTTGATGAGCTTCAAGAGGTAGTCACCTGAAATGGTTTGCCCGGTCAGGTTTAATAAGTGGGATTTCTAGCCTTATACATGGGGTTGGGGCCATCAGTTGTGTTGTGCAGAAGTCAGGTGGATACACAGCTGATAGTCCTACTGAATAGACTGTTAGAATTTATATTATGGCAAGAAAAAAGCAGCTAAGTAAAGAAAAACGAGTGGCCATCATTACTTTAAGAAATGAAGGTCAGTCAGTCTGAAGAATTGGGAAAACTTTGAAAGTGTCCCCAAGTGCATTTGCAAAACCCATCAAGCGCTACCAAGAAACTGGCTCACATGAGGACCTAGACTAATTTCTAAGCAAGTCAACCAACCTCTAAATTTTGGCACAAAGTCAGCCAAGCCATAGGCAGTGTAAAAGTAGCCAAAAGATGCACTAAGGAGATCAGCCAGCATGCGCCACTTTGGTAAATTTAGTGTTTGTTTGCATGGCATGTTCTAAATTTTCACTAGATGGCCCGGTTCACCTCTGCGTTCGGGTTTCCATTCGGGAAGTCCGCTTGGGGACGCTGCATAAATCCTATCCTCATAAAAAAGCGGTTACCTAAGCAAACCCGTGGACCCCATAGACTATAATGGGGTACGTGTGGTTTCTGCTCGTAAATGGGGAGAGAAAAGTGCTGCTTGCAGGACCTTTCTCTCCCCATATTTCATGCGGCTAGGGGAACGGAATGGCCCGAACGCAAACGTGAACCGGGCCTGAGATAGAATTGGTAAATTTGCCCCATTGTGGTTCATATAAAAATGTAGACAGCCTTGGCTCTAGCATACTTTCTCTCGCTACTGTTGTGCTCAAAATCAAAGGCGCTGTAAATAATACTGCATTTTATTGTTCTGTTTCACGAAAATTAACTAAATCAAATTTGATATCCTCGACTACAGAAAGGAATATAAAAGGAAATTAAATCCTTTATACTTGCCACATCTAATTCTTAATTATAGGCACAAATATTCCAATTTCTTCTTTGTTCAAAGAGAAAATGTTCACCCCCCTCCCCCCTCAAAACCACCCCTAAACCTCACACACAGTACTTGTAAAAATATACCGCTTGTATTAGCACTGCCCTTATTGTCACTGGACATCACGGACAGCACAAATGGAACGTACTCCCCAAGCGGAAACATGGCGCAGCCTTATATGTTCCACAGCCAGGCTCACAATCTAAATTCCTTATTAGTATGTGTTTGCAGTGAGAGAGGAAAGCGAAGTAACTGGAGGAAACCCAAGCAAACACAGGAAGAACATGCAATCTCCTTGAAGAAGTTGGCTGGATTCGAACCCAGGTCTACCGGAGTTACTAATGCCTCCATACTTAATCATATCAGTACTCAAGTGCAAATCATACAGTCAGGTAGAGTAATACCTACATAATACGTGTTTTTTATTAAAATAAATAAAATAACATTAATGCTCCAAAGTCAACTTTTTTTTTTTTTTTTGCAATGTCTGAACTCCTTTCATTACTACAGTACACAAGGACAGAGCAGAATCCGATTCAGTCAGGGAGTCAAGACCATAGCTGTGTTATGTCTTTGTGCTGTTCAGAGCTATAATAGAGCACAGAGAGAGGTACATGGTGTCTTACTGTCACATTGTATGCCTGCAATTTTACTTACAGTTACATGTAGGTGGAAGGTTTTATAACCCAATTCATAAAACTGCGGTATTATCCATCCCATGTTATGTTACAGGGATATTTTCCCCTAGTAGCATTACAAAGTGGAATGTTTCTACTGTGTAGTACACAACTACACACAGGGAGGAGCTTCCCACCAAGCCATTGCATAGGGACCCAAAGATCAGGGAGTCCCCCATTGACCATAATAGTTCCTGCATCCCATTTTCACTGTCATAGCCTCTGTGTGCCCTGGCATCTTACCTACCAATGTGGCAGCAGCAGAGACTAATCTGCCTGTCACCAATTCCACATTGTGGCCTCTAGTACCCTGTGCTGAATTGTTCATAAGACCTTATCATTATAAGAGTACATTCACACAGTGGTAAATGAAGAGGAATTCCTGATGCCCATTCCAAGATGAATGGGCCTAAACAGTAGGTAGTCTCAAGCCATGGAATCCAGAAACTACAGCAAGATGGAGTGGGATGCTTATTTTTTCAACGTCCTACTGCGATCTCTACCTCCCATTGAAAACAATGGCAGACAACGTCTGGGCGGAATCTGCAGGAAATTCCTACGTGTGAAAGAAGCCCAACAATAATAATACATGTAACGTGCCATAGGAATACCACAATAATGAGTCCTTCCAGTTCTTTAAAAACTAAAGGCCCCATTTGCTCCAATGCAAATGAATGGACGCAGGGGGTTAAGCGGCCGGCTGCCGGCAAAGTCTGCGTGCTGGCTGCTTCCATTCATTTCTATGGAAGCGTACTATTCGAAACGGCTGTTTCGAATAGTGTTCGCTCATCTCTAGTCATCAATAAAGATAAGCTGGTAAACCCCTTTAAAGAGGACCTTTAATGTCCTCAGGAACATGCCGTTTTATGTACTGCTAGAAAGCCAACAGTGAGCTGAATTCAGTGTTGGCTTTCCTGTTATGTGCCTTGGGGCAAGAGATATCAGTGCCGTTATAACGACAACAATCTCAGACCACTGTCAGAAGGGCGTTCCTTACAGTGTAGCTGGGCTGTGAGGAACGCCCCTCCAGACAGTACTCGTCCATAGCTCTGTACTGTCAGCGGGGGCGTTCCTTACCACCTAGTGATGATGCTGACCTGTGAGGAACACTCCCCCCTCCCCCATCTCTAGTCTATGGACGATTACAGCTTCTCCCTAATCCCATCCACACATTGCAGAATATAATCCAGAGTGCAAATGCAGCCAGACAAGGGGGCCCAGTTTTTCCAAAACCAACATGATTATGTGACATTAGCACAAAGGGATATATTAACTATTCCATTTCTGTCTATGTATGGCCAATATGTAAGATGGGGTTTGGGGTGTGAATTGCTGTCTTTAAAGCTTTTGCTTGTATACTGTAATGTTATATTGTGTTGAATCTATTTCAAGAGAAATCATATTCCTTGGCCAAACTGGACTCTCCCCCGATGGATGAAAGAGAGGAAAGAAAGACTGGGCATGATAAATCTCATCATGTCGAATACTTCATTAAACAGAGAAATAAGCCATCTCTGGAGGAGTCTGGCAGCGGTCAATGTGTCCATTATTAACTTAGTTTGAACTTCTCATGAAACCAATAAAATATCCCAACATGTAAGCAAAACCCTTGACAAGCTGTAATTTACAGCAGATAGACATATACGAGGGTAGTCTTAACATTTTCTGACCTCCACATGTAGATGGCAACACTCATTAACCAAACTTGGGGAATGTGTTTGCGCATGCGTTGGAACGTACTCACAAAAAAATTCAGCCATTTTGCACCAGCGGCTTTTCTTTGACAGTTGTTGTAGTGAGTCGATGCGAGTGATTTTGTGAAAATGGATAAAATCGAATATCGAGCTGTCATTAGATATTTGTTTTTGAAAGGCAATACGCCTTCGCAAATTAAAGAAGAGTTGGACGCTGTGTACGGGGACTCTGCACCATCATGACCACCATCAAATTTTGGGCAGCTGAATTTAAACGTAGCCATACCAGCTTGGTTGACGATGAATGTTCGGGACGGCCAAAAACTGCAACCATGAACGAAAACATTGCTCAAGTTCACCAAATGGTGCTAGAGAGCTTCTGCTATCTCTCTAGCCTTCATTTGTCTGTTCTCTAGCACCATTCCACCATTAACACAGTCCCCAAGTTTGGTTGACAAGTGTTGCCATCTACATATGGAGGTCAGAAACTTTTCAGACTACCCTCGTATAGCACATGTGTTAATATCACAAAACAACATTGTATTGAAAAGCTAACCATCCAGTGGAACACATACACGGACATGTCCACCAGGATAAAGGTATGGAGAGATAACTCTATACGGGAGAGGCCTCAAATCCTAATCCTAGTAACTGTGGAGCCCTCTATCTTTAGTCTTCCATTCTCGTAGAAGTACTTACATGGAAGATATAACTTGACAAATGTGTATTCTAAAGGGTGTTTTTTTTATTTTTATTTATTCCCTTAACACACACATGAAATATGGGATGCTAAAATAATAACGGCCTTTGTACGAAGCATGAAGAGATGAATGAAAAGTGAGTAAAACAAATCAGCTTTTCTAAATTGAGATTCAGAGATTACACTTTAAAGCTTCGCTAAGCAACTGAATTTTACTTTTATTACTGTAATGCAGGAACAGAGCATTACCAGGGTTTTTAAAGCATGAGTTTAACGTGCCCAAGGGTGCAAGTGATACAATCCATAACTTTTAAATACTGCATCTGTTTATAATGCCTTTTATCGAAAAGAGAAGGTCACATAGAGAACGGCATCACAAGCACACCGTAAATTAACACGTGTAATTCTTAGAATTGGACTAAATTGTGGAATATACACAAAAAAAAAATATCTATTGAGGATTTCAGGACAATAACAAAGTGCTTGAAACAGGTCATAAACCTGATGATACCTAATCAATTACAATAGCCGTGATGAAAATTGGGTAAATTCCCACCCGTAATTATGATGCGTGATGTTATGTGACACAGTAGCAACAATTCAGATAGTGAATGGGTGATAACATCAGATCTGCATTCTGCGGTTGTCGCTGCCCTAGGTTTCTGTGCACATAATGTGTAGGTTATGTGCGGGTCCAGGGAAAGCAGAATAGATGGCACATGGATGACATACACATGCAGGGCCCTATTAATAGGTGAGACAAAGTTGCATAAACAGACAGAAATAGGACCTGCTTTATATTTTTCGGCTTAGTCCTGTAGCCCCCAACACTGATTTCGAAAAAAAAATATGTCTGTATGTCATAGGAATGAATGAGTCTGCATGCTATCAGATAAGGAGGGCTGAAGTGCTTACCCTGCTTGTGATATGCCATGCTGTTGCGTAAAATACACTACTTGCACTTGTGCTTCAAATGTTGCTTTAAAACCAAGGGCCACCGAGAGGCCACTGACACCATAATTCCTATTACTGCTATTATACACTTAAGATGAACAGAGTCAGGCGTCAGAGTCTTACCCTTCGTTCACATCTGCGTTTGGTAATCCGTTTGGGGAGTCTGCATGGGGACCCCCGAACGGACTACTGAACGCATTTACAAGTGCTGTGCAATAAAAGCACATGGACCCCATAGACTATAATAGGGTCTGTGTGCTTGCCGTGAGATCTCCACACGACTCATGCAGAGAGGAAAGTAGATTGTGAAGTACTTTCCTCTCCGCATGTTCACTGCGGAGATCTCGCGGCAAGCACACAGACCCTATTATAGTCTATGGGGTCCGTGTGTTTTTACTGCACAGCGCTTGTAATTCTGTTTCATGTTCCATTCGGGGGAGGGGGGCCCCATGCGGACTCCCCCTGAATGGAATACCAATACAGATGTGAACCAACCCTTATAGTCTGGCAATGAGATCATCAATTGATATCAATAACAAGAAAGAAAAAAAAACAAACAATAGGGCTCCATTAGCAAATTTTTACCTTCACATTGCAGACTTTGCATACAATGGATCTGGCAGGGCACAGTTATAAATGAAACCCATAGCACAGATGTGACCAGAGCCGGAGTCTTACATCTATCTGGCCATCACACGATCAGGACACATCTGTATGAACTAAAAGTAATAAATCAGATAGTTATAACTACTCAGCAACAATGTAGCCTCAAAGAATAAAGTGACACACGTATCTATGCTAGGTCTGTGATATAAACGTATGATGGCTGCCTTTTTCTTACAGAAATAATCTGGTTTGGCTTACTATATATAATAAATCACGTTGCAAAGCCTGTTAGAGGGACGTACATGGACTTCTATGTTAGCCATTACGAAGGTCTCCGTTGTAGCATGTGCAAGAAGTGGAGGGCAGACAATAATGCTATAATTGAGGGAGAAATTTGCGGCAGATGGCAAGTCTTACACCAAAGTTTCAATCAAAGCTACGCTTGCCATCATTTATCTTTGGGCTAAAAATCTCTCGTAATGTGAAGTATATCAACATCATAAATGGCCGTCCGAACTTTTACTTTAGCATTATTGTTAGGTGCCTACTGTTTATTATATAAAACAATAATGCATGTTGGCAAGGAGTACTTTTACCAAGGTGGAGACATGCTAGAGTACTTTTACCAAGGTGGAGACATGCTAGAGTACTTTTAACAAGGTGGAGACATGCTAGAGTTCATTTATGAAGGTGGAGACATGCTAGAGTACTTTTACCAAGGTGGAGACATACTAGAGTATTTTTACCAAAGTGGAGACATGCTAGAGTAATTTTAACAAGGTGGAGACATACTAGAGTACTTTTACCCAGGTGGAGACATACTAGAGTACTTTTACCGAGGTGGAGACGTGCTAGAGTACTTTTACCAAGGTGGAGACATGCTAGAGTACTTTCAACAAGGTGAAGACATGCTAGAGTACTTTTATAAAGGTGGAGACATGCTAGAGTACTTTTACCAAGGTGGAGACATACTAGAGTACTTTTACCAAGGTGGAGACATACTAGAGTACTTTTACCCAGGTGGAGACATACTAGAGTACTTTTACCAAGGTGGAGACGTGCTAGAGTACTTTTACCAAGGTGGAGACATACTAGAGTACTTTTACCAAGGTGGAGACATACTAGAGTACTTTTACCAAGGTGGAGACATACTAGAGTACTTTTACCAAGGTGGAGACATACTAGAGTACTTTTACCAAGGTGGAGACGTGCTAGAGTACTTTTACCAAGGTGGAGACGTGCTAGAGTACTTTTACCAAGGTGGAGACATACTAGAGTACTTTTGCCAAGGTGGAGACATACTAGAGTACTTTTACCAAGGTGGAGACATGCTAGAGTACTTTTGCCAAGGTGGAGACATACTAGAGTACTTTTACCAAGGTGGAGACATGCTAGAGTACTTTTGCCAAGGTGGAGACATACTAGAGTACTTTTGCCAAGGTGGAGACATACTAGAGTACTTTTGCCAAGGTGGAGACATGCTAGAGTACTTTTGCCAAGGTGGAGACATACTAGAGTACTTTTGCCAAGGTGGAGACATACTAGAGTACTTTTGCCAAGGTGGAGACATACTAGAGTACTTTTGCCAAGGTGGATACATACTAGAGTACTTTTACCAAGGTGGAGACATGCTAGAGTACTTTTGCCAAGGTGGATACATGCTAGAGTAAGGGTAAGTTCACACAGGGTTTTTTGGTCAGGATTTTGAGGCAGTATCAGCCTCAAAATCCTGACCATAAAGACGGCTCCTACTGAAATCAATGTTCCAGCTCTCATAAAAAAACAAGCAACATGCTCATTCTTTCAGGGGGATTCGCCTCACGACATCCACCTGAAGACACTCCCTCCTGACTAGGCCCATTCATTTGGACCTAATCCGGAGTGGAGCGCGTGACTGGATGCGGTGCACTGCACTGGCATCCAGTCACAGCTACCCGTATTTTGGTCCAGAACCGGAGACGGCCTCTGCCTCACGTTCCGGTCCAAAAAACCCATGTGAACTTACCCTAATACTGGCATCCAGTAAGTTCTGGTACACTTTCACTGTATTCTGTCCATGCCATGTTGAAACATGCATGTGCCACGACTCTTCTTAAGAATTGATATGAAGATAAGAAGGTTGAATTCTTTGCAAACGTCCTGCAAATAAGCATGCTTTAAAAAAAGACTATGAGACACTTATCAAAAAGCAACCAACTCCACTATCTCCTTCATGTTACCCTGATGGTATCTGAACATAAAATTGTGCCAAAATATTTTATTTGTGCTGCTTACACTAGTAAACCGCATACCCTGGGAAAGACAGCTGGAGAGCCAAGAGCGACTCGGAGCCATACTGTAATGGAATCAGCACGTCTTTTGAAATTCATATATAGAATCAAAGGCGACATGGAATATGCTCTCCAACACAGCCCAGCTCGGAAAATAACATTTGCTACCGTTAAGGAAGCATTACCGCCGTCAAAAGTCGGCAAAAATGCCAACTCCTGTTTGCCCTACAGAAGATCGTTATTCAGATGATGCACAAAAATAATTAAAGAGTCTAATTGATTTTCAGTCAACAGAGGAGGGAGCAGATGTTCAGTACAGAGTTGAGGTCATTATCCTTTTGTCAAATATCACCATGAAGAATGGTAATTTGCTCATAATTATAATAAAGATAGCAATGAAATTTAATTTAGTGCTCTGTCCGTATCAGCATGTGGTTGGGCTCATCCACTGAGTTTTGCTTGTGCTTAACAATCCTAATGCCATAACCGGTGTGCCAGGTTCAATTAAACTATGCCATCAGTGCCTGTCATTAGGAATATAGTCTTATCCTCGCCTCCCTCCTGGAGGGGTTTTGGCTGCTTAGAGGATGAAATCCCTGTGCCAGACACACCTGTTTCATCTCATTGCGAAGGAAAATGCCAGGTCTGAAAATACAGCTGGCACCTAGGTAAAGTACGAGCAAACCTCCTTATTGCAAATGTTGTTGGACACATCCAATGCAGCTCGGCCAAATAACTATGGCATTTTGGCAACTAAATAGTCAGGTTCTTGTAGGAACCTATTTTTCACCTTAAACACAGGTCATAATGATGTGTAACAAAAACTTTAGCCTCGAAAATGTTTCAGGTATAGTCCTGAAACTAAACTATAGAGTTTTATATACTGAAGTATAACTCCACTGTATACATTTTGGGGTGAAAATATCTTGCATCAATACAGTTAAAGAAGTATTCCAGTGATAACAAGTTACCCATATCCTGCAACAATCACAAAAACAGGGATCCTGAATACTTCCTCTAAATGGGGTGGTGGGTAAGCATGCCAAATACTGCTCCATTCAAAGTATAGCACTAAGCCAGAGTATCATCAGCAGTCCCGCAGACGGTGAATTAAAGGGTAGTGAGCATAGGCCACAAGGCCTCCATTCTCATGTCTGATAGGAGCCGAGGGGTTGGATCCTCACCAATTGGGTAGTTATTCTCCACGCAGTGGATATCTTATTACCGTAAAGCCCCTTTACAAACAGGCTTACCCTTGGTTCACATCTGCGTTTGTTAATCCGTTTGGGGAGTCCGCATGGGGACCCCCCGAACAGACTACCGATCTCATTTGCAAGCGGTGTGCAGTGAAAGCACACAGACCCCATAAACTATAAAGGGGTCCGTGTGCTTGCCACGAGATCTCCGCACGAGTCAAGTAGATTGTCACCATGTTCTCTGCGGAGATCTCGCGAGCACACGGACCCCATTATAGTCTATGGGCTCCATGTGCTTTCAGTGCACACCGCTTGCCAGTGCGTTTGGTATTCCGTTCCCCAAGCGGACTCCCCCGAACGAATTAACAACGCAGATGTGGTACCACCTAAATGTATGCCAAAAGAATAATCTTTTGGGACAGGTTGAGCTTGGTATCCCTGTGACAAATCCTGGGTTTAGTTTAGGAGAATTTCCCAATATGAACCATAAAAAGAAAAAACTCAAGTGTTAAAATTAAAGGCGAGTTCTCACTTACAATTTGTTCCTCCAAAGTTTTTAGTATTTGTTATTCATAACACAAGAAGACATAAAAATGCATGAAGCAGTCATTAAACGACAGGCAAGAAGCTCAGCGGCACATGCACTTTATAATCCTATTAAATTTGCTACTTTGGGCATGTATATGAACATACAAGTGGGGAATGGTTGACTGCTACTGTCTTTCATTAATTTCATGACAATAACATCTTCACTCCATAATTTAGTAATATGTGTTATATCCCTGCTATTCCTGAATAGGAAATGTCATTTCAGAACTACATAGATTTGTAATTTTCTTGTTCATTATATGGTGAAATGCTACACAGAAGTATCAAACTGCTAAAAATATATTATATATACTCAATATACTATTATCTCTTTTAGGCTCGGTTTCCACTTCTCTTAGTTCTCTGTTGCTGATTATACATTGCCTGTACATGGTTAAACAATATAAGCATTTGTGCAAGTCTACGTAAAGAAAAAAACAAATACAGAGGTCCCTCAAGGTACAATATCAATTCGGAAGATCCTCACTTTATGGAAAACTAGTAATGTGTTATGAAGACTCCAAAAAGTCACCAGAAATATTAGATGACGTCTGGACCAAAGTATAATGCACTTTAATTAAAAAGGTTACTGTTTTCTGCCTAAAATCCTCTCTAAAATTTGCTGCCACTAGGTGTCTCCCTTCAAGCTAATTTGCAGTTCACTCTCTGTTACTAGTGAATGTCTGTCTGTAGATACCATCATAAGCAGGATCCACAGTCTGTGCAGGAAGGAGAGGCTGGGCTTTCTTCACACTGTGAATGGACAGGGGAGTATTTCACACAGCTTTCCAGCTTCTACACTTGACATATGTTTCTCACAGGTTAAAGTGAGTACTGTATATTTATTTATGACTAGATGCTTGTGTTATTACTGATGGAATGTTCATCATAGACAGTAAGGAGTTTTCCAAAACAAACAACATCCTGCTTGTCCGAGCTCGTAACTAAACTAACAATAAACTAACTATATGTGCGGCTTACTACAAGCCACACGAACAAACAAATAAGCACAATGCAGTCTCACCAGACTCAGAGTATCAGGACAGACCCAGATGCCTTCTCTCACTCCCTGGATCTGCCCTGAAGTGCAGGCTCTTCAGCCTTTTATGGCCCAGTAATGAGCCCAGTACCCACAGCTGGGGCTGAGACCTATTCCAGACCCGCCCTGGACCACATGCAAGTCAGAAACCTGGGGCTGATATAGCAGGACTCTGCCTGTCACTTTCTCACACCAACTTTATCTAAATACCAAATATCTTTTATATGTTCTTTTATATGTTCTTACCCATTATGATTAAAAATAGATAAAAAAAAATATATATATATATATATATATATTTTTTGCATTAAAACTGTGTGTCCTTAACATAAATCCAGGGCTATACAGGATTGCAACACTGTAATGCATCTCAGATGTTGTCGGTCACTTGGGTCACACAAGAAACACAATGCAGAGTTAAGACCATTGTTTGCTAAATATATTATTATAATACAAGAATTATTGCAGAACATAAGCAGGCGCAGATGCCACTAAAACAGCAGGCACTATTTAAAATGCACAGGACAATAATACTTAAAGGGGTTGTCCCATTCCTGCCAATAAATATTGTTTTATGCTAGTTATATAATTTGGAAATACATGTTTTTTTTATTCAGTGTTTACATTAAAGTGGATAAAAATCAGTCCATGGTCATGTGATGGACAGTCCATGGTCATGTGATGGACAGTCCATGGTCATGTGATGGACAGCCCATGGTCATGTGATGGACAGCCCATGGTCATGTGATGGACAGTCCATGGTCATGTGATGGACAGTCAATGGTCATGTGATATACAATCCATGGTCATATGATGGACAGTCCATGGTCATGTGATATACAGTCCATGGTCATGTGATGGACACACAGGTGCATGGCTCTTTACAGTCCCACCACAGTAATTGGAGATCTATGTTGTAACGAGCTGTGCACCTGTGTGTCCATCACATGACCATGGACTGTCCATCACATGACCATGGACTGTCCATCACATGACCATGGACTGTCCATCACATGACCATGAACTGTCCATCACATGACCATGAACTGTCCATCACATGACCATGAACTGTCCATCACATGACCATGAACAGTCCATCACATGACCATGGGCTGAATCTTCTGGAACTAAACAATGTATGACAGCAATCAGAGCTCTAGAACACCTTGAAGAAGAAATTATACTGGAAAATTGTACAACACTATACAAATAATAACATTTGTTTTGCTGAAACAGGACAACCCTTTTAAGCAATTATTTCATGTATCAGCTTTCCACTTCATTCCCAAGCAAGAAACTGCATGCAATACTAATGTTCCCGTATAAATAACAGATCAAGTGGTTCTGAAAGCTTTTACAATAGGGAGCCCCCATGGGGGTTATAAGTCTTGCAAGTATGGGGGAGTAGGAAAAACCTCATTATGGTGCAGAACATGTAGATTGCAGATGTGTTTTTCACAGCTCACATGACTTATATCTCTAAGGAATAAGAAGTCAAGATTTTACAATTCTGGAGCATTACTTCTCACAAGTCTGTGTTACACTGCTCCTCTGTTAATCCCCCTGGAAATTTTGGAATAATTTGCTAACTGGCTTTATCATCTACCAGCTTATACAATAAGATTCTCTTGAAAATAAAATATCAACCCACAGTAAAAACAAATGTACATGACTAAATGTAACTAAATGGATATATGCAAATATGACAGCAGAACTAAGTAATGCTTACATAATCATATCATAATAGAGACAGGTTGGAGAATGTTGTAGGATTCACACAAGAATCTGCAAGAAATAACTGTTGATTTGGAATAGATGGCACTAGTCCCATAGAGCACCTGCGACTACATACAGAGAGAGACTGGCAGGGGCGTAACTAAAGTCTTGTGGGCCCCGATGCAATCTTTTGTCCGGGATCTCTACAGCGAATTCTTGATAGTGATGTTTACAGGTGCTAAAGAGTAGAGATGAGCGAGAAGTATTCGATCGAATACTATGGTATTCGAAATACTCGTACTCGATTGAATACTACTCCTATTCGCAGTAAAAATTCGATTCAGAACCAGCGTTCACTGGCCGAATGCTATACAGTGCATGCAGGGTTTTTCTGTCTGCTTGAGAAGTCGGACATCTTCACTTGCGGACAGGGAAGGACGGGCACGGAGTACAAAAGAACGCACCCGATGCCCATTGAGATGAATGACAGGTGTCACGGACACAGCTAGTGTCCGCTCCTAATGTCCGTGACAGATTTTGAGCGGACACTACATGTCGGACACCGACGGTAGTGTGAACGCTCCCTAAGATCGGACCACATTGTAGGCTGAACATTTAACATTAGAACAGTCTACATTGTGGTCCGATCTTAGACTCCGCCTCGTCAAAGACGAGCCTCCTGCAGAACCAGCGTTGATTGGCTGAATGCTATACACTGTATAGCATTCAGCCAATCAACACTGGTTCTGCAGGAGGCTCATTTTTGAACGATGTGATATGTGACATATACGTACCGCACTATGATCCTTTACGCCAGAAAACAAGTGTCCCCATAATCATACAGATGTACCGTACAGGGTTAATGGTATCATTAATGCTGTCAGCAGGTGCGGGTACTGCTTTTGATTTTACTCGATAGTTCCCGGAGCTGACTGCTCAAGTACCACACTCTACTCCTGCTACTCGTGGACTTGGTGACTCCCTTTTGTCGAAAAGTGGTTTCCCCTGAAACAAGCATTTTATTCCCATAGACTATAATGCGATTCGATATTCAATCGAGTAGTCGAATATTGAGGCTCTACTCAAATCGAATATTCAAATCTCGAGTATTTAACTATTTGCTCATCTCTACTAAGGAGTTAATGAACCTTAGTGTGGTTAGGGTAAGTTCACACAGGGTCTTTTGGTCAGGATTTTGAGGCCATATTGGCCTCAAAATCCTGACCAAAAAGACGGCTCCCATTGAAATCAATGGGAGCCGGTCAGTTCTTTTTCCAGGAGCTGTTTGTACAGATTCCCGGAAAAAAGAAGCGTCATGCTCATTCTTTTAGGCGGATTTGCCTCGCTTATTCGGCCTGAAGACACTCCCTCCTGAGTAGGCCCATTCATTTGGGTCTAATCCGGAGCGGAGTGTGCGACTGGATGCCAGTGCACTGCACCTACCTGTATTTTGGTCTGGAACCTGAGGCGGCCTCTGTCTCAGGTTCCGGACCAAAAAACCCCGTATGAACTTACCCTTAGAGTGATCTGTGGGTCTCCTTGGTTTATGGGCCAGATGGAAGCTGTAATCTCAATACTGATACCAGTGCTTATGGGCCCCCTAAGGCTCCCGAGTCCTGGCGCACCCCTCAAGTTACGCCCCTGGGGATTGGTAGGGGTCCCAGCCATTACACTCTGATCACCTCTCCTGTGGATATCTAATAATTCGTCATTCTTGTAACAATTTTTTAAGAAAATGGTGCATTTTTGTCTATGAATATCCTAGGATACAATATTAAACCCTTATCCAAAATAGCAGAAACATGTCATTATAAGAAACAGAACTAAAGATCAAAGTGGAGAAACGACATCATAGCCACAAACATTCACTGCGCGCTTCAATCTCCTGAACAACTTGTGCCAGCATTTCATCCAGACAAATGGTTAATGGCCGATTTCCCAGCACACAAATTTCCCCATTAAGACGACAATAGGTGAGATTTTCCGATTAGCTCGATATACCTAAAAACTAATTGTCTTCCTGTCCTGCAAGAATCTGCATGAAATGATATTACGGCTGTGATATTAGCAGCTCGTTCACTTCCCTGACCTTACAAGGGAGGGACGACGCTTGTTGAGACGTTTCATTTGGAAAAGCGTGTAGATTCTAATTCAGAAAAAAAGGTCCCTGCAGCACTGGAGCGGTTACACGCCGTTACGACGGAGCAGTGTAGGAGATTGCCATCCCTGTTGAAAAGATGGAATGTAATGTATTCTATCCCCCCTGGCGCCGGTGTTCATGGTTTGTGTGATTAAAGCAATCTGCAGGTAGCAAAAGTGCTCCTAGCACACTATCTCAAGACCTAAAACCTTCCTGGGATTTGCATTTTACACAATTTCTTCCTACTGAGCACATAATCTCTTTTGTCATATTGAATGAGCTGCGGATTCATGTCAACCTTTGTAAAGATTTTTTTTTTTTTTTGCTCTGTATTCACAAACGCATCTCTGCAATAGAGGTTCCTCTATTAAGTTCCAGGTGCCTAGTTCTGCTGTGGATTCAGCTGTGAGTATGGATAGAAATGTTCAGATATTGCGAGGTGTAAGTAGGTATTGTCTTATGTAATAGCGCGAGGCTTAGGAAGAAAGCCTATGGATGAAAAGAATGTAAACGGAATTTTTTTTTTGTTTCATCCTGTTTTATTCTTTTTTGAGAGAAGATAATAGCAAAGGAAAATGTTTCAGAACATTTCAACGTGGGAACAAAAGGTACAAGGATTGTTGTTTTGTTCATTCACAATGTGTACATACGGTAAACGACGCTGTTTTGGTGTGGTCGCGGCCCCTTAAAGGGGTTGTCCAATGTCAGCAAATAATTATCATTTGTATAGTGAAAAGTTGTACAATTTTTCAATATATTTTATGTAGATTATCCTTATCTTAAATGTAGATTGTCCTGATATAGGGATCACAATGTACATTTTTTTTTCCTATCAGTATGTCTTTGTAGAATGGGAGGAAATCCACGTAAACATGGGGAGAACATACAAACTCCTTGCAAATGTTGTTCCTGGCAGGATTTGAACCCAGGACTCCAGTGCTGCAAGGCTGCAGTGCTGACCACTGGGCTGTTTTGCCCCGTTTCCCAATATACTTTCTGTATCAATTTCTCACAGTTTTCTAGATCTCTGCTTGCTGTCATTCATTGGTTACTTCCATTCAATAAAAATCAGTTCATGGTCATGTGACATACCGTACATGGTCATCTGATATACTGTATACACACCTGTGTGTCCATCACATGACCATGGACTGCACATCACATGACAATGGACTGCACATCACATGACCATGGACTGCACATCACATGACCATGGACTGCACATCACATGACAATGGACTGCACATCACATGACAATGGACTGTCCATCACATGACCATGGACTGCACATCACATGACAATGGACTGCACATTACATGACAATGGACTGTCCATCACATGACTATGGACTGCACATCACATGACCATGGACTGATTTATATTCACTGGAAATAAACAATGAATAAAAGCAAGCAGAGATCTAGAAAAGTGGGAAAAACAAATACAGAAATTATACTGGAAAATTGTTTATCTTTTCATTATCATTTTCAAGCAATATCAATTATTTGCCGAAACTGGACAACCCCTTTAAGATCATTCAGTTAGGGATTATTTTAAAGAAAAAATATAATTTTTTATTAAATATATGCAGTAAAACATACTTTTTTTCCACCTCTAAATGCTATCCTATGTTACTTACACAAATAGGGAGCCGTCACCTCACCTAAGATGCTGCAACAGCAGTTCTAGAACTTTCAGATGGCCAAGCCAGGAACCTCGGTCAGTGTATCAACCAGATTTAGCTGACTTGAATTGACATGCTGAGTTCAGTTCAGCTGAGCTGCGATCGGGCTGGTAAATCCGGCCGATACACAGACCGTGTCAGTGTGAGATAAGCCGTACAGTAAGCACTCGAAAATTGAAAGCAAAGAGTTTTTGAAACTGTGCATATACCGCTGCAGGAGTCACGGAAACAGGCCAATTCACCTGTTTTTGTAACTTCTGACTGGGTGGACAGGAGAACAACCCCATATTTCCATCTTGACTGTGCCTGGCTGAGATGGGAAAAGCTTTTTATTAAGCATAAGTTCACACTGGGTTTTTTGGTCAGGATTTGGCTGTATCCGTCTCAAAATCCTGACCAAAAGGACGGCTCCCATTGAAATCAAAGGGAGCCGCTCAGGTCTTTTTTCCAGGAGCCGTTTGTTCGGGCTCCAGGAAAAAGAAGCGACATGCTCATTCTTCAGGCTCATTCGCGACATCCACCTGAAGACACTCCCTCCTCCCAACTAAGCCCATTCATTAGGCCTAATCCGGAGCAGAGTGCGCGACTGGCTGCCGATGCAGTGCACCGGCATTCAGTTGCGGCTACCCGTATTTTGGACGCCTCAGGTTCCGGTCCAAAATACTCTGTCTGAATGCCTCCCGTTGACTTCAATGGGAGCTATTCACTTCTTTTTTCTGCTAGCGGTTTTGTGCTGCTTGCTGAAAAAAAGAAACGACCTGCCTTTCTTGTCACGGAATCCGCCGCAGCGTCCACGGTGCGACACCTCCCTCCTGACTAGGCCCATTCATTTGGATCCAGAGTGGAATGCCACGACTGGATGTCAGTGCACTGCAGGCGGCCTCTGCGTCAAAATCCAGTCCAAAAATCCCTGTGTGAACCCAGTCTACACCACTCTGATTCCCTGTTGCTGACCCAGCCTGTTCTTGATCGCTGCACATGTGAATTTAGCATGTATTCAGACTCCGCTTCTGTCTGATACTTTGGTGCACTACACCATAGCCTCTGACCTTCCTGGTCAGCTATCAACTATAGTACAACTCTAAGTATTAGCGGCCATGTGGTTTTCATGCAACGCAGTCCACTGCCCCATATCCTGCGTGGTTACAGGGTGAAAGACCAGGAGGTCACTTAGGACCCTTAGGAGTGGTTCCAATCTTTTAGGCATTCATTTTTAGATTTAGAGCTCCTTTAACAGAAAGTCATGAGTGTACACAGCGTAGTGGGGACTGAGTATCAAACCGGTGCCTACCACTACATACTTCACACATGGTATGGATCATGGAGTATCAGACCTCATCCATCCCATGACTTCACAGTTGAGCACTTTTCAGTGTTTTAGTTAGTCAATAACAAAGTGCAATGGAGAAGGAGACTGCCTGGCTACCAGTCTTAAAGGGGTTGTCCCATCACAAGGATCCTATCTATACTGCTTGTTAATGTGGATGTAAGACTTTTCCTAAATACACTGCTTCATCAAAACTGCTTTGTTTGTCCACTATCTTACTTTATTCAATTCATTGTTGACACAACCCTGACTTATCTGCTCAAAAGTCAAGTGATGTATCTGCTGCTCTCAGGGGGGAGGGAGGAGGGGCTAAGTGCAGGGAGCGAGCCTGTGTTTCTAGCTATTCCTGTGTCTGCACCACGTGATCTAGCTTCCTGCACTCAGATAGGGGAGAGGAGCTGCTTTCATTTCTGAACTCGTCTTCTGTTCTCCCAGTTATCAGGCTAGCTAATTCAATTGTGTTCATTATGGCAGAGACAGGCAGTCTCTGTATGTAACACAGAATGGAATTGCTCCTGCCTGTACTTCATAGTCCAATATTGTGCATATAGTGTTTAAGGACCTTTGATGACATCACAGGCCCTTCAGCCACCCCATAGGATCACGCTATGTGGTGGGCGGAGCTACACACTAATTTGGGGTGGAGCTAAACGACGGGTTGCATGTGAAACCCCACCCACCAAATGACGCAAGAAACCAGGAAGAAAGAAGATTTTACAGCAGTGAAGACTGGTGAGTATGTGACGTGGGAATACCCCTTTAAGATTAGTCAGATATGGTCTGGGGCATATATAAGGAATAACAATAACTCAGTGAAGCTTCACATACAAAGGAGTATTCTTAGCCAGGCTCCCTGTTCTGACGGACCCCTTAGCAACTGCACAGTTTGTCCCTGGTGAATGTCATTCAATGAGATGTACAGTAAATATTTTGCACTTAGAGAAAAATGTAGCAAGATCTGGGCAGTAAAAGCACATTGAAAATATGATCATTTACAAAGTATTTGTGCAAAAAAAATAAAATAAAAATGTTGCCATTATTCTGTTACTTAAAGCCTTTTGCCTTAGGTTCTTAAGAGATGTTGGTAAACCTTAGAAAACGAGATCTCTAATGCTTCACATCTGCAATCTTTTCATACAATACCTTTCCTATAACCGAACACCTTCAGACGCTTGTCTTGTAGCATCTTCCCGTAACAGAATACATGGTGCCCAGGGATAAGATGCTCATCTCTTACTTTATGATAGCTTTTTTATTTTTCATGCACAAGAACCATAGTGTTCTATATTCATCGTATTCATGTGCACAATAACCAGTGCTAGATTAATGGAGATGGGGCAAGAAAAGTCTCCGATACACAATTTTGATAAATATCCCCAATTAAGACCAGAAGAAATGGGAAGTTTATACTAATAAATAAAAACACAGCGGTACTTAGTGACACATTGTCGCAAACGTCAAGCGGCGCCGCCTGTAACCGTGCCATTCTTCACCCTGGCAGCTTCTGACAGTCTTGTGTTAGTGATGATCCCACTAAGACAGATCTGCTGGCTGTAAATGAGGCACAGTAAAGGCTTATGCATAGTGTGACGTGTGTAATGAAAGCGTGCCTGTCATGGCCTCGGCTCTTGTGCTGCACTGCCTGCCTAGCAAAACACCTCATCATTTCCACAGCCAAAGCGACGACGTTCCGTCTCCAAACAGGGCTGCAATCTGGACACTCTGGGGAGTCGTACCTATCATCCGGCCCTCTGTTATTTTGATGAGCTTCAGAAGAAAGCCATAAAAGCTATTACACAGGAAGTCCTTCTGGGGTTTAAAGGGCTGAATACGTGACATACTTTAAGAAGGTTAGGTGGAGAAAAATGAAGTACGCAACACAAAAGAGAAGATGTCCTAAATTATCTTGTAGTGCATATGGTGTCTGCAACACGGCAGCTCCGTTTCACTCGTAATGCGAATTAAATTTCTGGAAATCCGGGTGTATGATCAGGAATTGCCAATAATCTCTACTTCTACCAATAACTATTAACCCAATGAAAGACACAGTTTACAAAGCACCGCGCTACCCAAGTTGACAAACCAGAGGCAATGCAAAGAGTTCAATATGCACAGAAGAAACAATTCTATTCTATTTGGGAATTTTTTGTTTATTTTTTTTAAAGTTCGTATAAGGAGGTAAAGGAGTTGTCCAGACATGGAACAAACAAAGCACACTTACTTTAGGTTCATATCTGCGCTTGTGCACCCAAAAAAGTGAAAACCCAATCGGCTTAAAAACTGGGCAACTAGACCCTGATCCTGATGGATTTGTATGTCCATAAAAAGATGTCTCATCTCTACATTGATTCGGCAGGTTAGTGGCCACAAAGGTAGGTTTTTGCTTTAATGCTCACAATCACATTGGGCGCCACATATAAAGTCCCAACATCCAACATACACGTACAGCAGAGGTCAGGAAGGGGTTAAAGGGGTATTCCCATAACCCTTGTTCATCAACCTGCTGGCTCTGTGCTCTGTTCACTTCCTGGTTTTCTCGGCACATTGGTAGGCGGGGTTTCAATGGCTCTGCTATGTTTGCAGTCAGTAATGAGGGATTGGTTGTAAATGCATTACCACAGTATGAAGCTGATGTAGAAGCTGATTTAGCAAACTGGATTTGACTCAGCTTGCATTACATACAGAGGTAACAGAGTCCTTATCTCAGCCCTTATCAGCCAAATTCAATTAAACCAGAATCAGAAATGCCGGAGCTCTCACCTCCCCCCTCCCCTATCTGAGGAGCTCCCTTACTTGTCAGACATAAACAGCTCAGAGCTGCTGCTGAGCACTCAGCCCCTCCTCCCCCTGAGAGCAGGCTGCTATGTCACTTGGGAAATGAGCAGATAAGCCCAGTGGCCATAGAAATGGAGTGTAACCAATGAAGAGAATAAATTAAGATAGCGGCCAAACAAAGCAGATTTGATAAAGCAATGTATTTAGGAAAAGTCTTAAATCCACATAAACTAGCAGTATAGATAGGATACTTTTCATGGGACAATCCCTTTAATTATTTTACATAATGCTTTGAAAAACCTTCATATGAGTTTCTGTTGCCTATTCTATAAGTCAGTGATTCCTAACTTTACCTCTTGTCTAGGGGCCACTGGGGAATATTACTACTAGCCTGGAGGCTACTGTGGAGCATTACTGCTTCCCTGAGAGCCAACAGGGAGCATTACTGCTTGCCTCAAGGCCACCAGGGAGCATTACTGCTTGCCTGAGAGCCACTGGGAAGAATACTACTCATACTACTCATGGGAGAACACTACTTGTCTGGGGTCCACTGCAGACCATTATTTGGTGTATGGGGACAATTGAGAGCATTACTATCTGTCTGGGGAGCACTATGTGGTGTTGGGCCACTGGGGAGCCATATACTACATTTTGTTTCACTGGGAACCACTAAGAGCCAGGTGATGATAAAAGGTGAATTTTTGTGTTGGGTGGAAAGGATAGGATGGTGTGGCTTTGAGGTGTATTCACACACACAGTTGTGATACAGATAAAACTTCATCTAGACTGCATTGGGTAAAGACGCATGCAGTTTTGATGTTTTTGGTGCAAAAAACTTATGTTCCAGCTAATAATTTAGAAAAAAACTGTGCTAAAAAAATAAAAAACATCAAAATTGCTAGTTTTTTTGTCTTTTGGTAGAACATTTTTGATAAGTGTGCCAACTGCTCCAAACCAGGAACATCTCACAAGAGCTGCCATTTTGTAGAGGCTTTCATCTAATCTTTTATCCATCTTACTTTCATCCTTGTTAAGGTCGCTCAGATCCTTCCACTTGCCAGTTTTTCCTGCTTCCAACACATCAAATTAAATAGCCGACTGTTCGCTCGCTGCTTAATATATTCCACCTCGTGACAGGCGCCATTGTCACAAGTCTATCAATGTTATTCACTTCACCTGTCAGGGCTTTTAATGCTATGACTGATCGGTGTAGGTTCTAGAATGACATCCGGTGGACAAAAGACGTTGACCAAATACTTTTCTGCACGTTCATGGTGTTAAATCAGAGGCCCTTTTATAGTGAAGTAGGAAATGTAATAAGTCCATAGCCAATGATACTTATGGAAGTATTTCACAGTAATATCTCAGTAACTGCTTGTATGTTCCTTTTAGCTCTTCCTCGAGAACATCTTGGGAGTAGCAGACTGACTCTTTCCATTCGGTATTACATCCACAGAATGGCCAAATGCATTAGGATGATCATTAAAAAGTCTTTTCAAGGATCCTGCTTTACTAATGGGACTTACTACACTGGAGTTTCCACATAATTTCCAAGACCTCTTAAATTCACTGTCTGAGCAGGATAAGTAACATTGGTGAAAGTGTCTCGGTTATGAATTTGCAATTGGTTCTTTTACCGCTGCCTGAAAGAACTTCAGATTGAGTCTTGATCTGCAGCTTTAGCAACGTCTATACGGCACATTTTACAACAACCGGTTTTGCTGATTTCATGGCTTTTCATAATGTTTGAACAAGTAACTTTTTGGTATAAGCCCCATGACTCATTGAAATGGTTGGTGGAGGCCCAACAGGGTGCGAGGAACCCCTTGTAATAGTTTTATTTTCCACAAGAAACTTCTCATTTTACTGCATACATCATTAATACTGCATACATCATCATTACATTCACACATAGGAAGCTTCATTCAGTTCCAACAATTGTTTCTAGGTCATATGTATGACATACAATATTTTCTGATTGACTAACTGGTTAATGCTCAATAGCAAAATGATTAGCTTTTGAAAATGACGTGATATTGTGAGATATTATATATATATATATATATATATATATATATATATATATATTATTTTTTTATGTAGATTGTGAGCCCCACATAGAGATCACAATGTACATTTTTCCCTATCAGTATGTCTTTTTTGGAATATGGGTTGGAAATCCATGCAAACACGGGGAGACCATACAAACTCCTTGCAGATGGTTTTTTGCCCTTGGCAGAATTTGAACACCAGGACTCCAGCGCTGCAAGGCTGCAGTGCTAACCACTGAGCCACCGTGTGGCCCCTGATATTTTGATATTTTGTCACAAAATGTCTATATGTCCATTTGTGGCCACCAAATGGTTGTGTTAATTTGAAGCATATGAAGGTTTTTGCTTACATCTTAGGGTATTGTATACAATTGGTTCAATGGACTTTGGAGTCTGCAAAGGAGTTGCCTACTAATTGGTAAAGGATTCATGGTTATCCATATGTTGCATGCAATGTTTCATGTGTGAAGTAAAAAAAAAACAAAAAAAAAACTTATTATATTGCAATACTCTGTCACAAGAGCTCTGTCCTACATGTGCGTCCTCTCAGTGGGCGTGTTGTGAATTGCATCACACAAATTTTTTATAGGTAAAAGTTCAGTACAGGAAACATAATCTTTGCAGGAGCCAAACTCTGTGTGAATGGAACTCAATGCATCATAATGAGTTATTTTAGCACTGTACTCCTCACACCAATGCAGTTCTTCTCTGAAACCAGAGGAGTACAGCTCAGCTTCAGTGCTCACGTGCCAGACCTCGGGAGCATGTGCAGTGAATCCAGATTTAATATTTAGAGCTTCACTGAAGAACTTTGCAGGTGTTGGGAGTAGCGGAGAAGAGTCTGATGTGCCCCTGTGTAGATAACCCTTCGTTCAGATCTGTGATCGGTTTTCCGTTCAGGAAGTCCACATGGGGACCCCACAAACAGACTACCGAACGCAACTGTAAACTGTGTACAGTGAAAGCACATGGACCCCATAAACTATAATGGGGTCCGTGTGCTGGCCGCACATATCATGCGGACAGGAAAGTAGATTATGAACTACTTTCCTGTCCGCAGGATCCCTGTAGAGATCTGGAGGCAAACACACGGACCCCATTATAGTCTATGGAGTCCGTGTGCTTTCACTGCACACCGCTTGCAGTTGCGTTCGGTATTCCATTCGGGGGGTCCTCATGTGGACTGCCCCCGGATGGAATACCAATGCAGATGTGAACGAGGCCTAAGTATATAGCTTTGGGTTTTATTAAATTAAAGATGGATTCACAACAGGGAAATTTAGGACACTGAACCCACAATCCATAGAGACCTGTGGTTGGTTTAGTGACTCAAATCGACCTGACAGGTTCTCTTTAACATATCTCAAAAGCTAGTATGTGTTCAAGGGAATTTGTCACCAGAATCAATTATATCGTATCAACCCCCAGGTTGTGTTTTTCCTTGCCGTGATACTACTGATACTACTGCCAGGAGGTAAACAGCGATGCCATCATTGCTCCAAAGAACATATTGCCAAAAATGGAGATCTCTCTGCAATGGAGGCACCAATTCCCAAAGGGAAAACAACCAAGCCTCCATCTATCTGTGGGGCTTGGTTGATATGTTGAGTTCTGTTGCACACTCCAAAACGACTACTTGGTTCTAAAAGTAATACCTTATCAAATGTACAAAGCCATGTGAAATGAGTCTTCTTCATGCCAATACTGCGACACAGAGGTCGTCCAATGATCTACTGAAATAAAGACCTGTTCCCTTACCCTATCGTTCCCTACAAACACATTGTTGTGGCAAGCCTTCAAATACCATGTTATGGTTACACAAATGTCCAAATCCCCATTTGCAACTCTCTGAACATCGGCTGCTTATCTATGACTGCAGTATGTTTCCAGATAGCTCTTTCCTCTGGCCCCCGGTTAACCCACCCAGCGCAGTACACTCCGCATTGTAACTACCCTACAATGGTTTTTGTTAAGTTCTCTGAAAAAACGAGAGCGCTCGAAAAGTAGAAAATTACAATATCCACTTTGAAGAAATCACCCTTGCGAATTCCCAGATAGTTTTAGAAAGTAATAAACTACCAATTGTACACAGAATAGCCCTGTTGACAATAAATAGCGATTGCCTTTAATGTTCAGCTATAAAAACCCACAGTTCGCGGAGTTAGCCGAACAACTTTAGAAATAAACAAAAGAGCCAAAAGTGGCATTTTCATTTGAAACCAGGCATGTCAAAGCTCTAATCTCTTGTACTCTGAATGCGCTGCCTCTGGGTTTTTCCTGTGCGAGACTCACTAAATGAAATAGATTTATAGTCACAGATTTTTTAAATCCCATGGAATTGGAATACTAACTAGATACGTGATTTCCAGGAAGGAGAAGTCTACCACACTTAATGAATGTAATGAAATGGCCGCAAGCTAGATGGGCTGGAGACATCGGGGTTAGTAGTTAAGTCTTTCAGTGTCAAATACTGATGGCTAAAGTTAAAAATCCAAGTTGATAAAAAAAAAAACTTTGCTGACCCTTGGTAAATGAGAGCACATATATACGACATGCTTGGTTTCATCTTTGACCCGTGGGATAATATCCAGTTTGATTTCAGCGGTAATTCATGTGATGCGACAGCAATGTATTAAGCTAGATTTGTCAGACTTCCGACTTATATGCTTTGCACCACTATTATGTTTTATACAGTTATTTGGGGGGATGACTTGAGATCCACCAATGTCCCCAAAAAGGTATCAACATTTTGGTGCAAAGCAATCCAAACAATAGGAGATATACAGTGACACAAAAAGTTTCTAAAGATAATCCAGATGTATCACCCAAGATAGACCGAACTGAAAAATGTAGAGTCCTGGTCTAAGCCTATCAATTCTAAGCATTAGATAGGTCTAGTAAATTTGGCACAGTGTTTTAGTTTCACTAATAGAAATCCTTCTTTAAGGAGCCATATGTACTTAGGCCTGGTTCACATCTGCGTCGGTAATCCGTTCGGGGAGTCTGCATGGGGACCCCCCCTCGAATGAATTGGTAAGTGGTGTGCAGTGAAAGGATACTTTCCTGTCCACGACTCATGTGGAGACTACGCGAAAAGCACATGGACCCCATTATAGTCTATGGGGTCTGTGTGCTTTCACTGCACACCGCTTACCAATGCATTCAGTAGTCCGTTCAGGGGGACAGTCGCCCTATAGGACCAATAAAAACCTTTCAGTTTAAGGCTGACTACTCCTTATCAAACCTAATACCTTCCCATAATATCAAAGCATCCAGGAAGCGAAGATGTGGGGTTGACAGACTGTGACATGCTTTTCCGGTCCCGGTACTCAACAGTGAAGGGGCTCGGTGGTCACTAAAGGTTTTTTTTACCCCCTTGCCAACAAAAACAGAAGACAACACCAAGAAATAAAAATTAGATTCTGATATAAATATCAAAGAAACAATGTGAGGTGCAAAATATTTCACCTAACGTGAGTGATTTTTCTATAGGCCAATTTTTTTGTATCTTGGGGAACATTTATTCAGGAATATTCCGGTTGTTTCATGAACAATCTTTACATCTACCTCAGGCAAGTAAAGAGCAGTTTAGTACAGATTATCAATTGGGATGTTCAGGAGCTCAAAACATCAATGTGACTATGACGCCGCGACTTTGATGCAAATGACTGTTCAGTCTGGGAAATATGGCCCACACTTGGATCATGTTTCCTAGAAGGAATGCGGCCATGTGCTTGGCCACTTAGACTTCTATGTGTACCATTTAGGCAGGTGTAAACAAAATGGTAGAAAAGCTTTAAAAAATAGAAGTGTTAGTTTTTTAAAATTTATTTCATCAAAATAAAATGAATGAACGAAGAAGAAATCTAAATCCCATCAATATTTGGTTTGACCACTCTTTGGAGGAAAAGTCCTGGAACGGATGATATGGCCCCTGATCTCAAAATCATCCAGTCTGTCTGGGATTACATGAAGAGACAGAAGGATTGGAGCAAGTCTACATCCACAGAAGATCTGTGCTTAGCTCTCTGAGATGTTTGGAAAAACCTTCAAAAACTGTGTGCCAGTGTACTGAGAAGAATTGCTGGAAGGCAAAGGGCGGTCACACCCAATATTGATGGGATTTAGATTTCTCTTTTGTTCGATCTCTTTGCATTTTGCTAATTGACAAAATAAGCTATTAACTCTCCCATTTTGAAAGTATTCTTCCATACCTATCTAAAACTTTTGCACAGTATTGTGTATATAATTTACAGGCATATTAGGTCAAAAGCAATTTCTGCATTTTGCATTTTATTGTGGTATGTCAGTCGCTCCTCTGATGTAGTCTTACTAGCCAGGAGATGGCGCTACAAGAGCAGGGACAGCCTATCACTGCCATCATCTATAATAATATACAGCAGATATAGTTATGCTATGGTGAACTTGCTACAAATACATCCCATAATCAGTCGCCACACAAAGTAACATTTAGCTGGCTGACAGATATTCCGGGCACTCATCAACAGGAAGAAAGTAATCACTGCTGGAAACTGACATGCTTGTACATAAATAGACTGGCGGCCGGATATGCCCTGGATCTGAAGTACATTGAAAGTTCACTGCACAGGCTTGGAGCTGAGGGCCACACACTGGGGCAGAAACATTGCATGTGACCACATCCTAATTGTGTATCCGCACATTGCTGTAAGCGTTGCGCTGCCCTTGCCCAGTCTGAGCAAACAGGTTTATTTTTACATAAGCTTTCCTTGGTTTGTATTTGGTCATTTTTCATTGCAAATGTTTTCTTATATAATACACCATTTGCAATATCTAGATGATGCATACAGACATATCCTCCCTTGGCTGACCTCTTGCCTGGATATGTCCAAATCTTTGTATTACAAGTTAAGAAACTTTTTTTTTTTTTTTTTTTTTTAAACATAACAAGGTTTCCACTTCTACTGAAATTACAGAGACCTTGTAGAGTAGCGCTACTCATTCATTTCTCTCAAGCAGTGGCGTAACTAGGAATGGTGGAGGCCCGTGGCGAACTTTTGATATCCTGGTCCCTGCCAAGATTGGTAAGTAAATAGGGCCCATTACTGGTAATGGCCTATTAAGAAAAAAAAATGCGGTAGTTGGTGTCGCCGGGCCCCCTAATGTCCTGGGCCCTGTAGCAGCTGCTACCCCAATAGTTACGCCCCTGCTCTCAAGTCCTTGTCTGGTGGTCGGTACTTTCTAGGAATAACCCTTAGGTGTGGACACATCTCTACATTTTGTTGCGCTGTTCTTATACTTCTATCATATCTATAAACTTAGGCCCTATTCACATCTGCATTTGGGTTTCCATTCAGGGATTCCACTTGGGGACTTTCTGAACAGAAACCTATATGCATTGAAAAGCAGATACCTGGGAAACCCATGGACCCCATAGACTATAATGGGGTCCGTGTAATTTCCGCTCAAAACATGCAGACAGAAAATTCCTGCAAACAGCACTTTTCTCTGTTGTTTGGGTATGTTGTTCTCTGTTATGTTTCGGGTAGAAACCATACGGATCCCATTATAGTCTATGAAGTCCGTGCGGTTTCCTTAGGTAACCGCTTTTTTTTTTTTTTAATGTAGATTGTGAGCCCCATATAGGGATCACAATGTACATTTTTTCCCTATCAGTATGTTTTTGTAGAATGGGAGGAAATTCACACAAACACGGGGAGGACATACAAACTCCTTGCAGATGTTATTTGTCCTTGGCAGGATTCGAACCCAGGACTCCAGCGCTGCAAGGCTAGCCACTGAACCACCATGTTGTCCCAGTAACCACTTTTTAATGCATATAGGTTTCCTTTCGGAGGGTCCCCAAGTGGATCCCCCAAACGGAAACCCAAATGCAGAAGTGGATAGGGCCTTACTGAATCATCAATGCTAATAACCATTGCATCATTATGATACAAAAAGTACTGATTTATAACATACACATATAAAACATTAACGTAGTAAATATAAAAAACTATTATTTTCATAAAAGAATGAGTCTTTTTTGTTAAATTCTCATCTATAGAAAAGCAGAGTGGTGAAAAACAGGAAAGACCGGACAACGATCCAGTACTTGACTAATAATATCCAGAAACAGTGTCTGGAGCTTCATGACAAGTGAGGAGTCCAGCACTGAAGCCATATTACAGAGACACCTCAGACTGCAGAAAGAGATTTCATCCTAATCCACGAAAGTGAAGGTGTTTGGAGATCAGGATCAGACAGTAGCAGTAAAGCTCCTCTAATGCTTCATGTACACGAACGTGCGCCTTATATAGATCCATTAAAAATGGAATGGACGGCACACAGATGGCACCTGCGGACACGAACACTTCACTGAATGAGCACAGACCTTAAAAATTGTCAAGAATAGAACCTAATCTGTTAAATAAATAAAAATGGCACTCTCACCGAAACTATGATTGTGTGCAAGTAGCTTAATTCAGGAAGAAAGCTAGCGTTGCTGATGAGAACACCACATAGAAGAGGTATCAATGTCCCTGAGACAGAAGAGTCCAATAATGACCAAGACTCTGACTACAACTCCACAACCCTACTACTGCACAAAAAGTCTAACCATTCTGCATTTTACAAGGAGTACAGTGCACATCTTCCAGTTGACTTAATGGACTAGTTGCCAGTGCCACCATTCTGGGCTTACTACTACCTACTACCAACTTGTCCTATGATATAGGTTTTGCCTAAATATTGCTTGCCAATTTAGAAACTCCGACCCCTGACTTTACTTTGACTACTGTAACATCTAACAACAACAAGTGTCTGTTGCTGTTACTTTCCTATATTCCCTTTCCTATGTTCTTTCTGAATTATAAAACTTAAGTATGCCCAGAATATCGTCTTACTTTGACATATCTAGTACCAAGATCCAAACCAAAATCATAAAAAGTGTAGCTATGTCCTGCCTCTTGGCTCAACATATTCTAAATTATGTGGTACGAGATGAATTAAAAAAACCTGATTTTGTGATACTCTGTCTCAAGGTGTCTATTCTACATGTGACCACTCAGCGACTGTGTTCTATTTTGCAGCCTGTCAAGTGGTTTGCTAGTTTGTTGCCATATTATATTGAGTTTTATAAGAAACAAGCAGTATATTTTTGTTTGTGTAGTGGCCCCATAATAATTGCCAAGTTTTGCACTGGTGTATTTTGTATGTAGTTTGTGTGTGTCCATAAGCGTCATGTGATTATGTGTATCTCAGTTTGATATCAGTGAAAAACCTGCGATCAGTTGTTATGGAGACCTGGAGTAAAGCTGTGTGAATGTGAACTTGTGTAGCAGTGTCATCCACAGATGTGTGATACTGTGTGCAGAGCTGTGCATCTAATCCTCTGATGTGTGATACTGTGTGCTGAGCTGTGTATCTAATCCCCTGATGTGTGCATGGCATTTGGAATATGCGTGAAAGACTTGCAGGTTTGTATTGGCTAATACAGCTCATTGTTTTGGGAGTACTGTATCTCAAAAACAGTACATCTGAGAGAGTTGAGACCTGGTCTAAAACCTCCCCAGAAACCTGATGTATCTGTGTGCTGAATTTGGTAAAGATCTGTCCAGTCGTTTGGTTGCGTATAAAGAACAGGCAGACGGACGAACAGACAGAAACTCATTTTATATATAAGAGATAAGAGAGTGTATTCCTTAATCCAGTTGTAGTTGACATAAGGGTGCACAAGTCAGTAGGTTATATAGATAAATTGTGCATTCTTGAGTCTGTGTAAATTAAAATTTCCTGAAAACTTTGTTATACATGAAAAAAAATTTGAAAATGCACATACAGGGTCACCCCCACCAGTGTATGCACCATCTCCCGCTGTTTTAACACATAAGCCTAGATAGTATGTGTGCAATACTATTGCTTTTACTTCCAGAGCCCCCAACTCGGCGGCAAAAGGCTTAGCTTAAAAAGTATAAAGTGCAAAGAAATGCAGAGTCTGTCTGCTCAGAAAGTGCCAAGAAGAAATTAAATATTGAGGAATGAAAGAAGACTGACAGCCAAACTCAGAATTGGCCAAGATGCCAGTGATGTATTCATGCTACAAAGCCTGCTGTGCAGAACAGTCCTCCAGCCCGATAGCTGCTCTTCTTCAGCCCGGGGCATATTTACTGACAATAAACATCTCTGTATTTACTTACATACAACAACAATAAGGCTAGGTTCTAGGCAGTAAGAAGTGCATGGCACAAGACACAATATTACTACATATAACAACACACAGAAGGTTCAGACTATCATTCTATTGGAGACGACCACTAATGAAATCTCTTTTACGGTACAGTAGACCTCATCCTCACCTCCCTAAAATGACCCATCTGCTTTACTTTTACAAATCTGGGATAGTGATGTCCCATAGTAGAGTATTAGACTTCACTCATATCGAATTATTATGGTTCATACACATCTATGGGCCATAATGTATCCTTATAGGTTTCAAGGTTTCAGGTTTGATCCTTAGGTATACAGAGGTTCTTTTTTCTTTTCCTAATGGATTGTAGGCATCATCAATGCCAAAACAGAACCCTTAGGCTACGAACCCATCAACATCGCCTTCTTCATCGAACACATCGGACCTTTAAAACAGTGGACAACACCAACAAGGCCTAAAAGATCTCATTGTCTATAACTGGGTCTGTTGAGCTTCTGTTTCAATGTTCTTCATTTTGTTTGATGAAAGTCCCACATGCAGTCTTTTTTGTCTGTAGGTTTTAATTGATTCTAAGACAGATGTGAACTTAGTTTTACAAAGCTATATAATCTAAACATGAACTCGTTGAGGCTCAGTAGTACAGTATCACAAAAAATCTGTGTGCCAAAAAACTGCATCAAGCTGGCAAAGTGGGGATGGGATTCATGCAAATCCCATCCCCATTTCGTGGAAAAGATCACAGTGTGTCCGTGGCGGCTTTGCAAATCGCAGCATGTCAATTATATCTACGGAAACGTTGTAGATATAATGTTAAGAGAGAGCCCGTGGAGGAAAACTCTGAACTTTCTCTTAAAAGCGCTGAGGAAAGAAGCGCAATGCGTTCACGGAGCGCTTCTTCCCGCAGCGCTTTAGTGCTGCGGATGCGGCCCGTGGGGCCTTAGCCTAACAGTTGTTGCTCTACTAATTCTGCCGCAGTTGGAATTGTTTCTCTAGCCCCTACTTTTCCTGAACAATCAGTGCAGTTTTGGTTCCTGATATGATAATTTGGCTCTATACTGTCAAGTAGGTGGTGTCAGGCAGGAGCAGGCAAATGGGTGTGATCCTCAGCTCTGACACTGTCCAATCAGAAGTGAACAGCATCACAGATGTGAAACGTTCTCCCTTGTCTGGTCCTGCCTGACCCCACCATTAGGGAATCTTATCATATCAAGCATTAAAACTAATTGCACAAATTACTCAGGAACAAAGAGGGCTAGAGAATAAATGGCAAAAGTGCAAAGTGTATTGCTCTCTGGGTATTGAACACACAGTATGTTAATTATTGCAACATGCTCAACAGCAAATTTCAACCTTTGCCATGCAATGGATGTAACCTGGGCTACCCGCTTGGGACACGGCCCATGAAACCCTCAGAACATACACAGTCCAATCATATTAACGTGACCACCGCCTACTTTAGACGTCAATGTTAAATAACCAATGGCAGAAGGCACGTGTCATCAGCCATCTGGGTGCACTCATCATTGTGGAAGGCACGATGGATCAACACAAGTATGCATCTATCCATGTTCACCCCTACATGCAAATTGTTTTTCCTCAGGATGATGGCATCTACCAGCAGGACAATGCGACGTGTCATAAAGCTCAGTGTATGAGGTGGTTTGAGGAGCACCAGGATGAGTTTACTGTACTCCCTTGGTCAGCAAATTCCCAATCGAGAATCTGTGGGACCATCTCGATCGGGTTGTTTGCGCCATAGATGCTCAACCGCGTAACCTAGCGCAGCTGGCCACGGCACTGGAGTCGGCATGGCCCAACATCCCAGTGACCATCATCACAACATCCCCTCTCTTCCTGCACGTCTCGCAGCGGTCCGCTCTGACAATGGTGGTTATTCTGGATTTTGACAGGTGGTCACATTAATATGACTGGACTGTGTATTAGCCATTTTTGTTAGGTTTGTTGGGGGAAAATTGACTAGTGATATCCTCTTATGAACTCTGTCTCTTCTAGGTACACAATGTGCATTTATTTTGCCGCATCCATCTGCTGTGATTCTCCTACAGAGCATAAAACAAACCCTAACAACAGCGATATTAATGATAACCGCAGTCATGCTACATCACCCGACAACTCTCCGTTTTGCAGTGATGACATTAAAGCAATTTTCACATTGCCGTTCAAGCTGCTTTTATTTAGCCGTCTGGATAGATGTGTTTCCTGTACACACAGCGCCATCGCAACACTACATGAAAATAAATTTGTAATATTAGCGATTTCCCGCACGCTCATCTAGACGCCATGCTTTTGTCATGTTCTCTATTTAATCTTAAATGGGAATGAATTCTTTCCGTTTAAAAAGGTCACATCAAGGAACCGAGATCGTGTAACTCAGAAGTTTATGCTCATTATACTGGAACAAGCAATTTGAAAGCATTCAAGCCCTATAGGTGACATTTGGTGCAGACAGAACAAATTATTCTAAACTGATAAATCCCATTGTTTTCAATCATGTATACGTCAAGCCAACCCAGGGTAGCGATCCAACACCAACTACATGCTCATTATGCAGTAATACAAGGACTGCAACTAGGGTTTTATTCATTGCTGCTATGACTGCAGGTAAAGTAGGTGAGGAGCTCTAAAACACTGCATACGGTGGTTAGACACATACACATGGGGGGAATTTACTAATCCCTCTATGCCAGAAAACTGCTGGAGATGGGACTAGCATTTCTGTTGCACAGGCCACTTTCTGCGCCATGCTTGTCACTTTTTGGTCAAATGGGCAAAGCAGGGGAGTTCATGGCCAGTCAAATTTACAAGAATTCATGCCAGAAAACCGTCATGCGTCGTACGGTATAAGAGATCTACACCAGTTCCTGACTGGTGCACTAAAATTAAGATTAAGAGGCCGGGGGCAGGGATGGGTTAATACTGGCATACAGAATGCCAATTTTAATAAATTTGCCCCAGATTTAAAAAAACAAAAAATCAGTCTCTGATGCAATTTTTTTTTACCCAGAGGTAGATCCTTCAAAAACGGTTTTGGCTAGCTAGCTAGTAGCGGAAAAAAGAAGTGAGCTGCCCTATCTTGCCGCGGATTCTTGAGTCAGTCTCAGCATCCGCGGCGCGAGGCTCCGGCCCATTCATTTGGGCCTAATCTGGAGCGGGATGCCTGGCATCTGCGACAGAATGTTCACACGCGGAGTTCATGTATCTCCGTATGAACTAGCCCTAAAGGATTTACTCATCTTTCTAATATTGATGGTCTGTCCTTAGGATAAGCCATCAATATTACATCTGCGATGATACAACAGCCAGGACCTCTGCAGATCAGCCTTTTCCAGGACCGAGCAGCTACAGGTAATAGTAGCATTTATAGGAGCCATGCTGTTCACTTGCCATACAAGGTGTAGCAGTACATTTAGGTAGTGCACATGGTATAGTGGGTGAGCAGCATGGCTTACCTTTAGACGTCGTGTCTTGGTACCGCCGCTGATCTGCAGGGTCCTGGCGGTGGGCCCCTAGAAACAATTCCACCGGTGGGCCCCAGTCCGACCCTGCTCCTAGTATATCTTCTCTTCTCAGCTTATGTGTGTCTACTTCTGTAATATATTACTGTGTATTATCCTGTATCTGTATTACTAGGCTGCTGTAACATACTGAAATTTCCCCACTGTGGGACTATTAAGGGATTATCTTATCTTATAAAATTAAACTTTTGGGTTAGCTAAGCTGAGCTCTGAAATAAAAAAAAAAAAAATTCTCATTTTGATTTATTAATTTAAAAACAATTTAAAATTCAAATTAATTTGATTAATTACTACATTTTCGAGCAGTACAGCTTCCCAACCAAGGTTAATAGATTGCAGTTCCTAGAGAGACTTAAGACGTCTGCTAAGGACACATTTCATTAACAACTTTCTCGAGATTTAGCCGTTCTCTAACCTTTCCACCCCGCGCAATCTGAAATATTTGCCGGATTTAGCAGACTCTACAGTAGAACTGTAAAACCATCTGTGTTTAATACAATAAAAGGGACGAAAGAAAGCGCAAGTTGCTCTAGATGTGCGAAAATTATTCACAGATTACCAAGAATTAGATTTTTTTTTTTATCTGGCTTTGCGCTGCTCCATCTATTTGGCCTATTGCACCTTGTCAGCGATGACGGAGTGCACAGAAATGGCGGGATAATCTCCTACTCCAGCATTAAACGCCGCATCAAGTTATACAGATTTCTGTGAACCTTCTCCATCCGCTTTATAGAATGTGAATAAGAGGCGAGATTGAAGGACAGCTTTCCAGATGAAATATCCGATTGCTCGCACAATCCTCTGGAGAGCCGGGCCTGCAGGATATTCAAAACAGAGCTGAGAGTGAGAGACAAAAGAAATTGAAGCATCCATTATAATGAAATAACTTGGTTTGTGTGTGGCTAGGAGCGGAGGAGCGGCAGAAAGGACTGTGGAACTGCTCATATACAGCGCAACATCCATTGCTTTACTTGTACGCTAACAGGCCAAATAAAAACGCTTCCGGCCTGCGGGTCAGTCTATAAAAGAGATTAAATGCTTGATTTAATTTAAAGGTACAGAAAAAAGAAGCCGATATGTTATATCGTGCAGAAAACATATGTGTAAGTGCAGGATAAGTGAATCATCCTTGCACGCAACCAAGTATATGCTGAAAGGCGTATATTACTATTCATTACAGCTTTCCACCAATGTCTTAGTACTGGTTTCCAAACCTTCTGAGGATGGGACCTGCTATTGGGAGATGATTTTATTTGCAACCACCTCTTCTGTACCCCTCTAAACCTATTAAAGTCACTGCAAAATTAAGACAAAAAATCCTGTATAGAACTACTTTTCTGCCGTATTCTGCCTCTTGCAATATTGCGTACTGCACACCTTGACACCAATGCAAATGGCAGAAGACAAGGCATCCTGCACAGACAATGTTACCACTATGATCGCTCGGTAATGTAGCTCGTTCACTGAGGCTCCATTATTAGAGACCTCCATCTTCACTTTATTTCCCAGAGGGTCTTTGAGATGACTAGCAAGTGTCAACAAATGTCCTAAGGTTTTATTGGCTATTGCAGGCATTGTAGAAGACATCAATCTTTTGTTTTTGTGCAGAACTGTGGTCCCAATATGGCCACTGAAGGATGATCATGTGACCCGACCTGTCCGTCAGTGGTCATATGGGGATAGCCACACAGCCAGAATGAACGACCCACAATTTGGGAAGCAGCATATTACTAAAAACTTCCAATTCTGAATTGCAGTTTTCAGTTAGAATCTGCATACAAATTAAGTCACTTTATGAATATTCTTTAGTATTCTAAGGAGTTATGCCATTAGCATAACCAATTTGTAGAGTATATACAGTATCCTATTAATATCTGGGTATGTCCCAATGAAAAGGACTGCTGCTTGGTACGTCTCTCTATTAGCAAAAGCGGAGAGTCCTGGGAAAGGATGCCTCAGATTTAGGTAGACTTGGTGCGGATTTTGTATGGGGAGGACCAGAGCCTACGCAGTGCTCCGCAGTCCCAGATTTTGGGTCTCGGGACGCAGTTCGGAACCTCCACAGCTTTGTGCAGGGGTTGTCGGTTTCCTCCCGAGCTAGTCAGGGGACTTCCTGTTTTGGTATACTGGCGGGCCGGAGGCTGTTTAAGGGGGCTCTCTCTCTCTGGCCCACCACTGGCTATTTAGTTGACTTGTCCTGATAGTAAGCGTTCCACCTGATCTGATTACCTGTGTTTTGACCCTTTTGCCTTGATCTTTGACTTTGTCTCCTGATTTTGTTGTCTTTTGGGCAGATTTTGTACAATAACGCATGTCGCCGGCACTTGTTAAAACATAGTATAATGACTGAGGGGGGAAGAAAGCACTTTGCATTGCATTGCACGTAATGATTACACAGATGTTTCTGCTGCCAACTAGCCATTATATTTCTGGCTGCACAAAAGATGCGATTGGGTTACCAATGAGCTAAGTGCGGCCATAATCACACATGGCAATGAACAGGGAACAAGCGGTTTTACGATGCTCCTGCCACCAATCTCTGCACCAATACCCATACCAGTGCATTGATAAAGTGAAGTCATTAAATTTGATCAGAATTTTTTGCAACGCAAAGTGTTAAAATGTAGTTTACACTGAGGATTTTTAGGTCAATTGTTTTCCCCTGATGTGTAAATGATACACCGGAGAGAAGACAAGCTGATGAGCGGGATAAATACACGAAGAGCGTCTATGAATGGCGGTGAACTCAATAAAACAATTTAGTAAAATATGTTGGTCGCAAGAATGAACTGTAAACGGCTCGATTTAATGGAAATGGAGAGTCATTATGGGAAATGAAACGCTTCTTGATTATTATGCAAACTTTGCGTCCCTCCTGATTGAAGGCGGTATTATTCCTTTCATGATACACCCTTATTAGACTGAATTGGGGTCACACAAGCGAAAGGCAGGCATTCGGTGATATCATAAACACCTGCCGCCATGGTGGATCAGTACACGGTCCTCTTAACATTTTCTATGGGAAACAGAGTGTACTGTACTGTGTGCGGAGAGATGACGGCAGATACGGCCTGGAAACAGACCAAATTCATTTGTAATCTGAATAAGAGGATCGTCAATAATTTTCAAGAAAATTGGTTGACAGATTTAATTAAAAGGTATTCAGTTATCAGCAAATCTAATCTTGCTATAGAGTATTTGCTACCAAAGAGGGTTCAGGCAAATTGCCACTGGCTGACAACGTGTAGGCAAGATTAATGCATGTCAGTAAATGGAGTTTATTGTTTTATACGAGGTGACAAGGGTTTTCTCACAAGGGGAAGGAAATTCAAGGTGGGCCCTTCAATTAAATGTCAATATTCCACCCATCAGGAATGAAAAATAATGGCCTGTGCCTCTTGTCTCATCAGGTCGTGAATAGAGAGGAGCGAACAGTAAAATGTTCCATATTCGATATTCGTTTTGAGTAGCCCCTCAATATTCGACTACTCGAATCGAATATCGAACCCTTTTATAGTCTATGGGGGGAAAATGCTCGTTTCAGGGGTAGGCAACATTCGATCAAATTACATTTACCAAGTCCACGAGTGAGGGTCAGGCTGGATCCTCCGAGAAGTCTTCTCCGTGCAGCGTCCCCGCGGCATCTTCTGGCTCTGAATTCACTCTGCCAGGCATCGGGCATGGGCAGAGCCAACTGCGCATGCCCACACTACAAGCGGACATGCGCAGACGGCTCTGCCCAGGCCCGATGCCTGGCAGAGTGAATTCAGAGCCAGAAGATGCCGCGGGGAAGCTGCACGGAGAAGACTTCTAAAGGTAGGAGAAGAACCAGCATTGATTGGCCGACTGTATAGCATTCGGCCAAACAATGCTGGTTCTGCATCGAACTTTTCCATTCGAATAGCGAGTGGTACTCGATCGAGTACGAGTATTTCGAATGCTGTAGTATTCGATCGAATACCTACTCGATTGAGTACTACTCGCTCATCTCTAGTCATGAATGGTTTAGTCTAGTAATTCTAGATAGAATACGTATGAAGACACATATTAGGGTCAAGGATCCATTGGGGACAAAGACTGAGGGACTAACGCCCCATTGCACACATCAGTGCAAAATGGGCATGTTTTGGGTTTTTTTACCTTTCTTTACACATCTGTTTTTTGGAATGATGGGAGTCAATGGGAACATACAAATGCCCATATTTTTTTTTTAATGGACTAGGAATTTTTTGTCTGTTTTCATGGAAAAAAACCCAGACCAATATGTATCAATGGGCCTATTTATAACATCTGTGTAAAAGGGGTTGTCTAGCAATAATAATTTACTTACCAGATCCTGGGGATTACCGCTGATAGACAAAGTCAGAACTCATGGGAACCAATGCAGAGTTCTTCACCCCGGAACTTCCGCAAGGAGGTATGGACTTTCATAAAGGATCTCTATCATTACATTTTAGTGTTTTGAGATAAAGATATGCCTGAATAGCCTTTGAAAAGTTAGTTGTTTTTAAAAATACTCCCCCGTTTTTGATTTTTTTTAAAAAATTACCTTTGAAATGGTTATGTAAATCACTCTCTTGGTGCACGGTGGGCGTTCTGTGCACCCCACAGCGTCATCTTGCTTTTGCTGAATAACGCCTCCTGCTCCTTCACCGCCTCCAGAGAGCTACTGCGCATGCGCACACTCCAGCGCCATTCTCCTGTTCAATAACATTGCGAGCTGACGCTGGAGAGTGCGCAGTAACGCTCTGGAGGGATAATGGGGTCAACAATACACAGTGTTTCTAGATATACTATAGCTACTTTATGACATATACAGTGCCATACAATTCAGCACAACCTCATCATTTCACACCTTAACCCAGGGTGGCCCCTATGGCTTTATTATACATCTCACTAAGTATCATTACCACTTATGTAATACGACCTTCATACTACTAATTTTCCCAAACCTGTGACCTGTCATTATAATTGTCACTGACTACCGACGTCTATTTTCCACTTCGCATGCTCATAAATATGAAAATAGTTTTCGGTAAGGATTTTGTATACGGCTTATGCAACCTTTAACTCTCCAGAGACTGTCAGGGCACGTTGTGCAATATCTGAAAGCCAGAGCTTACTCCCACAGGCTACCATTTAAAGACTACAGTAAAAAAAAGGGGCATTCGGATCAATCCCTACGATTCTGAGGCTAACGTTAACCTTCTAGATAAGACTCAGATGAGCCGACAATGAAAATTAAGTGAGAAGTGGAAAAAAAAAAAATCTCAACGCAGCAAAGCGTACTATGCCCAATGTAGTAAATGGCCTTTGGGAGAATAACATAATACAGGCTTACTTCAAGAAAATTGGCTCACATTGGTTTGGGATTTTGAGCCACGGCTAGTTAAGTAAATGCCATTAAAACTATTAGCTGTGCGTGCTGATCTGCCTTACACCGTGTGATATGCTTAAAAGAAGAAACACACCGTGGGCTCGATAAAACTGGTACAAGCAGCTTGTGTGGTCTTTAATAAAGACTAGGGTTTTGAAGAGTGAAAGTGGAAAAGACTGACGTTCTCTGTTCGTTCTCATTAATGGAGACACGTACAAGCTCTACCAATTAATGAACATTTCTATCGGAAGCTTAACTGCCCTAAATACAGAGTCAGTGAGCCGGGCATGTACAATTTTATTCCATGTAAATTTAATTTTGAGATCAAGTGACTCTGAATATAGTATATACATCCTGTAAGTGGGAATGTTGTAGGACTAGGCCTATTTACTAAATTGCAATATTTGAAAAAAAGAGGTCACAACTCACCATATAACGTGGAAGTCTTCGAAGTGTGAGATCTCCGCTTTGGGACTTGCAAAGCTGCTGTGTAACGAAGTAGGAAAAAGGAATGGATTTCTCCAACACTCGGCTTCCGTAAAATATAAGACTTTATTCCATATCAAAGGTTAAAAAGGTTATATAAACCATGGTGAAAAAAAGAAGAAAAAAAAGAAACATAGTGCAACAATAAAAACGCAACAAACTAACGCGTTTCAGGATACACAGATCCCTTAATCATAGCATTGCTGGTGGAGAAGTATTTTACGGAAGCCGGGTGTTGGAGAAATCCATTCCTTTTTCCTACCTATTTACTAAATGCTTCCTCATGCTGGCCATACAGTAGTAGACGGTTTACAGATACTTAGAAGCTTTAAAGGGTTATTTCCACGTTGCGTGCTCACCAGTCTTCACTGCTGTAAAATCTTCTTTCTTCCTGGTTTCTTGCATCATTTGGTGGGCGGGGTTTCATATGCAACTTGCTGTTTAGCTCAACCCCCAAATTAGCGTGTAGCTCCGCCCATCACATAGCGTGATCCTATGGGGCGGCTGAAGGGCCTGTGATGTCATCAAAGGTCCTCAAACAACACATGCACAATATTGGACTATGAAGTACAGGCAGGAGCAACTCCATTCTGTGTTACATACAGAGACTGCCTGTCTCTGCCATAATGAAAACAATTTAATTAGCTAGCCTGATAACTGGGAGAACAGAAGACGAGTTCAGAAATGAAAGCAGCTCCTCTCCCCTATCTGAGAGCAGGAAGCTAGGTCACGTGGTGTAGACACAGGAATAGCTAGAAACACAGACTCGCTCCCGTGCACTTAGCCCCTCCTCCCTCCCCCCGAGAGAAGGCAGATCACTTGACTTTTGAGCAGATAAGTCAAGGGCTGTTTCAACAATGAATTGAATAAAGTAAGATAGTGGACAAACAAAGCAGTTTTGCTGCTATTTAGGAAAAGTCTTACATCCACATTAACAAGCAGTATAGATAGGATCCTTGTGATGGGACAACCCCTTTAAATGGTCACTAACTTTTTGGCAACTTAGTCTCATTTCATAGATCAAGTAATTGTAGACCAATATGTAATGCACTTTAATATAAAATGTGGATGTTTTCTGGCTAAAAAACATCTCTAAAACTTCCTGCCACTCGGAGACTGTCTTCTAGCTATTTTCAGTTCACTCCCTGTTGCTAACCTAGGTCTGTCCATAGATACATTACATAAAAAAGACGGCTCACAGTGAGTGGAGGGGAGGGGGGTTCTTTTCTCTTTTCACTCAGTGAATGCAAATGGGAGGGACCGATTCTCCTCACAGACTCCACACATCTACAAACTGTTGCTCTGTGCAAAGGACTGGACATGCTGCAAATCTCACATCTTACAAAAGTAAGAAAAAAGTTTTCTATGTATTTGTATCAAATTCTGGCAGCTTGGGTGATTACAGATGGGATATTATTCACAGACAGCAAGACGCTTTCCTAACTGTGCTCCAAGATTGTGTTTTATCTGCTTGCCCGCATGTAGTTGAAGTCTAGTTTCTGGATCTTCTGTATTATAGTCACTTGGGCTTTTTTAGCGGTTTGCTATTGTACAGTTACTCCTGACAAAATTATATGTAGATAAAACAGTATTTGCAGTCATGGATGGGGGAGGGGGCCGGCTGCTCCTTATTGTACAAGCCCACAGCTTTAAAGACAAATGTAAAATGTACTATAGCCATAATGTGATTATTAGCAGCAGAAAAACTGATCAGACATCATAAATGAAGGATTATGCAGTCATAGAACAAACTCTCTAGCGAGAAACTGCACATATTGCAACTTTTCATGAAAACAGGTACTCTTTAACATCTCTGCCTTCCCTGGAAAACTAAAGAGATTGTTGCATAAGGATAAGAATCAGTGACCTGGCACAAAAATATCTCAACCTGTACAAAAATCCTTTATAACTGCAAAAAGCAAGCTGAGCTGCATGTCCAGACTGGTTTTCTGCATTATCATGTCAATGGGTATGACACCTGTATATTACTGTAGATATTATAGTGGATGTCTGGTCATCAGCTCAAAATCGATATGTACTGTACAGTAAGTCAGCACCAAGAGTTAATGATTACCTGCCATATATCTCCCTGAATTCTCACTACTTTACTGTTTTAGGGTGCATTCACACTGAGTAAACGCTAGCTTATTCTGAACGTAAAACACGTTCAGAATAAGCGGCGTCTAAAGCAGCTCCATTCATTTCTATGGGAGCGGGGATACGAGCGCTCCCCATAGAAATGAATGGGCTGCTTCTTTCACTCCGTGCAGTCCCATTGAAGTGAATGGGGAGTGCCGGCGTGTACGCTCCGGCATGAGCAGAGCTTGCCGTATACGCCGGCACTCCCCATTCACTTCAATGGGACTGCACGGAGTGAAAGAAGCAGCCCATTCATTTCTATGGGGAGCGCTCGTATCCCCGCTCCCATAGAAATGAATGGAGCTGCTTTAGACGCCGCTTATTCTGAACGTGTTTTACGTTCAGAATAAGCTAGCGTTTACTCAGTGTGAATTCACCCTTACAGAGGAGCTTCATTACATCAGAGCAGTAATCTGTAGCTACTACATAGGGCAGGTTCACATCTGCGTCCTAGTCTCCGCTTTTAGGTTTCCGTCTTCTGCCAAAAGGAGACGGAAACCCGGAAGACAGAATACGCCCGTGAGCATTTTGTGGTCTCCACGGCGAAACCAATTTTTTTTTTTTTTTTAACCGGACACAAATTCCTGCATGTCTGACTTTGTGTCCGGAGACCAGAAGATGCTCACGCGCGCTCATGGGCGGACACTTTGCAAACACATTCAACTCACCATAAAGAGTTACATTTTGCTGATCACAGTGATGATAAAGTAACTAAAAGCTTCCCTTATCAAAGAGGAACTCCCGGACTATAACCCTTGCACAGAGAAGCCTCTCTTATTACTCCTCTTGGAGTAGTTGTAAATTTACAGCTTTTTGACGTTAATTAAGGTCAATGCAGCACGGGGTATCAGTTGCATTGACGTTAGGGTTGAACTGATCTTGAGATATCAAGATCGATTTTAAAATCCGCTTTCCGATCATTTTCCAGCCGATTCCGATCATGAAATTTGCTTGATTACTGATCGGGATCCGATCTGTCTCGATCGCTCAATGCTTCTCTATAGGAAAAGTCACTTTCAGGGTTGAGCCAATCTTGAGATTTCAAAATCCGATTTCCGATCCTTTTCCAGCTGATCCCGATCGCCAATCGGGATCCGATCTTTTCCAAACCTGATCGCTCAACCCTAATTGACATAAATAGCCCAAACTGGTGCCATCTAAGGGTTAAATTGCTGCCTGGCCATGTAACCAAAGGAAGTGATGTAATTGTCATAGGAAGAGAAAACAGCATTTACCTGAGGACTGCAACCTCTTCAAACAGTTTATTGCCAGGGATACTGGGAATCGGCCCCATAATATCAATATACAAATGAATGCCAGAGACAACAAAGCCACCCACCATTCCTTTTTCACAATTTTAACAGCGAAGTCCAATTAAGCATTAATAAACCAAGCAGGCTATTAGAAGATCAGAAATGATTTTGAATTTGAAGCAATTATAGAAATCAATTGAACAGATGTGGTCTTCACTGCTAAAATGATGAAAAAATACAATGGAACGTCACAAACATACTTAAGGCAATCCACACGAAGAAGTATTAAATGATACTGCGATGCCGCTATCTGCATGTGACACTCTTCAGATCAGATCAATGCTCGAATAATTGCAAACAGAAAAAAAGGCCTTGATTGGAACGTATGAGCCAGCGGCCCACTTAATCACCGGTGACCCACGTCTGAAACGAGACGCATTTTGCTTTACCGTTACACAAGTGCCTGTAATGCTTATTTCATTTGCAATCCCCCTCTCGTGTCATCTTTATTGGCTTCCTAATTCATTATCCACTGTTGCTTTAATAACGGAGCTCCTCTAGATTTCCTATATTTTTTCCCTCTTGACACTCTACCAGATATATTTACACTCAAGTGCTCGGATGATACAAGCAATGATATTCCACAAATAGGATTCCAGCCCAATAAATACCTGGTATACTAGATTAGTACTCGTATTTCCCATTGGCTGTCAGGATTGTGCAGGCTTATCCACTGGAATAAGGTCTGCAATGAGCATCTGGTGAATTGTGTTACTTGGAATAATTAGATATAATGGTGGCCTAATCCTTCTCTAAAACGAAGGATAAAAAAGGTCCATTGAGCCCACCAGTAAAGCTCTGTTAATCCCAATAAATCCTTTCTATTTGCTTTTTTTCTCCTCTTCATACTGATACAGTGTACATGAACAGATGTTCCTCTTCCCATGCGAGGTAATTACAGGGTACTCTGCAGCAGCAGAAAAGAATTGGGAACCCTATCAAATCGTGTGGTATTCACTTTTCCGACAAATGCTCTTCAAATCTGTACACTCTGACAGCTAGAAATTTCCCCGTGGGCTTGACTTCTTTGGATACTTCAGAAACCTGTCCCCTCTCGCAGCGCTGCATTTACAAACAACGAGGACGACGTACATGACAGCGAATATAATAGAATGCTGGAAAGATATGGGATTTTATAAGTCCGCCCGTAAAGTGATGAAATCAGCCGTACACACCTTGGACAAATAAGACGTGGCAAAGTCAATTTTTTATGTCCCATTCTTTGCTCTCATCCAGCTCTGGAGTAATACACAGTCTGTGTGAATTAGGTTACCATCATGTACAATACATAGTTACATAGTAGATGAGGTTGGATAAAGACATTAGTCCATCAAGTCCAACCTATAACCCTACAATCCCTACAGTGTTTATCTTGGGAAGGCAAAAAACCCCATGAGGCTCATGCCAATTGCCCTATTTCAGGGGAAAAAATTCCTTCCCGACTAATACTAATTTTTTCATCTTGGTTGGGGGCCAGAACATTTGTATTATATATATGAAAATCAGTTAATAGTTTGTCTCCGAAGCTGGTTCTGGTAGGGCAAGGCTGCTTTGCATCTAGATATTTTTAAGGTATTCTCCAGCCCTAAATGGAATTTTCATATGTCGTCAACAGTTTATAATCTGCGGGTGTCAGACTCCCGCACAGATTAGCTCTTGTGGCAACCTCTAGGTTCTGAAAGCTATTGCAGTGGATGGAGGAGCACATATGGCACTCTCCTATTCAAGTAATTCCAATTCCCTGGAACTGCAATACAGTAGATGAGGTTTCTGCACTGTTCCTATTGCTTTAATTTATTATTTTATCTTTTAAATTATTTTATTTACATTATTTTTTAAACATTTCTAGTAATTTTTATTATTTTTTTAAAATTTCAGATTGTTTCCCCATAAGGTCATAAGTGACCTTTGAGGACATCTGATCACTTTTTTTTTTTTTTTGCATTAGGGACTGATTTCTCCAATAACTGGGGCTGGTACATTTAGCTCCAGTTGCAGGAGGAATACAGCATCCTGCACGGTAGTATATACATCTTATAGAGCTGATCTTGCAAGACGCTGACATTGGCGGATCACGTGAGCGGCAGGTCAGAGGGCGGCCACATCATGGCGGCGCCCATAGCTGTATACAGAGCGATCGAGAAGGCAGGGATGGTAATAAACCTTCCCTGCCTTCTCTCTGGGAGCTCCGGCTGAAGTTACAGCCGGCTCCCAGTATCTATCTGGCAATAAACAAAGGTGGAGAAGTTCCATAGTAATGTGCATTTCATTCTGAAAATCAGGACCAAGTACTAATAAGATGTACAGATTACAGCCGGAGTAATCTAAATTTAAGAAAATAAGGGAATCCAAGCACCGGGAATCCACTGACGCCCAAGGATCATACATTTGTATGTCTATGCAAAACTTGTCTTAGCAGGGATAAGCCATAATTGACTATATTACACGCAGCAGGAATATTCTTGGAAGGAAGGAACATTTTTCTATTAACCTTCCTCTTACTACAAGATAATAAAACAAAATAAAATCAAATATGCCTATCATGAATGGCTTAGATCTCATCTAAGGGCAGACAGATGGGGTGTAGATAGCAATAGCTTCTGAACATATTGGCATTATACATATTCTGCAATCAGACATGAAAAATCTTTAAGTGGAGCGAAACACCAAAGGTTGTGTTAATCAGTATTACACTGACTAGTCCGCACGGTGCTGGCGCTCCACAGTCTGCTGCTTTGTGCTCAAATGCCTGGTGGAACACAGCGGCGGCATCGTCTGATCCTGACAGAAAATCTCATTAGGAGGCAATAAACTCTAAGCTTCTGCAACAGGTGTCGACAAGAAGAAAGTGTAAAGGGAAAGAAAGGAAACGCACAGAACACACAGGAAACATGTTCAAATTACTTCTTAGATACTCTGTCCCCAAACAGCAGCTGCTGAGACAAACCACAAGTTTCAGTTAATGGTGTTTGTAAAGTCCAAAGAATGCAAAACTCTCAGATGTCTGAAGAAATCCGGCACCAGCACCCTCTATGCAATGTCAAATGTTCCATTGTAAAACATCCTTTAAGGATCTTTGCGTCTGGAGATGTTTTCTTACTTATATATTTGTAATGGAAGTTTTGGAATCTTGTCTGAGCCAGGAATGAAATGCGTCGGGTCATTAAGACGTCTACAAATCTTAGGCTGGATTCATAATGGCGTTGGAGTGTCTGTGGGATTCGCCGCCGCAGAATCGGCTTAAAATCATCAGGAGGACTTTTCTCTATGTTAGTTTCAGTATAAAACTAGTAGAATCCTGGCGGATCTCTTTACAGTTTAAGGGATCTGCATGTAGCTGGGATTTCAGGTCCCCATGCGGACCCAACGCTAATAGGAATTGGTGTCAATGTTACTACTAATAATACAGTATTCACATCAAAAAGTGGTGTCAAGGAAAAACTCTAATTTCTCATGAAAAATCCAATACAGTATTGCAACAGATTGAAATTGACATCACACCCCTGGGTGGTCACACATACATCTTGTGATAGAGTGGTTATGTTGTGATCTGCAGCCTTTCAAGAGTTTTTTGTCAGCATGTCGCAATATTGTATTATTTAATGAGAAAATGGAGTCCTTTCTAGGGTAATTGAGAAAACCCAGGAGGGCTGCGAGTGGGGTAAAATAAAAGGATTTTTATTTATTTATTTTTTTTAAAGCAATGATACTTGCCTACCCCTGGTCTGGCATTGGGTCCCCTATTTCATCTTGTACAGGTACTAGCCAAACCAGAAGTGAAGAGGTTTAGGTGATAGCTTTGGCCAGTCACTGACCTCCGCAGATAAATGTTGGGTACCAGTGACATAATAGCAGTAAGATCATCAGCACCCAATCAAAACCACCGTCCTTCCAGCCTGCCTGGGATATAACAGGAGGCACGATGGAATAATCCAGAAAAAATAGAATTGAATGGCAACCTAAAATATGGTTATGCTTAGGGTTGAGCGATCGGGAAAGATCAGATCCCGACTGCCGATCGAGCAAATTTCACGATCACGATCGGCTGGAAAAAGATTGGAAATTGGATTTTAAAATCGATCCTGAAATCTCAAGATCGGCTCAACCCTAGTCATGCTTCAAAAAAATCTTCATTTAAGCAATGCAATGTTTCGGGAAACATCCCTTCATCAGGCACATAAGATGAATAGTAGGTTTGGCAATGGAGTCGGAGTGAGTCACTTAGTCACCGGCTTCCCTGCAATTACATGCGGAATAATCCAAGTAACAGCTTAACCCCAGCAGACGGGAATAGGCGACGCTGTAGTACACTTATGGATGTCTCTCCAGAGACCTTCCAGTGGGTGCAGATACGATGGAATAACGGTGGATGGAGGAAGGTGAGGTTTTGGGGGTTTTTTATATGTGTTCCCCCAATCCCAAAAAACTAATTGAAAGGTGGGCACATCTCTATTTGGACATTAATAACGTATCCTACTAGTCTATACACTGGGAATAGTAAATACACACATTCCCCATAATCTACAAATTCTAGAGCATGCTTTCTTAGAACCCTGCAAAGGGCGTTCCTGTGTTATCAAATTGACAACTGGGCGCTACCAAATGGGGGAGGGGCCTGTCCCTGTACCATCTGACACTGTCTAATCAGTGTTGCCAGTGACGGCCTCTGTACGGACACACCCATTTGACAAGGGCAATATTAACCCCTAGTTGTCAATGTAATTATACATTTCTAGGAGGCATAACAGAGGAACGGTACAATGCAAAGGCAGAGAAAGACGCTCCACAATGGTCATTTCATAAAGAAACTATAGATTTACTATAAGAAACGTCAAAAGTGGTGACCTGTCTCCTTTAATAATATACGACCAGGGCCTTGAAGAATGGAATTTATATGGTTGCAATAGGTCCTTTAACAAAGGTCACCTGATACAAGTATTACAGCTCCCCCTACAGATCGGAGGGCTTATAAAGAAAGTAATAGACCAATAAACAATGTATGTATCTTGAAAGATTTTACCTATGTAAAAAGGTGTAATGTCCATGTGCACAATGATAGAATCGCCCCTCTGTGTGATATAACCACCATGAAGTGCAGCAGTCGTATAAGACCAAATATTCCTATAACTTCTTCCAATATAATGAATGCAAGACCATATTGTAATAGAAGTTATAGGAATATTTGGTCTTTTACTACTTCTATATAGACATACACTTCTTATATTTCTTCTTCTTATATAGACCGTGTTTGTGCATAAAGAGGCATTTTGTAAGAAGCGAGAACATATAACACATTACATATAACTTATTTATATTCCATTATTGTAGCTGAAAGCAACTAAAGAGGGTTCTTTGAGATCTTGGAGCGCTCATATACAGTAGCTATACCAGTATGCACCGCTAATGTACAGTATAATTGTATTAAAATTTCATGTAAATAAATATTTATTTGTGGTTAGTCTCCTATAAGTAGCGACTCCGCGGCCGAGAATTAGCAGTGCCTCTGCTGCCACCTAGTGCTCAAACAAGGCTGAACAGGAGCCGTGGCTGCATCATCTACACTGGGGTTTTTCTGTCCATGTTCAGCACTGGAACACAATCTGTTGCTGTATAAAAGAGTTGTGATTTCTAATAAGTTTTTCCGTCATCTTGCAATCTATAAGATCAAATATTCCTACCAGCTCACTGCCAGCTCATGCGCCTTCAGCGTGTTGCTCAAATTGTATCCGCTTGTTTTAAGGAGATGGCTACTCTTCCCTTTAAACTGAGCCAGAAGAGGGTTCACCCTGTCGTCCGGAGGAAATTCAGAGTCCTAAAAAGAAGAATTATACGGAAATCATGAAAACAGAAGAAGATGAAGATTTCCAACAACATACCTTATATTGAACAATGACATTTCGGCTAAGATCACACTGTGGTTTGGAGCCTCTATTAAACAGATTTGACAGCTCCATTATAAAGCTCTGTTCACACCTTTGTGGTCACTTTCAGCTTTCTGTTCTGTTATATAGCAGGAGCAGAAAGCTGATAATGACAGATCCACATCATGATGGACACCAACGGTACCAGAATAACCCCAATGGGTTCCATCATGGAGTCTGTCATTGTACGGTATGAAATAGTGCTGCTTGGTGCACTACTTTACGGGGAGAATTTTTGGTTTTTTAATCGAAATACAGCTTACAATGTAAATCTAAAAAAAAACAAAAAACTAACTTTCCAGATTATGGTCTCATTCACCCAAGTGCATACAAAAGTGAAGCACGCCATACATATAAGTGCACGAGGAGGGGTCTATGATCTGAGCCGGCAGGCATTGCAAGCACTGGGGATTGAAGGCTTCACTTCGCCAACGCTTGGTGAAAGACTGCGTACAGTATTATCCTATGGTTTACTGCCTTTAAGTCTCAACATACCAGCTAGATCTCTTCAATGGGAATAAGTAGCCCCCCCCCCCCCAGCCAACCAGTACCCTCCTCTGTATTAAAAAAGGCAAGAACCCCAAACCATCATTTTCATACTTATTCCCCCAATGGAGCATTTTCGGTTAGAGAGTCTCCATACACCAGTTCAGTGAGAACTAATACCCCCCTAGAGTAATGTCAAAGGCATCGCCTTAATAACCAGTACCTCCTGCTCTGTACTGAAAAGTAAGAATCCCGAAACAGCTGTTTACAGATGGGTGTCTGGTCTGTTTAAAGGGAATCTGGCACCAGAACCCAATATATCAACCCAGCCCTGCAGATAGGCAAGTTAGGGTCACCTGAATCAAATTAGGATTTCCCCTTATAAATAGGGGCGTCCTATGCTAAAATAACAGCTTTTGTTAATATGCAAATTAATTTCTCGGAGCGATAAGGCCGAGTTCACACGGGGGTTTTTTGGTCCAGAAACTGAGGCGGAGGCAGTCTCAGATTTCGGACCATAAAACGGGTAGCTGCAACTTGATGCCGATGCAGTGTATTGGCATCCAGTCGCGCACTCCGCTCCGGATTAGACCCAATGAATGGGCCTAGTCAGAAGGAGGGAGAGTCTTCAGGCCGAATCGTGCCTAAAGAATGAGCAAGTCACTTCTTTTTTTCGGGAGTCGGAACAAACGGCTGATGGGAAAAAGAACTGACCGGCTCCCATTGATCTCAATGGGAGCTGTTTTTGGTCAGGATTTTGAGGCGAATTCGGCCTCAAAACCCTGACCGAAAAACTACGTGTGAACTAAGCCTAAGGTAATTGCTGTTGCTCCAAAGAGGTTAAGAAATACTCTCATTGCTCCAAGAACAGAAATATCTCAGCAACAGAAACACCATTGGGTTCAGTTGGCCCTAACCATTAGAGATGAGCGAGTACTGTTCGGATCAGCCGATCCGAACAGCACGCTCCATAGAAATGAATGGATGCACCTGGTACTTCCGCTTTGACGGCGGCCAGCCACTTAACCCCCCGCGTGCCCGTTTACGTCCATTCATTTCTAAGCGAGTGTGCTGTTCGGATCGGCTGTACTCGCTCATCTCTACTAACCATCTATCTGTAGGACTGAGTCGTCATCAAAAACCAGGCTAAGCTTTCCTTTTTTTGGAGCCACGCTAATCTTCATATTCTTACCCATAGAGCATTGCTGTATGGCATTATAAACAAACTGAATCCCCCCCAGAGCGGCATCCCAAGCGTCTCCCCACCATCAACCATCAACCTGCTCTATACTGACGACAGGCACAAACCATGAAATAGCAGACAGAGATAAAATCCACTGGCGTCTGCAGAAGCACCGGAGTGCAGGTGCCCGTCTCTCTTTAATCTGCTTGTTATGGCAGTGGATTGGCTTGTTGCTGCTGTTTAATACCGGGTACGATGTGCTCCAATATGTGTGCACAGGGATTTTTACTACTGCAGTTAGCGAACAAGCTGCAGTTTACTGAAGCTAATTAAAACAGATATCACAACAAAATGCTGCAGTTGTTTTAAGCCTCATTTGCATGCTTTCCCAATCTACCTTATTAACCTTCACTATTAACAGGTAAATGATTCCAGCAAACAGATCAGTGTGAACATTCTCCCATAAGTGACTGTGATAATAAGGCTTGTCATTTTTTTTTTTTTTTTTTAAGAGGAGCGCGCAACGTTCTCGGCATTACAAGGGCTTGGAACACCAAATGCTGTGATAAATTTTTATTCGGTGTATTACCTTACCTCCCCACTGATAGAATAACCTTGATGCATAATCTTCCCTTTTCATTAATCTGTACAGCATCAGATCGGTAATGATATAATTGCCTGTTATTATCATACTGCGCATTCATAATTCCTTGCGTATTGTCCCTGGGAGAGCGCCTGGCTGGTGTGCATTATAATTGTTCTTCTGTATACATATGTATAGCACTAGGCCCCCGATTGGTAATAACACTTTGTTTAATACTCTCAATCCGCTTTATTAATAAAAAATAAAATGAACATTTAAGTAGCTTGCCTTGTGCACAAATTGCCCATTGATAGCAAAGGAATGGAGATCTTCCTTCAAGTTCTTCACCTTGAAGGCACTTTTCGCATCTGCTGCACGGCCACATGGGATCCTACAACACCCCCGACCTGGAGGCCCTCGTTTCATTCTTCTTTGCCCTCAAGATTACCAGGCTATTTGTGCTCCCGCCATATTCTCCCCAGTTCTGCAGGGACTGGCATTGGTTAGAAGATGGAAGGAGCCACCAAGTGACCCGTGTCAGCCAGTATGAAATATTGAATAAACTTACATGCCCTTTTTTCCATCTCTACAAAGTAAGGGTGGCACTTAATGGGTACAGAACAGATGTGCAGGACAGGTCTGATACCTTAAAGTGGCATTCTGGATTCAGAAAGTAAAAGGTTATTCTTTGCATAGTAAAAACGGACAAATATCATCCGTATTACTTGTAAATTCTATACATTTTTCAGTATCTCTGCTTGCAGTCATTTAATGGATCCTTCCTTCCAGGTTCATAACTAAAGGCTCATGATCCCTGGTGAAAAAGCTCGCCTTGGGCCCATATATTTTAGCAGTAATTACACAGTCCAGTCCTATTAATGTGACCGCGCCTAATGTTGACATCAACGTTAAATAACCAATCGCAGAAGGCGCGTGTCATCAGCCATCTGGGTGCACTCATCATTGTGGAAGGCGCAAGGGACCAACACAAGTATGCATCTATCCTTGCAGACCATGTTCACCCCTACATGCGAACTGGTTTTCCTCAGGATGATGACATCTACCAGCAGGACAATGCAACGTGTCATAAAGCTCGCAGTGTACATGCGTGGTTCGAGGAGCACCAGCATGAGGTTACCGTACTCCCTTCACCAGCAAGTTCCCTGGACTTTAACCCAATTGAGAATCTGTAGGACCACCTCTATAGGGTTGTTCGTGCCATGGATGCTCAACCACGTAATCTAGCGCAGCTGGACACGGCACTGGAGTCGGCATGGCTCAACATCCCAGTGACATCATCACAACATCCCCTCTCTTCCTGCACGTCTCGCAGCGGTCCGCTCTGCCAAAGGGGGTTATTCTGGATTTTGACAGGTGGTCACATTAATGTGACTGTGTATATATATATATATATATATATATATATATATATATATATATATATATATATATATATATATATATCTGCTGCGGATCTGCAGTTTTTAGCCAGCAGTACAACATTTCCAGTATTGTGGGAAAGCAAAATACAGTATATTCTATAAATGTATCTTAGAATTAACAAGCAGCCATGGACGTCATATCAATTTGTGAAACACTTGGAGGCTTCGTTTTCTTTGAATGTAAGGTGGCATAAGGTGACCTGAGTGGGAAGAAAATTGTAACGGAGCTGTCCAAGGTTCATTCTTATGTTAAACATGATGAAACTAGATATTACTTACTTACTAACTTTTTTTTTTAGTTGAGGTTCTATTGTTCCCTCTGTAAGGAATAAAAACGTTCAGCTATGAGAGAAGACACTAAAAGTAGTCGTTTCATCTCCTGCTAGATTGTCGGGCATGTTTTTCTGACAAGCAGTCCCTCCTTGAGGTCTCATCGAAAACAGATTTTCATCACCGCAACCTCTAAAACTCATTTGCAAGAATGAACCTTATGTTCTTAAAAAATGTGCAAGGCTCATTCGGCAAAAAGCAGTGTGTTAATATGTAGGTTGCTCTCTGGGACGTCATACACAATACAATTATACAGGAAGTTATTTATGAGCTGTATAAAGGGTCTTGTTGTGGATTCTCCTCGGTTCCCGAACACAAAATGAGAATTTTAAAAGTGCTCCTTGTGGCTTTCAGCTTCATACATCAATACGCCGTGAAATGTAACAACTGTAAAATAAATGGCATTTTCTTAATGCAAGTTTTGGCCTTTTTTTTACCACAAAACTAACCCTTTCAATAAGAAGAATCATTTATACTTATGTGGTTTTCTTACCAACTTGCTTCATTTTTCATTAAGCACCACATGCCAATAGAAAGGTAACCCCACTGTAATATAAGCCAAAACTCGCTACCGATACTGGGATATTACATTCAGCATGCTTGGAAGGTTTCTACTGTATATTGCACCAATTACTGTGAATGGTGCACCCCAACCTGTGGTACGGGAGTCACAAGCAAGTGCACATCAGCTATCAGTAACCCTACTGAGCAGAGGCTGTAGCATTACTGAAGAGTGACTTTAGGATTACCCCTCGTTCACATCTGTGTTTGGTAATTCGTTCGGGGAGTCCTCATGGGTACCCCCCCCCCCCCCCCCCCCCGAATGGTATACCAAACACACTGGCAAGCAGTGTGCAGTGATAGCACACGGACCCCACACACTATAATGGGGTCTATGTGCTCTCCGCGAGAATTCTACAGGGAACATGCAGACAGAGAAGTATTTCTTGATCTACTTTCATGCCCGCATAATTCATGCGGAGAGCACACAGACCCCATTATAGTCTATGGGGTCTGTGTGCTTTCACTGCACACTGCTTGACAATGCATTTGGTATTCCATTCGAGGGGGTCCCCATGAGGATTCCCCGAACGGATTACCAAATGCAGATGTGAACAAGGCGCAAGTCCCATAGAAATCACTGTTACTTGGTGTGAGGTATAGAATCATTGAACAGAACTACCAGGGCTATGGAGTCAGTAGGCCAAACCAATGAATTCTGCATCCTGCTCTGACTCCTTCACAAATGGATGTTCAGTCAGTAGTAGTAAATAAAGATCCTCTAATTCATTAAAAAGCCATTAATGATATTCATATAAAAGTAAACCTGTAGCAAACTATGTATCTAATTAAATATACAATATAAAAATTGCAATTTTGGTCATATCGAAAGACAATTTTTAATAAAGGAGCCCCTTTCCATTTTCCAACATTTTTGCTCAAAGTGAGTAGCCCACACGCTGATGGACTGGCCCCTTCCATGTACTGCATGGTCAATTATTTATTAAATATGTGTACCCAAAGTATAGCCAGACATGGTGTCCATAAAAGGCCAACCTACCGTAAGGCTATGTTCACATTACCGTTATTAATATCCGTTGCTGTCATTTATTGGATGCCAGTAGCGGACATTAACCGTAGTAGAATAACGGACAAAGAAGTAGCCCCCTCCCTCTGTGTCCCTTCCCACTGACACAAACAACATGGCGGACAAAGTCTTCCACCATGTTTGTTAACTTTTGAAACAGAAGACAGACCTATTGACACGACTTTTACTTCCATCATGTTCTTTACCTTTCTGACAAAAGAGAGCGTCCGTCATGTTCTCTTTTACATTGGGGTGAACGAATGTCTGTGATGGATGAGAGGAACAAACATTGCATAACAGTAATGTGAAACTACCCAAAGAAGATGGCTTTTTTTATGTAGATTGTGAGCCCCATATAGGGTCACAATATATATTTTTTTTTTATTCTATCAGTATGTCTTTGTAGAATGGGAGGAAATCCACGCAAACACGGGGAGAACCTACAAACTCCTTACAGATGTTGTTCCTGGCGGGATTTGAATCCAGGACTACAGCGCTGAAAGGCTGCAGTGCTAACCACTGAGCCGCCGTGTTGCCCCTGGCTTCTTGTTGAAAAAGGGTTGCCATACTCAGAAGAAACCTACTTGGTCATGAATTAGCCCAAGTTCACATAGGTTACTTAGTATGGAGATCCAGTTCACAAAAGTAAGCAGAAGCAATGATAACCTAATCTATGGGAACAAGTCATGGCTAACTTAGGAAATAAATTTCCCTACATTGAAATTCAATGAACGTGTGTCAATAGTAATATTGTTTTCCATGCTATGGCTCAATATTTGATTCATGAATTATTTAGCATTTATAGCAGTGAAGCAGTAAGGAGATGCCTAGCTCATAGTGCGGCATCCTACATCAGGGCCTTCTAGCGCATTTCTTACAAATCATCAGAATTTAACGCAGTGACCTGGATTGTGGACAATGAAGGGGAAGCAAAGTAGCATTTTATTGCTGATCGAAAGCATACTTCTAAGGCCCTGTACACATCACATTGAGCCAAATGTTTAGCATATATGATGCAAAAGCACTGAGTGTACTGTAAACACTACAAATAGGTTTCTGATGGCCATATTTGTCTCAGTGCTAAGTTAGCCCTGAGATGTCAAGTGATCTACACAAACTGTCAGGTGGGTGGTTCCAGGGTGGAGCAGGCAGTCAGAGGCCACCCACCTGACAGAATAGTGCTAAAATAGCATATTGAGTGTGTGTCGAAACTAACAGCATTGGTTGCTGAAGAATAGTGGGGGCTAGAGAAAAAAAAACACCTATTGAAGGATGCAAAAATTGTAGGTGGTGAATACATAAAGTAAGCTTTTCTATGCAAAGCATCTGGCAAAAAAAATAATACTATTCAATACTATTTTCCATGGTCATCTATGGATGATATCCACAATAATACAAAACAAGGACAAACAGCCCAAAAAATATGAATGCAGTGCTTGCAATCCAGAAAGACAAAAAGCATTTACATCTATGGATGATACCACTGTATGTATATAAAGTGGAAAAAGTTGGAGCTTTCCACAAAAAAAAATACACTTAGGGCACAAAATCTCAACGTAAGCATTTGTGTAAAGGGTCACTGAATAGAGACGCAACTTTTCAACAGCAGTTGACATTCTTCCAGTTCACATATTCCCAGTCACTTGTAAATACTTAGCTTTTCCTGGGTACGATGGAGCAATGTTTGCAAGGAGCCTTGTACAGCTGCACGGTCCCTACAGCTCTGCACTGCTGAGCCGTACAAGCCTATTCTCCTCTAGAAATAATAGCCAAATCCTGTACTGGCATTAAACAATGTCACTGATATTTAAAAGAATTGCCCTCTGCGGTGAAGGAAGAAGGGAGGTCAATATCGCTGTCCCGGTTAGTTTTAACTTGACTTTTTACGGCAATGACAACTTTCCTACAGAGTCTCGACTATATGTTGGTCATTTGTGATACGATCACATCCCTTCCTATAATTGGGGAATAGTTGATAAGAACATCACTCAACTTCAGCTTTTTTTTCCCTTATTCTTTGAACCCTTCAAGACAAAGCGAACCAATGAACTAAAATCGCATTTCGAAGTCATTATTTATGGCTCACTAGCTGTATAATTGCAAAGGTACAGAAAGACCTAAGCTCATTTCCCACAGTTCACATACAAAGGATGCAACAAATGAAATGTGAAGCTATTAACTAAAATAATGACTGTTCATTTCCGCGGGTCACAGCAATGGTTCTCAAGCTGAAAGGCAGAGGTGGCGTAATGGACATAAAATACCGGAGAAAGATTGAAAGGAAGACAAAAAAAACTGTTGGTTGGACTTCTGAGGGCGGCACGTCACTCAGAAACCTCTAACTGGTGGAGGATTTGGCTACTGGAACCCTAAAATGGCCTTTGAAAGAAGATGTTAAAGAGGACCTTTCTCCAATTTGGGCACAGGCAGTTCCATATACTGCTGGAAAGCTGACAGTGCGCTGAATAGAACTGCCTGTACCCAAATCAGTGAAAGGTCCTCTTTAAGTACATTTTGGAGCCTTGTAGCTAAGTCACGTACTAAACTACACGGGCACCGCCTCTACGTGATCATAAGGCAGAAGCGATCAGTTAGACATTTTGTTTCAAGCGTCAATTGTACGTACACAGGGGTAAATGCAAGGATGTGAAAGAATGGCAAAAAGGAGGGATCATGTTTGGCCGTGCCCAGGGTCATACGGTGAGTGAAGTTACTGGATTTGTTGTTTTTTTGCAGCAGACTGTTCAACGTGTCTGCAAGCAGTGGTGTAATACTCATGGCCATGAAACACGTGTCAGAATTGTGGTCGGAAAAGGACCCTAACTCAGAGGGACCAGAGACAGGTTCACGGCTTTATGGATTAAAATGGCTTCCAAACCCAACAGGAATGGCTAGTCAGTGCATGAAGGTCCTTCTCAACCTGTTAGCGAGCGAACATTGCAACGGGAACTGCATGCAATGAGCATTTGGAGTCGTTCACCTCACCATTACTCACACAGGCACATAAAGCTGCACATCTTCAATGGGCTAGAAATCACCGAATGTGGACAGTAGCGGACTGAACACACACACACCCTATTACATCGCTATTGGTCTGCAAAGTCACCTGACTTGAACCCCATTGAAATTGTTGGAACAGTAGGTAAAACACTCACATCAGCATGATCAACTCCTCAGCGAGTGGCTTAAGCTGGATGTGACGTACCTGCACAACCTTGTGGACTCACTTCCTAACCAAATCCAGGCGGTTATCAAGCCCAGAGGCGGAGTTACACAATATTAAATGAGGATTTTCAGGACTTCTTCAGGGGTGACTGATTTTTAGTTCGGTGAGCTTATGTATGATATAAAATATTTACTTTACTTGGGTGTATTGGGTGTGCTGTATGTACGGTGGTGAATCACAGTTGTCATGAAATTTGCTGCTTTTAGAATTGTGCCCGAACCCAGAGACTGCACTTTGCAATCTGCCAACTAATTGACATGGATGTATATTAACCATTGAAGAGTTCTTCCACCAATATCCTACCCCATATCGTACATAGTACTTCAGGAGTATTACTGTGAAAATAAAAACATAAAGCAGCCCGGCCTCTCTTCACTCCCTTAGCTGCCTGTAATGCTACTGTTCATTTAATAGGAGGCTCAGCAAAGCTCTAATATTCCCAAAGAGGCAAATGTAAAATGTGGTTGGAGAAAATTATACCAGTCTCTGGGGAGCGTGCAGCACAAAATACTGTTTTGCATTATCTAAGGGAACAAACATAAATATAACGTATTTCTGAACATTATAATTTGGTGTATTTGTTGAACCTATCAAACTGAAAAAGTGAAACATAAAATGTGTAATTTGAAACAGTTTGGGCTCCTTTCCCAGTATTCTGCCTGTGCTATGGAACTGCAGACCTATTCACATGAATGGAAGAAGAGTTGCATCACCTCTATATAGCACACGGGGCTCTCTGTTTCTGGTGCCCCCATCAGTATGAAATTTGCCCAGGGGATCGAAAAACACCTTCTCTATCCAGTCTTTAAACGTATCCAATCAATGGAATCCCATTTTTTTTCCTAACACGTAGGAATAGCCTTAAGAAAGGCTATTCTTCTCCTACCTTTAGATGTCTTCTCCGTGCAAACCGGTCAGTAGAAATCCAGGTTTTCTTCTGTATGCAAATGAGTTCTCTCACAGCACTGGAGGCGGTCCTCAGTGCTCAAACAGCACTGGGAGTAGTCCCAATGCTGTAAAGAGAACTCTCCAGCGACGCCTCTATCTTTGTCTGGAACGCCTTTCTCCGCTTCTTCCTCCGGCACTGGGCTTCAACCTTCTAGGCATGCGCAGTCAGCTCTGCCATGGGGCCTGGGTAGAGCCAACTGCGCATGCCCGTGGCCATTTTTTTGTGGCTGCTTACTGAGTAAAGCTGCCCTACTGCGTAAACGGCCACAAAAAATGACCATGAGCATGCGCGATCAGCTCTGCCCAGGCCCCATGGCATAGCCAACTGCGCATGCCTAGAAGGTTGAAGCCCAGTGCTGGAAGAAGCGGAGAGGCGTTCCAGATGGAGATAGAGGCGTCGCTGGAGAGTTCTCTTTGCAGCATTGGAAATACCCCAAATTCTGCAAGAGAAATCATTTGAAAACAGAAAAAAAAAACGGGATTTCAACTGAACGGCGGTGCGGAGAAGACATCTAAAGGTAGGAGAAGAACAGCCTTTCTTAAAGCTATTCCTATGTGTTAGGGAGAAAAAAAGGGGACTCCAATGATTGGATCCCTTTAAGGATGATATGAGTACATTGAGCTACTCGACAGCTATGTATTCCAGTAAGCAAATGAAAATAACAGAATAAAGCTATGCAAAATACCATTAAGGACTTGAAGCTAAATGGAATCATTACAGTCAAGAACCCCATATGGAAACCCGTAATAAAAGATTTGTTACTGTGGAGTTGGGCCCTCTTTTTAGGCTCATTGAAAAAAGTTCCCTTAATGGGAAAAATCTCCATCTGTAGTAGTAATATTACTATTCACTGTAATGAAGGGGACTAGCCTATGCCCTGGTAAACTGCTTCATACCATTATTCATTTTCCAACAAATTTTAGATTAAAAGGTATCACCAGAACCCAGCATACAACAAGTCCTGCACCTAGATAGCTTAGGGCAGTGGTCCTCAAACTGCGGCTCGTGGGCCACATGCGGCCCGCCAAGCACTTCTGTCTGGCCCCGCCGAGAACGTCGGCAGGCGTGCATTTATAATGAAGCTCCTGGGGAGCTCGGGCCAGGCCATGGAGCGCACTTCACTTTACGTATTGGAGGGTACCACTCCCGATGTCTGTGCGACCTGCTCTGCTTCCGGCCCACTGTTTAAAAAGTTTGAGGACCCCTGGCTTAGGGTCACCTGAGTTGTACAGTGTTTTCCTCTTGTGAATCGGTGCCCCCACTGCCAAGATATTGCCACTTTTATCAACATGTTCTTCAAAGCAATGAGGCCGTGGTCAATGATCTCTTTGGAGCAACAGCAATGCCCTCGTTCTGCCAATGAATTCATTGGTAGATTGATAAAATGGTGAAATCCTGGCAACGAAAGTACCGATTCACAAGGAGAAAACACCATTTGATACAGATGACCCTAACCTATATATCTGTTGACTGGGTTAATATATTGGGCTCTATTGACAGAGTCCCTTTAAGTCTGTATGTAGTGTTCTCCAGGCCTTTGCTAAGCTCACCTTCCCCAATTAGAGTACCAGATAGTGAGATAGTGCTATCATGTTAGACTACACAATACAATAAGAAGATCAGTGTATGTACTACCCAACCACTCCTCAATTGAAAATGGTGGACAAAACCTAATTCCTTCCCTAATTGGTGGGGTTTTGGGGTGTTTTAGTGGTTGGACCCTCACCGATCTGCAAGTTATCCTGTCTCCTATAGATAGGGGTAAACTTGTTTAGAAAGAAGAGCTCCTTTAAAGGGAGACAACCACCTCCCCTAAGAATATATTCAACAAATGCATTTCATAGGTATAAACAACATGTATCTCCTATTTATGTTACCTAGATTTGGGGGGGGGGGGGACTGGGAGTGATATTTAAATGAGGAAGTTAGTTCATGCTTTCAGCTCCTGAAACACTGCCCTTGTCCCCTTGTCACTAGTACCCTCCTCCTGCATGTGCCGCCCCATGCACTGTGAGTTGATCCTGCCAAGACATCACTGACCCTAATCTGTGAAACCTCATACAGGAGAGCGGAGGGATCTGAGTGGCAAAAGTGGTGCACACCCAACCCCTCCCCCCCCCTCCCCACTCCCCAAGTTCACCAACAGCATTTTGATCAGATCATTTACAGATGACCTGGGGCAAATTTTATGAACCGACTTGTTACAAAGGCTGGAAACCTCTTCAGTACGACCCATACTATTAGGCTGAGTTCACACGAGTTTTTTTGTTCCAGATTTTGACGCAGACTCCGCCTCCAAAAAACACCTCCCATTGACTTCAACGGGAGCCGTTCACTTCTTTTTTCCACTAGCGAGCTGCCCTATCTTGACACAGATTCCGTGGCTGAAAATTGAAAATTTGTGGCTCCATTGCAGAGATATTCATTTATTTCACAATATGCAAATGAGAAGACTGGAGCAACTGAGGGTGGCTCCACACTGGTACACACAGGAGAACACAGAGCCAAGCAAAAAGAGAGAACATATTAGGGCATTTTGGGGCGTCGCGGTTCGGAACAACTGCTCCGAACTGCTCATTTTCAGAATGTAAAAAATATGCGCTCAGCAATGGAAGAGCAAATTTTCATGTAACATTAATTCCATTTCTACTGTATTTCTTTCTCTCTATATATAGATGCACACACATTCCTAGAAGAAAGCTGAAAACGGAGACCTGTGCAGAAATCTTCCGAAACCTCAGCCTTTTCTGCTGTTCTTCATTGTTTTATTCTTCATACATATGCATATTTCTCATTCTAAATTCAATTTATCTGTCCATTGCTATACAGTAGTACATCAATTTTATGTCACACTCCCACAGAGAGCTCTGTGTCCCATCTCGCGCAGCAGCATGTGTTGGCCGCATTTCCTTCTATAGGAATTATTTTCTTAACACCATCTTGGCAGCAAAGACGGAGCCGTGCTGTAGATATCTCTCTGGGCGAGAGAGGATGAACTGAAATGGAAAATTACGTTTTTAATTATTTCCACTGGACAATTACTTGACCACGACTATTAATAGGAAAATCCACTTTTTTGCACTTTTTGTACAACTTGACCATTCTTATGTTTAAGCCAACAGTATGTCGGTAACTAATTCACTCCATTACCATCATACAGCAGGTTATTGGTTTATATGCTCCAGTACCTTAATAGCAGCAAAACAGACTAAAATACAGTATTTATACAAGTAACACAGTGTATATAATGCTAGGTGAAACAATATATACACAGGGCCAGAAAATATAACTCACCTATATACATAAATCATGGATGTAGAAATTGGATGATTTTGTTGGGTTTTACCTACATACTGTATTTTATGTAATGGAAAACCAAGGCGGTCTAAAATTCATCTTCTGTCTTAAAAGAAACTAAGGCTGAGTTCAGACAGAGTTTTTTGATCCGGAATTTGAGGTGGAGGCCGCCTCAGATTCTGGACCAAAAAAACGGTAGCTACGACTGCACCGGCATCCAGTGGCACTCCGCCCCGGATTAGGCACAAACAAATGGGCCTAGTTGGGAGCGAGTGTCTTCAGTTGGACGTCCAAGGCCGAACTGCCTGAAGAATGAGCATGTCGCTTCCTTCTTCCGGGAGCTGGAACAGACCGCTCGCGGAAAAAGAAATGGCCGGCTCCCATTGACTTTAATGGGAACCGTTTTTATCCCAGTATATTTCTTTCCAAAAAAATTTCCTTAAAAAAAAAAAAAAATTAAGTTTTATTGTAAATGGGCACTTGATTTTTAAGATCTGCTTAATATTTTATCTCAACCCTCAAAGAAGAAAAACTGTAGTAGTCCAACCCATACAGAAAATAGGGATCCTTGACACCTTACATAAAGGATCCATACTGACTTCATATGTTTGCAACACAGAGGATTTTTTTTTTTTTTTTTTTTAAAAAAGGGGCTCAGAATTAAGATCTCAGCGCAACATATCCATTGACAAAATGAAGCCATGAAGCCAAGACATGTCCAGGCAGGAGGTGGCTCCATCATGGTCTAGGCTATGTTCACATCGTCGCAATTGGGCCCTATGTCCGGGTGCAGGGGTCAATGACCGGTGCTCAATACGTGCAACTTATGGCAGAACATCTTCACCCCTTTCTGGTGTTGGCGTTCCCTGACGGGGATGCTGTGTACCAAGAGGACAATGCAACATGTCATTGCTCATTGGTGGCACGGGACTGGTTTAATGAACACACCAGTGACCTTAGGACCCTCAATTGGCCTGCCCGCTCCCTCGACCTCATCCCCATAGAGCATTTATGGGATGCTGTGGATACCAGTGTCCGCTCCATGAACCCAGCGCCAACTACACAGGACCAATTGTTTGCTGCAGTGCAGACTACGTGGATCAATATCCCTCCAGAACTCTTCCAACACCTCGTGAAGTCCATGTCTCATCGTTTTGTTGCAGTAAACAGGGCTCACGGAGTGGCGACCCGCTATTAATGGCGCATCCAGTACCTTCCCATGACCTTTGGCCACTCAGAGTACATTTCTTCCTATGTTCAGAACGGGATGTCCAGAGAAGGAGCGCCATGATACTGAACTAGAAAGAGGTAGTGTAAAGGCAGGCAATCCCTCTAATAAACTATAACAATAATCCCTTGCTCCAAGCAATAAAAAAAACACGAAAATGAAAAATAAACTGAGTGGAATCTACTAATAAGACTTGAAGTCGAGAATATAAACTAAGATAATCTGGTTCGGCTACTCATTTACTTCATATACTTTATTTGCTGCAGGCGGAATGGGGAATTTTTTGTCAGGCTGTACAAACTAATGAAGCGCCCTGTCAGTCAGGGGAGATGAAATTAATGAATTATGTTAAAATGAGGATTTAAAGAGAGCCTTGTTGTAATGCAGCATGTGTAAGCACACTTCCCATTATACCGAATGGCGAAAGACGTTTACGCTTTATAAATAAATTAGATTAATAAATGCTGGACTTGCCCGGATATAATGTGCAAGGGATGATTTGTGAATCGGGGCTCCAGTCGAAACTCCTCGCCTATAAAACAGCCTGCAGCAAACAATGCCTTTCATTTGACCTTTGTGTGCCGGAATGGACATGCCGAATAGAAATCCACTAGTAAGCTTGTACTATTGCAACCCTTACATTGCGACCGGTAATTTATTCATTTTCTCAAACCGGAGTCGAAGATATATGGAGTCGAGTAAACAGTCTGATTTCTGCCGCATTTGGAATTTCAATTTCCCTTTGGACAGTTGTCAATAACCGCAGCTATATTAGATAGGACAGCTCCAAAATAGAAGGTTGAAGAATCTGCTGCAATTGTTTTAAGACGATATGCCAGAGCAATAGTCAGCGGTAGACAATAAAAAACACAGATATTGGGGTGGCGGTGAGGTCGGAATTAAAACGGTGACATTATATAAAAGCAAAGCACTTCCTAAATGAATGGGAGAATAGCATTGCTCCACTTCATTAAGGGCTTATTTGATAAAACCGCAACAATATAGAGTGATTTGTTTTGAATGGTTCCTATAAAACAATCACACGGTTATTTGGGAGGGGGGTTAAAGAATACTCTATTAGAAGAACAAGCGCTCTTCAACAATTACAACAAGGGAAAAGACGACAAAGCAAAACATCTAAAACGCCGCGCGCAACAGAAATTAGTTATAGCTATTTATCTTCACATAAAAAGCTCGCATAATTAGCGCTTCAATGGCAACAATTTACTGGCGTGTATCTGTGCGAGAACAAAAAAAAATTAGAATTTTTTTTTTTTTTTTTTTTTAATGTGTATTCATGTTTACTGTACTATTAAAGGGGCGAGGATTCTAGCAAATTCAGGGCATAAGGGTGTCACATATTGGGGTCCCCACTCAGATCCCACTCTATTAATACCAGTTGGTTCCGGCTAGGGTAAGGTCAACTTGTCCACACATCACTTGGTTGGCTATTCAGTGAAAATGTAAGACTATGAGGTTTTCCCTGGCCATAGCAGCCGCTGACCTAAATAAGAAGAATCTGCATTGAACAGCTGGCCAACTTCATATTACAAAGGGTCGACTTTGTTAGACATCTTATTGGTGCATCAGGTAGGAGCAGCGCCGCAACTCCCATGAGGTGACCTGAAGCGACCGCTTCAGGCGGCGCTATGCCAGGGCCCCGGGGAGGGCGGCATTTTTGCTTACCTAAGCCAGTCCAGGACAAGCTGTCCTGGACTGGCTTAGCGTCACCGTCACCAAGCGGTGGATTGGTGAGGCCCCATGGATGCAACGCTGCTCCAGCGGCCTCCCCTCACGCTCAGGCAGAGAGCAGGTCCTCTCCCTGCCTGCTCTCTGCCTGGTAACGCCGCTCTGCCCCGCCCCCTTCGCTCCGCCTCCTCCTCCCGGGTGGGGTGGGGCGGCGACAAAGGTGAGTTCACCCCTGGGTAGGAGAGATTAATTGAGTTATCCAGCATTCAAAAAATTATCTGCAAATACATCTATGTCAGTGTTAAATACTCACTGCTCACTTGTGCAGCATTTGTTTGGCTTTATTTTACTTGTTGCTCCTTGGATTACTGTTCCTAGATGCAGAGAGTATGTGAACAAACTACATTTCCCATGATTCATCTGCCTGCTGTCACTCTCTGTGTTTGCTGCTCACAGGGGAAAGGGGGAATAAGCTTGAAAACCAAACATCACGGCAGCATGTGACCTTAAATGTGGGACTGAACCTAGGATAGTTGTATTAGTTAGGGTTATTTTTCAATGAAGTGGAGTAGCTGTTACTTTGATTGGTTGACATTAGAAAATAGACGGTTCTATGTTCAATAGGTGTATACCGATAGTATAGAGTCAGCAGTGAATGTTGCTCAAATGCTGATTGGCTGGCATCTGAGATAAGCAGTTTTCCTTCAGGTCCACTGATGTTGGGCGGGGTTTATCCAGAGACGGAGTAGCTCTAACTTTGATTGGTTGGCGTCAGAAAATAGGCGGTTCTATGTTCAACGTGTGTATACCGATAGTATAGAGCCAGTAGTGAATGTAGCTCAAGTGCTGATTGGCTAGTATCTGCGATAAGCAGTTTTCCTTCAGGTCCGCTGATGATGGGCGGGGCCTATCCCGAAGCGGAGTAGCTCTAACTTTGATTGGTCGGCATTAAAAAAGAGGCGGGTCTATTTTCAATAGGTGTATACCGATAATATAGAGCCAACAGTGAATGTAGCTAAAGCGCTGATTGGCTAGCATCTGCGATGACCAGTTTTCCTTCAGGTCCGTCAGCGATGGGCGGGGCCTATCCCGTTATTTGAGATGGAACCAAGTAGCTCCGTTTTGGATTGGTTAGAGTAAGAGGATAGGCGTGTCTGTAACTTAGACAGGAGTTGGGAGAAGTAGTCCTCCTTCAAGTCCGCCAATGAGGCGGGGCTAAAGTGATTCTAAGCCTATCGGAAGAAAGATATATCATTAGAGAATAAAGGTCACACGAAAGTTTGTAAAGTAATAAAGTTAAGGTGATATGATGTAATAAGTGTTTTGTTTGACTTGCTTATAGCAGTTTTTAAATGTTTTTTAATGTTATGTTGATTTTGAAGTGTCATATTAACGTGATTGATGTAGGAGTGGCAAAATTGCATATCCTGTTAAATAGCGGGCGGAAACGCCTGGTTGGAGGGAGCCTGATGAAGTGCAACATGATCGTCGTTTCTGTCATACCTTGTTTCATCTATATCCAATCCCGTATGTGAGTGACACAATGTGTGTTTTTTTAACGGAATGAATTAAAATTTTGTCAAGTTTTAATCACTGGCTGGTTAGTGCCCTGCTTTTTTTCTATGGTGCTGTATACTTAAATGTGGGAGTGATTTATTACCTGTGATTTCCTTTCAGGGGATAGTGGATAAGGGAGGGGAACACAGAAAGTAAGAGCAGGGAGATGAATTGTGGGAAATGTAGTTTGTCCACAGATTCAGTCCATGCAAATAACAGTGATATAAGGAGCAGCAAGTAAAATAAAGCCATAAAAGGCTACAGAAGGGAACAGGGAGTATTTAGCACTGATGTGGATGTAATTTTTGGAAGCTGGATAACAACTTTATACATAGGTTTGACGGCCCAGAAAGGGTTAGAATTGCAAAGTCACTTAGTACTAGAGTAGTCCATTATTTCCATTGGGAAGACATTGGGCATGGCTTACTGAGGGTCTGAGGCTCATGCACACAACTTAAAGGAGGTTGTCCAGGAATTGGACAAATTCTGGAGGGGCAGGTGTAACATTAAAAAAAAAAAAATTATCATACTCCACTGTCCTTGCCGCCCTGGTGTCCATCGCCGCAGCCCATTCAGCCATGCACTGTGCCATGATCTTTGAAAGCCATGCGCCCCACATGATCACTGAGGCCAGTCAGGAGACTCAGCAGTCACTGGAGAATGATGATGGTCATCGCTTGTCTTTCTCAAGGCACATGGCTACCAAGGATGAGGAATAAGTTAACTAAGTGTGCTGCCAGATATATGATCTCTGGAGACAAGAGAGTATGTTTTTTTTTTTTTTCATTTTTTAGGATACACCTGCCCCAGGCCCCTCTGGAGTTTGTCCAATTCCAGAAAAACCCCTTTACAGATAGACAAAGAAAGAATAATGTCCCACATACAGTAGTAGAATGTCTCAATGCAGTCTTCCACATAGCATAATATCTTACGGTAGTCCCTCCACACAATATAGTATCTCCTAAGGTTTTCATTACAAATGTTCCAAATATTTCCAGTATGGGTGAAACCAAAATTTTGGAGGTTCACCACTCATGAGTTATTATTATGCTGGGTATTTCAGAGGATAAGGAGTGGAGGGCAGGGGAGATGATTAAACATAACAAACAGGGTTAATATAACATGCACACTGAAGCCGAGGTTACGCCTCTGCACCGGCACGGGGAGTACAGCCGATAGAGAAGTACGGTATAATGCTTTTTTTTTTATTTTTAATGAGGTCACATTGCATTATAACAGGGCGATTTCCTTTCCACTTCAGCCTCACACACTCATGTCTATGGAGAGGATGGAGGAGGAGGCAGAGGCTAATTAAAGGGGTTTCATGACCCCTAATTCATGTTGACTTATTCACAGGATAGGTCAGACTTCAATACAGAAAGCAAGTCGGATAAATGGAAAAGGACACATTTCTTTACTAAGATATATTACAAAGTTTCTTATATTCACCTACTACTATACTTCTATACTACTGATTTATGAAAAGTTGGTTTATAATAGGAGGGACACTTTAATGTATTGTTGACCCTGTAAACCGAATTGTTCTATACATACAGTACTAGCAAAGTAACAAAAACAACCTTCCAAACAACTGAGACTCTTCTAGCCCGACTGAAGATCGCAGCTTTTTGAAACCAGAATCCAATTCAATTCCACGTGAGTAACTTACTGCACACCTTCTATAAATCTGAGCTAGCATATATAATATTTTGCTACACACTACACTAGTTCACAATGTAATACTGTTGTGATGTGGAAATCTATTACATAGAAATATTACTAGAGAAATAGTTAAAATATAAAAGGGATTGTCCATAAAACACGACTGATACATCACATCACTGTCGGTCTGCTTGTATGAAATGTAAATCACCAAGACTCTCAAACACATTAAGACGAAATGCTATTTGAGAAGAAGTAGATTGGGTATATTTAATTGGGTACTTGTACTGCAAGTAATCTTTCTGCTCCATTGTCTGCCATCCAGCACTGCAATCTGCAATGAACTTTCTATTATAAAGTAGCTCAGAATCTGCTGCCATCAGAACCTATTATGACCTCTTTCATCTTCCACTGTGGACTCACATAATGAAATAGAACCACCCGGAGAACTTGCACTCGCCTTGCACCATTAACAGGACGGTAAATCTTTAAATGGAGACGGCTAAGTGAAAGGTATTGAAAGCCGCCAAAAGAGGATCAGCTGTGTAGTTTACTACCACACAATCTCACAGAAAGCACATTCTCAAACCCAGATGAAAGACACATTGAATTTTGTCCATTTATATGTGTAACTTTCTTTATTTCATTTTGGACATACGATTTTATCTTATGATGAGGATCCGCCAGCTCTTCTCACATGTTTATTTTGGTACATACTTTCCTACAAAATACCAGTGATGAAGCATCTTTTCTTATTACATTTTGTTGTGCCGTTTCTCCATTACCCCTACCGGAAATGTATCCTTAATTTGAAAGTTCTATGCTAACACAGACCTAGCCAATGGAACAGGTTCCTGCAGACTTTAAAGTGTAGGAGAAAAGAGGCAATGAACGCATTTGTCCAAGTGTATATTTTTTTTTATTGACATACGACGCGTTTCGGGAACAGGTCCCTTTTTCAAATGTGTATATCTGTAGACTTTAATGCTGTTTAACCTGTGGTTGCAGTATGTTATTACTGTAAAGAAACAAAATTGATAGGAAAGATGAGTGATAGGTACCTAATGTTGAACATCATTATATACAATAAAATTATACATAATGGGTGTCGGGGGAATGCCTTAACAGTACACCTGGCGCCCCACGTTGGGCGCCAAGTTTCCTGTTAGGGGAATGCCTCGGGGTACATGCAGCCAGTTTCCGAATCTAGGAAAGATATGCTACGAGCTCGGAGAACAAACAGACACAGACCACTTGATTCTTTATTGAAAGGGTTCTGAGATTTATTACGAATTATCATTTGATTATAAAGAGGATGCATATCCTTTTCTGGTTCTACAGCATTAAAGTTGCGAAAAACTTCAAAAATTCTTAGTATACACCATAAATGTCTAATAGATGGAAACAGATCTACAATGAAGGTTGCACATATACATGGACATATCAACACTTCATCTTATTCCTTCTAGAGAACTACAGGGGAATAGGTGGATTGGAGTACAAAGAAAGATTAACAAATTTGGGATTAATTCAGTTTAGAAAAAAAACATCTACAGGGAGATCTAACCCCAATGCAAAAATACATAAAGGGACAAAACTAAGACCTACCTAATGCTCTTTTTACTGTGGCAGTGACAAAGGGATGTCCTCTATGACTAAATGAAAGAACTTTTCTCCAGCATCATAGACCAGGAGTTTTTACTGTAAGAGCAGTGAGGCTATGGAGCTCACTGCCCCAGGATGTTGTCTTGCTGAATTGAAGTCTAAAGAGAGTCTGGATGCAGTGAATGGAAAAATATCATTGGTCTGGGGTTTTAGATTTTTGGTGCAGAAAAGTTGATCCTGGGTTTTATACTAATTTCTGGATTTAGAGACGGGAAGGGCAACTGGTTATAGTCTGGATTTTATGTACCCTTGTCTTCATCAGTTCTCATCTACTATGGAGCTATGTGCCGGAGGCCTAAATACCCCCAATTACTGCCTGGTATCTGAATAAGCAATCAGAGTTAAGGAGCCAGTCACGAAGAACTCATGGATCTCCTGGACCATGGGACCATGTACTTATAGACTGTGGAGAACAGTACATTTCTTCTCAGACTAAGGTATAGTGTTTTCACCTTATTTCCTCAGATGATCACTTTTACCTTACATTTTTTTTTAGGTTTGACTACAACAATTTATTGTATGGTGTAATATTGAAGTAAGCATTTGCTTACACGTAAATAATTCAGAAAATTAATGTAAAGTAACCATTATTAAATAACATGTCTAATTGCAGAACAGATGGCGAGAGCTGTGAATTATATTCTTTAGGCATTGTTGATTCAACAAATAGCATAAATCAATATTATAAGTGAAGATAAACTTATTGGGCTCCTCATCCCTCCCGAAATGTCCCTGAAATCGCTGGGACACATTGAGAGGCAAGACAGACTTTCAGCTCAGTGAAGGATCACATTGCATGCTGTCCATAGAAGCCTGTGGAGCCCGGAGGAGCAGGAGGCTGCTGCAGAGAGGCAAAGGCTCATATACACGCAGAGACATGATAGTCGTGCCTGATAAGTGCTAAATCTAACCACAGTGCTGGATTCACAGTTTACTGCTCAGTACTTCTCAAATACAACGCATAGCCGCAGCTTGTGTCTATGTGAGAAAGAGTTAGGGAGCAGCATCTCCTCTTTTCTTTGTGTACAGTGTATGGGAGACATCATTGCAGCTAGTATCCACTAGCTTAGGAAAAACTGGTGATAAATTTCATTTACAAGTCATATAATGGCCCGATATAGTGCAACTCCTCAAGTACTGCAAACAGATAGCAGTGTATTCTAAAAAGTTACCAGAAATGACAGGTATGTAAGAGAATATCTTAAAATATATTTTTAGAGATTTTTTTTTTAATGTACATTGTGAGCCCCATATAGGGATCACTATGTACTTTTTTTCCTATCAGTATGTCTTTGTAGAATGGGAGGAAATCCACGCAAACACGGGGAGAACATACAAACTCCTTGCAGATGTTGTTCCTGGTGGGATTCGAACCCAGGACTCCAGCGCTGCAAGGCTTCAATGCTAACCACTGAGCCACCGTGTTCCCCCTGAGACCTATCTTTATTATTACACGGATGTCAATAATAACATGGCTAGTAAATGGGTGAACGAAAAGGTACAGAATATATACCACACACTAGTGACTACAAACCACCCTATTGTACTATTGTACCCTATTTCTACTGAAATAGAATTTAGTCCCATCGGCTATTTTCACATCTACACTCACCGGCCACTTTATTAGGTACACCTGTCCAACTGCTCGTTAACACTTAATTTCTAATCAGCCAATCACATGGCGGCAACTCAGTGCATTTAGGCATGTAGACATGGTCAAGACAATCTCCTGCAGTTCAAACCGAGCATCAGTATGGGGAAGAAAGGTGATTTGAGTGCCTTTGAACGTGGCATGGTTGTTGGTGCCAGAAGGGCTGGTCTGAGTATTTCAGAAACTGCTGATCTACTGGGATTTTCACGCACAACCATCTCTAGGGTTTACAGAGAATGGTCCGAAAAAGAAAAAACATCCAGTGAGCGGCAGTTCTGTGGGCAGAAATGCGTTGTTGATGCCAGAGGTCAGAGGAGAATGGCCAGACTGGTTCGAGCTGATAGAAAGGCAACAGTGACTCAAATAGCCACCCGTTACAACCAAGGTAGCCAGAAGAGCATCTCTGAACGCACAGTACGTCGAACTTTGAGGCAGATGGGCTACAGCAGCAGAAGACCACACCAGGTGCCACTCCTTTCAGCTAAGAACAGGAAACTGAGGCTACAATTTGCACAAGCTCATCGAAATTGGACAATTGAAGATTGGAAAAACGTTGCCTGGTCTGATGTGTCTCGATTTCTGCTGCGACATTCGGATGGTAGGGTCAGAATTTGGCGTCAACAACATGAAAGCATGGATCCATCCTGCCTTGTATCAACGGTTCAGGCTGGTGGTGGTGGTGTCATGGTGTGGGGAATATTTTCTTGGCACTCTTTGGGCCCCTTGGTACCAATTGAGCATCATTGCAACGCCAAAGCCTACCTGAGTATTGTTGCTGACCATGTCCATCCCTTTATGACCACAATGTACCCAACATCTGATGGCTACTTTCAGCAGGATAATGCGCCATGTCATAAAGCTGGAATCATCTCAGACTGGTTTCTTGAACATGACAATGAGTTCACTGTACTCCAATGGCCTCCACAGTCACCAGATCTCAATCCAATAGAGCATCTTTGGGATGTGGTGGAACGGGAGATTTGCATCATGGATGTGCAGCCGACAAATCTGCGGCAACTGTTTGATGCCATCATGTCAATATGGACAAAATCTCTGAGGAATGCTTCCAGCACATTGTTGAATCTATGCCATGAAGAATTGAGGCAGTTCTGAAGGCAAAAGGGGGTACAACCCGTTACTAGCATGGTGTACCTAATAAAGTGGCCGGTGAGTGTATATGCCGCACTTCATGCAAACCAGGAGGATTGAATTCAACTCAATCCATTTAGTTCCGCTAAAGGGTTAAAACCTCCGAGGTTGAGTTTCGATTTGATTTTTGATCAATCATTCACAAACCAGATTGAAATGGAACTTCCACAAAAAGCTATTAGCAATAAAGCATTTTGCAGTGAAACCCACAAACTACAGGAACACATTCCTGACTGGGGAGAAGGAGACTCGGTAATACTTTCCAACAGATCACGTGGTGGACGCCTAAAAAAGAATTCAGAAAACTCAAAAAATATAAGTGATTGTTTCTCCGTCATTTAACTTAACCTTTGCTGAATCTTCTTTCTGGCTGTAGCTCAACAGGCTTGGACTATAGGAGCCTAAACTATTATAGGTTTAGAGCCCTGACATATGTCGCTGCAACGCACAAAAACATGAGCCTTTAAAAGCCAAAATGTTAAAAGCTGTTCCATACATTACAATGCAGCCAAGCCGCAATGTCACTCAAAAAATGCCAGGAAATAATAGTGTTAAAACGTACCTGTCATTTTACTCAAATCTGAAAAATAAAGTATGTGTGGACTTATAATTTAAATGCTACCCATTGTATTCTTAGTCAATTTTTGGCTTATACCTCTCCGCCCACCCCTTCGTCACATTGCCCACATCTGGTGCAGTCCTTCTTGTGATCCACTTTATTCTTGGGGGGTCCATCTGCAGTGTAAGAAGTCTGGCATTAGTGAACTGTAAGTGCTGGGAGGTCCTGTGCCTGAATTCCCATTATGCATTGCATACGCACGGACCACTGTAATGTTAACCCTTTACTATCCCCCATTCAAATCAATTCTGGCTCTGCATGCAGCCATATATCCTAGGTGTCATATACATGCAGTCTGGAAATACACATGCACAGTGTTGCTATAGACAGTAGTAATGTAACGTCAGTACAACGTGATCCGCATATCTAAGCAAAAGAGGATAGTTGTGACTTCAGATGGTATCAGAACTCTGTAGCTTGCTTTCAATGGGGAAGAGAAAAGCTTTAATATTAGGAACAATACTGGGCATTCTGCAGTGGGAGGGTTTGCACAATAGTAAAACTCTGTCCCTACTTCCTGCAATCTATCTCAGTGTCTGGGCTGCTAGAGACAGACTTCAATTAACAACAGCCAGAGGAGAAGTTAAAGAGGATCTTTCATGTCCTCAGTCACATGTGGTTTTATATACCGCTAGAAAGCAGACAGTGCGCTGAACTGTTGACTTTCCAGTTATGTGCCCCGGGGCAAGAGCTATTGATGCTGTTACCGATATCTCTTCACTGTCAGAAGGGCGTTCCTGAAAGGCTAGGTGGGCTGTGAGGAACGCCCCTCCTGACATTACTGTCCGTAGTGGTGTACGGTCAGAGGGGCATTCCTTACTGTGCACCCATGACACTGAATGGTGAGGAATGCTCCCTTTCCTTCCCCGACTATACTCATCCATAGTCTGTGCTATGGACAAGTACTGTCCGGAGGGGCATTCCCAACTAGACTGCCAGGGACACCCTTCTGACAGTTAAGAGCTATCAGTAATTGCACCGACAGCTCTTTAGGTGTGTTGCTCCAGGGTGAGGTTGCCTTAATGCCCATTTCTGAAACAGGGTATCATAAAGAGGACCATTCACCAGCTGCACCAACTTAAACATCCTTTGATAGTTGCTGCTCCACTGACTCCATCACACTTGGGTTTTTATCTCTAGCTCCAACTGTTTCTGAGAAGTCCTTTTTGCTAGTGTCAGCACTATTATCTTCTCTATTGTCAGGTAGGTGGTCCCTGTCTGTCTGCTCTGGAAAAGGACTGCCCACTTGACAGTAGAGAGCTTAATGATATGTACTGAATGGTGAAACTAGCCCCCACCATTCCAGAGTAATCAATGCAGTTAAAGAAAAAATTCAACTGCTTCAACAGCTGTAGAAGGATGCAGAGAGTTGAAGTTGGAGGAGGTGATGAGGACATGAGACAGTCTAACCTCTCATGTCCTCATTAATATGCAGTTTTATATACCGCTAGAAATCCTGCAATGCAATGAATTCAGCGCACTGTCGGCTTTCTCTGTATTTCCCTTGGCGCTGGAGATATTGGTGCCATTAATATCGGCACCAATATCTCCCTACTGTCAGAAAGGCAGGCCTTAGGGCCTATTATCATCGCAGGGCTGTGAGTAATGTTCTTCCCTGACTGTACTCTAACACAGCCTTGTACTGTCAGAGGGGGCATTCCTTACCATCAAGTGATGACTAAATGAACAGCACCAATATCTCCAGCCCCGGAGCATATACTGGAGAAGCCGACAGTGCACCGTCTGCATTCTAGAAGTATATAAAACCGAACATTGATGAGGACATAAAAGGCCCTGTTTAAAGAGGTTGAAATACTGCAGAATAGGTGGTGGGTCCTAGTTAATCCCTCCAATATATTGTGTAAATGTCTATATAACATATAGGTCTATGACATTTTCCTTCAACGGGAGGGATTGCAGTAAACAAACAACGGATAGTCAATTAAAGAAGTGAGATGTCAGCTATGAAGGTCTGAGCAGAAGTGAGATCTAAAGTGCATATGTCTTCAGGCTTCCAAATATCTAATGTACAGTCTAAAATACAAAACTAAAGCGAATCTGTCACGTGGAAATGCAGTCAGGCTTACGAAGCAGACCGGCATCTAGCCTTATGGAAAGGAGAAAGTACAACTAGAAATATATTGAGTTACACCTCTGCTTATTCCGGGATTAGGAGTCCAGTGGGTGGTCCTATAGTTTTGTAGGAAATGAAAAAAATACAAGTTACAAGTTTCCCACAAAACTACTGTATGTGCCACAGTATTCAATATTATTTGTGAGATTTTTCTAGTACATTTTCACAAAATAGCATGTATCCTGTTGTGGGGTACATTAACCAGTTGCATCAGAAATTAAAGGATTTGTCCAGGATTAGAAAATATGCTGATTCTTTGAAAATGAGCTGCACTTACTCTTCTCGGGTAGCGATGCTGCAGCTCAGTCCCATTCTAAGGTGCAGCATTGACTGTGACCAATGGACATGATGTCGCTACTTAAAGGGGTTGTCCCATCTCAAGGATCCTATCTATACAGCTAGCTTATGTGGATTTAAGACTTTTCCTAAATACAATGCTTCAGCAAAACTGCTTTGTTTGGCTACTGAGATTATTCACTTAATTGTTCACACTGCGTTTCCATAACCACGGACCTGGGGATGATCTTATGTCTCCGCCCAGGACAAGTGACATAGCTCCCTGCTCCAGGAGGGGAGGGGGAGCTGAGTGCTCGGAGCAGCTTATATTTCTGCACGGTTTATCTTCCAGTTATCAGGTCGTCTAAATGAATTTTGCTGATAAAGGCTGAGACAGGGAGTCTGTTACTAAATGTAAGCACAGACCTAAAACTGAGTTTATTGCAAGCTGATTCTTGTTCCCATACCTCCCAACTGTTGAAGAACCGAAAGAGGGACAAAGTGTACGGCACATGTAGTGCGTAGCGGCAAATTTAGCTCCACCAACTTTTCTTTTGACTCTGCCCACTCATTAATTTTTCATGTGCAACCACACAGTATAACCCTCCTACAGTCACACGACAATTATATTTCCACCCTTCCATATCTTCGGACACAGATCTGAGTTGAAATCGGGACATACTTCCTGCCAACCGGGACCGCGGGACAGAACACCGAAATCGTGAATGTCCCACGAAAATCGGGACGGTTGGGAGGTATGTTGTTCCTGTAGCATGTAAATTTGGGATTCTCATCAAATCCAGCTCTGCTACATCAGCTTCATATTGTGCATCTTCCAGCAAGACAGCAAGTGAAACCCTGCCCACCAACTTACCGAGAAAACCAGGAAGTGAACAGAGCATACAGCCTTCATGGTGGTGTACAAGCGAGTTGGGACAACCCCTTTAAGACGAAGTGGAGCTGTTTGAAAAGAGAGCAGACATATTTTCTAATCCTGGATAATCTCTTTATAGCCAGTTGTAACTTGCACATCAATCTGTAAAACGGGACAGTGGGCACGGTTTCTGTGTGGGCACATTTACAGTATGAATTGCAACTTTTTAAAATGTCACAGAATGTCACAGGTTCCCTTTAAAGAGGAAATGCACTTCAGATACACGTCAAAGGGGCTGAGGTGCTCCACAGAATGAGCAATCCTTACTTATTGAATTTCCACGACAATATTTTAAGCAAGGAATCATTGATGTGAAAGGACCACTGCTCAGAATGTCCTGGCAGTCAGCAACAGCGTGACAGAAATGCTAAATTCTAGGAACTCCGGCGTTCTGTTACACAGTTACTATCGGTGCTGCTTGAGAAGGATTACAAGGGATACCATCAGAATGCAGCTAGATAAAAATCTGAGCAGCTATGTAAATACGCTGCACTGCTTACTGTTCCTAGGTTGCAGAATGATCAGACTACAGCTGCATTTACAATTCGGCAGGCATCGGCATTGAGATCTCACAGTATTTCTGGCTGGCTTAATGTCTTCACATAGCTATTACTGGGCGATTTGCATTCTAGAAGTGCAGTCTATACAGTTCTCTTGTGAAGGGAAAAAAGAACTACCCTATTACATTATAGAATCTTTTCTAATCTTATATGGACATGTATGACAAATAGGTCTCAAAATGCATCATATTTATCGCAGTGGCTGTCGCTGGATGACAAATCTGGTGCATCTCTAGACTGTCGAGCCTAAGTCTATACCAGCTGGTTTGCGCAAGAATTTTGAGCCACAATTACACAGTCCAGTCCATATTAATGTGACTGCCTGTCAAAATCCAGAATAACCACCATTGGCAGAGCGGACCGCTGCGAGACGTGCAGGAAGAGAGGGGATGTTGTGATGATATCACTGGGATGTTGAGCCATGCCGACTCCAGTGCCGTGGCCAGCTGCGCTAGGTTACGTGGTTGAGCATCCATGGCGCGACAACAACCTGATCGAGGTGGTCCCACAGATTCTCGATTGGGTTCAAGTCCGGGGAATTTGCTGGCCAAGGGAGTACGGTAAACTCATCCTGGTGCTCCTCGGACCACGCACGTACACCGCGAGCTTTAAGACACGTTGCATTGTCCTGCTGGTAGATGCCATCATCCTGAGGAAAAACATTTTGCATGTAGGGGTGAACATGGTCCACGAGGATAGATCCATACTTGTGTTGATCCATCGTGCCTTCCACAATGATGAGTGCACCCAGATGGCTGATGACACGCGCCTTCTGCCATTGGTTATTTAACGTTGACGTCAAAAGTAAGTGGTGGTCACATTAATATGACCGGACTGTGTATATAGTGCCCCTTTTTACACCATCACCTTTTCTGTAAAGTTCCCTTTCTAGCTACAACCTGCCCCATTGTCATTCAAATAGTGGTAAAATGTGGTATGGCGCCAACAGTCGATCCCCCAAATGGGTCAGATGTTTAGAGGTGACTGTGTACTATGAAGGTTAACAGAGCCAGAAGCCCGGAAGTAATAAACTCCATGCCCTATATAGTCGCCAGCGCTAGTATTGCAGCTCAGTCCCCACTGACTTCAATGAGAGTTGAGTTGTAGAAATGGCACCCAGCCAAATGCTTCCAGACCTTGCAATGTATAGTAAAGGGACCAGACATACCCCTGACTAGCTGATCCATGTTGGCACCACCACAGATATTTAATTTAAAAACAAACAAAACATGGATAACTTGTATTGCAGACACCGAGTGGACTCCATTATAGTCAATGGAGTCCACCGGTGTCCGTTTGTAACAGCTGTTGTAGTAGTCAGGCTCTATAGTCATCGACGGACCCAAGCGACAGAGTATGAGCCTAGTATAATACTATATATAAGCTGTAAAATGGTACCGTGATGGTTTGGGGCGCATGCAATACTGTTTTACTACAATAACGAATGGACTTCTGACGTAGATAATGGGAATACAGTATTCTGTGTACATAATGGACTTATATATTTGCTTTAATATACACAAACACCAAGATCAAACAGCATGAATAAGAGCGGTATCGTGAGGCTTCCATATTGGCATACATATGGTGCCTTTCATCAATGTATCACACTGCAATAATTTAATTTAAGTGGCAGATGAATTAAGGATAATGAGATATAAATGCGCACTGTATGCGACAGATGGATCCAAGAAAAAAAACATTAAACACGGAATTGGTGCCAAAGAAACACAGTTGTCAGAATAGACTGACTTCTTCTGTGACAGATTGCATTAAAGTCATGAGTAACCATATCCATGCACATTACTGTATCACTTCTAGACGGGGATGTAAAGGTAAATGTTACATAGTAAGCACCGCAGATCTAACCTTGCCAATGATTAAACTTTGTTTTCCCCTTCTTCGAGGCATAATAATATTTCAGCAATGAATATCAATAATATATTTGACGTTGCAGCCACCTTATCACATGGCCTTACCCGCTGGATCAATGCCCACTGTAAATTACTGCCTGAAGATCTCAATGTGGACGGCAAGATTTACTCCGCGTTTAATTGCATGGATGAAAACACAAATTATTCTGCCTTTTAATTAAACAAGGACAATATTTATTGATTCAGTATCCCTGGTATAGGCATTGGCTAGTGAAAGAAAACTTTCCTTCAGTAAAGATAACGCTCTAGACTAGAAGTGCATTAGGAGGAATCTGCTATTATCGGAAGCTCCTTCTACAAAGGGTCTAGTAAGATTAAAAAATATATATATTTGCCCCCTTCTAAATGTCACCTGATTTTGCATGATCATCAAGTGAATGATCGTATATGTATAAAAAAAAAAAACAAAAAAAAAAAAACAGAATTTCAGAAATCTTATTCAAATAACATACCAATTGGTTTTTGGGCAGGAACCGTGTGATCAAGAGGAACCGGTGAGGAGGTTTGTGGGCACTTCAGGGTGCCGGGGGAATATGGAATCGGGGCCTACTTTGATGGATTAGATTAGATACATAGCTTGTTACATAGTTACTATGATAAGAATTCAGTCACTGGCTTTTTTAATGAATTTAATGAGTTTTACTTCGTCCTAACTGGCAGCCATTCATAAAGGAGTCAGAGTAGGAGTCAACGGGTAAGTTCACACAGGGTTTTTTGGTCAAGATTTTGAGGCCGTATCCGCTTCAAAATCTTGACGAAAAAGACGGTTCCCATTGAAATCAATGGGAGCCGGTCATTTCCTTTTTCCGCGAGTGGTTTGTTCCTGCCCGCAGAAAAAAGAAGCGAGCTGCCCTTTCTTCAGGCGAGTTCCGGAGCTGAGTCAGCCACGGCTCACGACACCATCCTCTGGACAAGGCCTATTCATTTGGGCCTAATCCGGAGCGGAAAGCCGCAACAGGATGCCAGTGCACTGCGATGGAATGTGTTCACGCGGAACCCCGTGTGAACTAGTCCTTCAGGTCCATTCACATGGAGTTTTTTGGCGAGGAAAAAATCCGCTTCAGGAATTAGGAAATTTTATTTTTTTTTCTCCAGCACAGTGTATGGAACTTGAAAAACCTCTAGCGGCTTTTTCACATGGCTTTTGCCAATTCCACGTGGATGTTCCCATTGACTGCGTTGGTTTTTGCAGGTGGAATCCACCTGAATGAGGTTTTTTTTTCCGCTAGCGCAAAAAATGTGCTAGTGGGGAAAAAAGCTAGCGGAACCCATAAACCTCTACGGGGAGGCGTTTTTTTCCATGTGGATTCTGACACTGATTCAGCTCCACAATCCTTGCCAAAATACTCAGTGTGACTGGACCCTAAGGCTGAAGCACAGCGTTGCAGAAATGCAGCTTTTTTTTTGTTGCAGGTTTTTTGAGCCAAAGTCAAGAATGGATTGGACAGAAGGTAGAAGTATAAGAGCTTCCTAGATATTTCCCATTACTTTTTTAGCCACTCCTAGGTTTGGCTCAACAAACTGCAGCAAAATCTGCAACAAAAGAAGCTACGTTTCCGCAACGTGGGGCCTCAGCCTAAGTATCCTTCAGTAAGCGACCCCTTTATGAGGCCACCTTGTGGTATACAGGAAGTACAGGAAGGGGCAATGGCTTACTACATTACTTACAGATGAGTCAGGAGAGTGAAAAGTAACTAAAATGCAGAGGAAAGGTTTTTAATAAGTCTCCTGCAGTATTAACCATCTTTCCTTTCACTGACTAATGTAAATTTTCCTTAAGATATTGCTAAATAATTCTGAATAAGAGATGATTTGGGGAAATACAAGAATTTGCCTTGAACGCTGACAGCTTAATTATAGCCATTTTTAACACGCACAGCTCCGCATTTATACAATATAAATAAAATCTGGCCTAATGCATTTTACTGCTCTCTGCCGGGTTAAAGAAAAAACACACAAAAAACAGGCAGCGTATAATTTACTAAGACTTCTTAATGTTTCCTGAAGCACTTAAACATTTCTAATGCTTGATATTCATGCGTTCTACCGCAGAGGCTAGAAAAGCAGAAGGTTATGGGACAGGGGTCAGCAAGCTGCGACTCTCCAGCTGCTGAGAAACTACAACTCCCAGCACGCTCCATTCACTTCCATGGGAGTTCCAAGAACAGCAGAGCGAGTATGCATGCTGGGAGTTGTAGTTTTATAACAGCTGGAGTGCCTACCCCTATTATAGGAGAACGCACCTCTCAAAAGTTAAAATAGCTTCATTGTAGGTAAAGTAAAGCATGCTAGGCATCGGTGATGGGGTACAGGATGAACAATGCATTGACATTTGGGCACAGAAGAGGAGATGTTAAAGGGAAACTGTCTGGAGCTTCAATCTGCAACTCGCAATACCGAGAGACTCCCTCATATTAGAGAGCAATATTTGTGGGGGGGGGGAAACGTAACATAAAAACATAACCTAAAAACAAGCTAGGAACAGAGAGAAGAGTCTATTGTGTGACCTCTGTCCAACTTGCTCCCACTGACTGACAGGTCTCTGTGTAAAGCCATAAAGGGCAGGGACAAGCCACACAAAAGACTTCCCCTTCCATTCACATCTCATTGTAAAACCTATGTTTTCTCTAAAATGACATTAATTTTCAAGTAAAATGTAGCTCTCCATAGTGACAGACTGTCTAGATTGCATGGTGCCCTTGGATTGTTCAACAGGAATCCCCAAGACAAGTTTATATTAAAGTTTGCCTTCACACAGTGCAGTTAAAATGAATGGGAAAAAAAAAAAATGAATGCAGTTTTGATATTTTTGCTGAATAGGTTTCAAAACTTAAAGTGCACCATTAAACTGCATCTATTTTGTCCACTGCAGTTAATCCAATGCACTGTGCAAAGGAACGTGGGAAGAATATGCAAATCTGACTTCCATGATGGAGCGAAGTGGAGCGCTCGTGGCTTAATAAGACTCCACACACCTAAATGGTAGTTCTCTCCCTATGGAGTGACGATATCCCCTCAACCTGGTCTAAGCCTCTCACCTCTGCCAGATCAGTCCTCTCTGTACCAAGCTGATGAGATGCAAGTACAACGAAACAGCTGTCCTTGGCTGAGAGACTGTATCTGGTATAATCCCAACATCATTGCAAACAAAGGCCTCTGAGAAGGTCGGCATAATGTTAAAGGGAGCGCCCTCTATTGGATTGCTTGACTGAGACTCTGTCTTCCTAATTACATCATGGAAGATAGACTTGCACATTCTCAGTCAGCGCCCTCTATTGGTGTGCATACTTGAGGCGCTGGCTTCCTAATTACATCATGGAAGTCAGATTTTCATATCCTTCCCATGTTCATTTTCCTCCGTGTGAATGGACCCTTACAGCATAACCCTGAAGTCATCTGGTTTCTTGAGTTGCATGAAACTCAGCTTTCACTTACATGTCCCTCTATAATAGACAAGTATAAAGCAAAAATCTACATTTTGCAAGTAAAAGAAACATTTTAATATATTATAAAGACACGTACAGTTCTATTTTCATCCTGGTGTAGTACAGGAAAGAAAACTGAATTCTCACATAGGATATAACAGAACATCTCCAGGTCCATTTATTTGCAATGGCTAGCAGCACATGTAGCCAACCTTTGCATGTCTATGTAATATCCAAATCTGTTTTTCAAGATGTAAATAGGAAAACAGTACCTAGCAGAGGCACTGTTTTCCTATTTACATTTTGGAAAACCGATTTGCATATTTTTCCCATAATCCCCCAGTGGAGCAAAAAAGGCTTTTGTAAGTCTCCATACGCCTGTGAAGGCGCTCTCTCCTTAAGGAGTGATATTATCCCCAGAACCTATGCAATATCCCTTTAGGACTGAATTGCCCTACAGATATCCAGCACATTGTGCAATGCAGCTTTCTCAGCTTCAGTAAGACGAAGGGTGGGGGCCTGAATTCGGAGTTAACCTGCTGCATTAATACGGTGCCAATATAAAGAACAGTGCTGACATGATAATATAAAGTTAGAAAGGTCAGTGGCTGGCATCCGTTCTGTAAAATCCGGCACCGTTTCAATGGCCATAGGAAGATGGATTGCTGTTAAAACATTCGGTGTTTGCCAGTGGGGCTCTACTAAAAAGCTAAGGGACCTAATTGAATCCCTTCACTACTTAGCAATGTATTGCAGTCCCTGCAGCAGTAAAGTGGTTGTGTAATGTGCAATTCAGTTCAAATGCAAATGCTATTATTCTGCGCAATGGCAATGCTATTAATAATGGACAAAACACATTCTCTAGTAATTATACTGTATATCTGCAGCATAACAGTTGAATTGCTACATTTTTTAGCACAATGGCCTGGACGAGCTTCCAACAAAGTACAGAAAATAAGATTTCAAGGTTGCAGGACCTTAACAATGGTAAATGGCATAAAGAACAAAAACTAAAACCGCTCGCTGGAGTTTTATTATTACGTTAAAGAGAAAGTCAGTTGCGATAAAATCTACCCAATGTAACCAGAGCATTTCTTACATTGCTGCAACACATATGGTAACAAGCCAGTGACATAAATACATACATTATATTGTATGATATTCAGCAAACACATATATATGCACACATGCATAGGGATGTAACTAGGAATGACGGGCCCCATAGCAAGAGCTTGCCTGGACAATGTGTCCCCTGCCTTCCCTATCCATACATAGTATAACTTTTCCCTTTCCTAGCCCCCACAAAAGTAGAAAAAGTAGAACATCCCCTGTACTGGCCCTCCACACAGTAAAAGACCTTCTCGACTGTTCTCAAATATGGTATACCGCCAATTGCTGATCGCACACACAGTATACTGCCTTCTTTACAGCCCTCGCAACACACAATATACTGCCCACCCACCCCACAGTATACTGCACGCTTACAGGCCCCCATACAGTAGAAGCCTCCTTACAGTACACTGAGTTTTTTGTGGGAGGACTTTGACGCAAAATTTGCCTCAAAATCAGCCTCCCATTCATTTCAATGGGAGTCACTCACAGTTTTCTTTTTCCCGCTAGCGATTTTTTTTCAGCTAGCGGAAAAAAAATTGCAACATGCCCTATCTTCATGCGGATTTCGCAGGTGAGTCAACTGTGGCTTGAGACACCCTCCTGCTTAAGCCCATTCATCTGGGCCTAACCAAGAGCGTCCCGTCACGGCTAGCCGCGCGAAAAAGTCATATGGTGGAAAAGGTTTCCGCGATGTGAACATACCCTTACAGATACGGTTACCTACTTCATTACTCCTGCTTACCAATCCCTGCTCCTCCTAACCACCTCATCCGCTTCACCCCTCAGCCTCTTCCTGCATGTTACATCCCAATGCTGAACAGCGTCACAACATCACAACATCAAGGACACAACGTCCGGGCGCTGAAATGTCAGGATAAACTGTGTAGCGCCCACTGGAGGCTGAAGGTGAAGCGGAGCTGGCGGGAGTAGGAACAGGAACCAGTAAGTGAATATGTTATAAACAATAAAAGAAACAGTAGGGGCCCCCTAAGGTCATGGGCCCCATAAAAACCACTACAGCTGCTGTGACAATTGTTCCGCTTTGGAAATCGCAGTATGTCAGTTATATCTACGGAAACGCCGGCGGCTTCCCCGTAGATATAATTGTAACAAAAAGTCCGCGGAGGAAAACTGTAAACTTTCTGTTTAAAGCGCTGTAGGAAGAACCGCGATGCGTTCCCGCCGTGGTTTTTCCCGCAGCGCTTTATAGCTGTGAATAGTCTTGTGGGGCTTTAGCCTTACATTGAATTGAAAGTTCCAGTGGCTATAGCTGTATCCAGATGCATAGTGTATCGCATAGTTGGCGCCATATGGTGTTCCTGGACGCATACACTTACCACTAATTTAGGGCTGCACGTGTACTATCATTGCTTCTAATGGGAAAGAACAGGTGTGTCCCGGAAATATCAATAACCACTTGTTTCCAGAAGCATGTCGCAGCAATTCTGGGTTGTGATTTGTGGTATATGACTTTAGTATAGTGGTCGTCAGCTTTACAATTAATGTGTCGCACTGCAAGTACTTTATCTTTGACTTTTTAATTGAAATCGGCCCTAAAGGTCCTTAAAACTATATAAAATACATTTATACATAATGTGCATAGGTACTCCTTTGTCTTTAGTGGATACACAAACACCACACTCACATACTTAGAATTTACAAGTGGATATTTTTGCATTTAGAAGAATTTTTTTTTTTTTTACATACAAATTCATTAAATTAATTCAACATTCCAGGAAATAAAGAAGACAATCACTGTGTGATATCATTGTGCTGGTCCCGGTCACCCCAGTGCTATGTATTCCATTTTTATTTTGGGTAATCAGAAACAGCATGCGATCACACTGTGGATGACTTAACCTGTCCTCCCTGCTGGTGAAATGGGATATTATTTTGCAATATCCAGTAAAAGGCTATACAGTATCTATAATAGTTATTATTGTGCATTTTAAGACAACAAGGACCATCCAAATACTGTAACCATGTAAACACGGCCTCAAAAGATCTTGAAATTAAGTGAATAAAACCTCAGATGAGCAACAATGCATGACAAATTACAAAGTGTCTTGTTTAACAAGCGCTAGGTCAAAATTCTAAAGTAGTGCGTAAAAACTTTAAGAGGTTTTCCGGCCAAAAAATAAATTTTCAAAAAAGGTCCATTAGTGCTATGAATAGGTTAAGGGTCCATTCACCCAGAGGAAATGGGAGGCTTTCAGTGCTGAAATTCTACACCAAATTCTTCACCATTTTCCTCTGTGTGAATGGATCCAATAAGTGCACCCAAATACCGTTAGCAGTGCTTTGAGTGATTTCTGGGTTTCTCTGTGAGCTCCTGGCATCTTCTTCATTTGTTTACATGGGTATCTTCCTGTTCTGTTTTCCTACAACTACTATGATGCCTTGGGGACTCAGAGCCGACTCACACCACTTCCCTCTCTCACTCCCTCCCCCTCCTTTTATCACTCACACCCCCTCCCTGTTTCCCTAGCTACTCCACACACTACTAGCCCTTCCTACCTAACTTTAAAAAAGAAAAAAGAAACGTACACCCTTCCTCCTGTGTTGTGCCAGGAAGAACTGCACCAGAAAACAGGCAAGTATGATGGGGTGCAGGGGTGGGTTAGTAATGCTGACATTCTGTTTCCCCCCCTCTGGGAAACGGAACATCACCAGAAAATGTGTCTGGAGTGGTTACATGACTGCCCCGATGATTTAGGTGATGATAGATTTTTGGTACAGTAAGTAATTTAGAAGGTAGGCAGGAGGAGGGTGTTTAGCTTTAGATTATAAAGATCAATTTATCCCGGAGAACCCCTTTAGGTATACCCTTACTATTCCCATAGGAATTAATGTTAAAGGGGTTGTCCCATCACAAAGATCCTACCTATACTGCTAGTTTATGTGGATTTAAGACTTTTCCTATATACATTGCTTTATCAAAACTGCTTTGTTTGGTCGCTATCTTAATTTATTCACTTCATTGTTTACACACCGTTTCTATGGCCATTGGGATTATCTGCTCATTTGTCAAGTGATGTAGCTGCCTGCTCTCAGAGGGGTAGGGAGGGGCTGGAAGCAGCTCTGAGCTGTTTGTGTCAGATAAGTGGCGGAGCTTCTCAGATAGGGGAGGTGAGAGTTCTGGGATTTCTGAGCTCTTATCAGTCGGTTTAATTGAATTTGGCTGATAAGGGCAGAGATAGGGAGTCCGTTACCTCTGTATGTAATGCAAATTGACTCAAATCCAACTCTGCTACATCAGCTTCACACTGTGGTAATTCATTTACAACCAATCCCATGCAAGTGAAGCCCTGCCCACCAATGTGCCAAGAAAAGCAGGAAGTGAATAGATAACAGCCTGCAGGTTAGTGAACAAGTGTCATGGGAATACCCCTTTAAGCATCATCAGCTGGTGTGACCACCTTTATAAAAGCCAAACTTTAGACAGTTTCATTGATCTGGAGTATTCATATGTTTGTTAACATAATGCCAAAGAGGAGAGACATCAGCAATAATCTTAGAAAAGCAACCTCAAATAAATGTACCCTTTGAGGCAACTGGGTTTTTGCATTCTAGTTATTGTATTATGAATTTGTATTTACCATGTTCTATTTTATACTTAGAAGTATGTACACAGTCCAGTCACATTAATGTGACCTCCTGTCCCCATTCGCAGAGCAGACCGCTGCAAGACATGCAGGAAGAGAGGGGATGTTGTGACGATGTTTAGTGGGATGTTGAGCCATGCCGACTCCAATGCCGTGGCCAAATGCGCTAGGTTACGCGGTTGAGCATCCATGGCACGAACAACCCGATCAAGGTGAACCACCAGATTCTCAATTGGGTTCAAGTCCGGGTCTGCAAGGATACATGCATACTTGTGTGTATCCATCGTGCCTTCCACAATGATGAGAGCACCCAGATGGCTGATGACACTCGCCTTCTGCGATTGGTTATTTAACGATGATGTCAAAAGTAGGCGGTGGTCACATTAATATGACTGGACTGTGTATAGTCTGGATACTGTATTGTGAAGTTGTATTTACTTTGTACAGTCCCATAGCTTTTAGTGTTGTAGTGTTGGGTAATAAACATATCTTATTACAGTGTAATGTTGTGGGGGGTAATCGCATTAATACAAGGGAAAATGAGATATAAAAAGGAACTATGAGTTAATGATAGTGATGAGATATTAATAACCCCCCTATTAACCCTCCTTTAACATTGCTGTCTATTAATTTAGGAAGATTATAAAGCCAATAAGTGGTTAAGAAGAAATGTTGATGGTTACAGCCTGCCTTTACAATGGGATTATAATATTCCTGCAATGAAATCGGTCAAATTTAGTTATATCATATTCATTTAAAGACATTATGATTTTGTCCATAATGTAAGAGGTTACCTCTTATTGACTGCAATGATACAGACAAGACTCACACCAAACTAGAAAGAAACTGCAAAGTTACCAACGGTAAAGCAGACAGGGGAGCGTAAAGGGTTATTCATGGCGAGGATAGAAATAGCGGCTTCTGTCTTTCTGATGTGATTGCGAGTTACAGAGATAGATGAACATGGCCATTCTACTCAGTTTCCATAACTCTGAAACTATTATGGAAACAATGTAGCACAGTGACTCCCAAAGTTAAGGGAAAAAAAGTAACTTATGTGGTTTTTGTAGCTCCTATTGAAGTCTACGGGAGTTACAGAAATCACACAGAACAGACAGGTTTCATCAAGAAAGGAATACTGATTTCTCTTATTTTAGTAAATATTTGTATCCCTCACAAAACAACAATCCTGGAAAATCTGTTCTTACAATTTTGCAAAGTGTTATTGCTCAATTACTCCTCAAATGTATAAATATCACTGAAGGGGAGTAGCTATAAAACTTTTAATGATGTAAAAATAAAAATAGTTCGACAAAAATTATAAATGAAGTGCGATAGTTAGGGTTGAGCCGATCTTGAGATTTCAAAATCGATTTTAAAATCCGATTTCCGATCATTTTCCAGCCGATCTCGATCGTGAAATTTGCTCGATCGCCGCTCCTAATCCAATCCTCAACCCTAGTCAATGCTTCTCTATGGGAAAAGTCACTTTTAGGGTTGAGCCGATCTTGAGATAACCTCCGATATCAATCCCGCTGGAAAAGATTGGGTCATGAAATTTACTCGATCGCTGATCAGAATCCGATCTTTTCCGATCCCGATCGCTCAACCCTAGTGACAGTGCTTCGGGTGTAAAAACAAGTGCCAAATAGATGAAGTGATGGCAATGAAACACACATCCAAATCTGATGGATGTTCAAACACTTAGAGCCTTGAGGTAATGGACTCAAAGCATCTAGTAGTAGCTCCAGAAGATAATGTAAATCCTGAGGCTAAGTTAGACACTGCCTAGATAAAAAGATAAGAGTAAATTACACAACAAATTGCCCCCTCTACGCATTTCACCCCTCTAATACTTTGGGATCATCAGGAGGAAAGTCTAAATAATAATGTGAAAAAACAAACAAATTCCAGTCAAAACTGCAGTCCCCGTAACGCCAATGGTGGGCCACGTTACTTCATTGGAAGCCTCACTTCGTTGCAAAAAGCACTTTCATGCGGAAACCACTTGGAAAACACACGGACCCCATTATAGTCTATGGGGTCAGTGTGGTTTCTTAGCTAACCACTTTTTAATGCGTTCGGTATTCACGGGCGGTCACTTTGCAAACCCATTCAAGTGAATGGGTTTGAAAATGGACTGCCGGGTTTCCATCCCTGGTCCAATTTCTCAGGGCAGAAGACGGAAATGCAGCAGGATTGCCTAAAGCGGACACGGGCGCCCTAACATTGCCCAGGCTCCTGGAAGATGTCCAAAAAAAAAAAAAAAAAAAAAACTTAAAAGTTTCTAAAGTTTTCAATTATTGCCTAAAGTTATTTTTTCTTTCTACTTCAAATTTGCCCGACAATCTGATGTAATCGTCACGAGGGACGTTAAATTTTACGACATTTTGTAAAGCCTTGAAAGTACAGCCAAACTGTAAATGAGATTTATACCGCTACTAGATACAAAAAATGTTTTGCATTGACCAGTCGAAGACCACAACAAAGTAAGTTATGTGGACATATTGTGCATTATGCAACGTCCTTATTGTGCGGCACAACAATATTAACACGATTAGAGGATTAGTTTTTTTTTGCACCAAATTCTCGGATTCATGGCCTATGTTACTTTGTTTCCTAAAGCTTCTATTAATTTTATAAATTTCCCAAATAGGAAAGAAAAAAAGAAGTTTAATGCAATAACAGGAGAGCTCAGTAAACCGTTTATTGCATACTACATCTTGCTTAGCTTGCTAATAAAACTCGTAAAATCCTCCGGCGTGAGCAGGGGCTAAATAAATCTCTGTGATTCAGTTTTATGACCTGACAGATTTTTCTTATTCTTTTGCTTTTCCTTTTCTTTTAATAAACATAAAGATAATATGCAATAGATAGTAAAAGTCAGATTAATTAAAAAAGAGCCATTGCCGAGATACTTTTAATCTCAACGATGCTGCGATTATCCACTGCCCTCCTTCCACAATGAGCTCGCAGTCAGACAATAAATTCACAGGGAAATTCATGATAACATCTGGTTTTTTTACATCGACGGAACACACACTAACCGTTGTAGTCTTTTATGGCTCTGCAGGTATACTCGTAAAGCTATCACTCTTTGTAGTACATACTTTGTTCCTTGTCCAGGCAAAATGGACACACATTTTTAAATCAAAATTTTTACACAAAATAAATAAAAAAAAAAAAAAAAAAAAAGTCACTCTCCTTTCCCCGATGATTCCCACCATGGTCTGGTCCTCCCGGTCTGTTGTTGTCTTCTAGCGGTAGTCACGGCTGTGGCCTCAGCAAAGGGCACCTGACTTCACTACCTGTGACATCCCGGGGTCTCTTCCTGAAGCTGCTGATTGGCTGTAGTGATCATGTGACCGCCGAGCCCAATGATTCGGGATGTCACAGCCGCTAAGGAGTTTCACTTTGAGAAGACACTGGAGCAGAAGTAGCAGACTGTGTCGGGAGGACACCGGTGCACCAGGGACAGGGGACTATGATTTTTTTTTTCACCTCCCCAGGCCTACTTTGAAAATAACATAAGTAGGAAAGAAAGTTTTTTTGGAGCTCACCATACATTCAGTTGAATTCTTCGGGGTGCACGAGACTTCTCCCTCGGACTCTGAGGGTTTCGACAAATGCAGGAAAGGGTAGAGAAAAAGTTTCCGCAACTCTCCGAAGTCAATTAAAAGTTAAAATTCGATTTTTATTCCATTATACAGTAAAAAAGAAAACATACAAAAGAAAGAGAAACAAAGAAAAGTAAAAAAAGAAAGCCTACGCGTTTCAGAAGCTACTGTTCCTTAGTCATGGCGTTTCTCTTTCTTTTGTATGTTTTCTTTTTTACTGTATAATGGAATAAAAATCAAATTTTAACTTTTAATCAACTTCGGAGAGTTGCGGAAACTTTGTCTCTACCCTTTCCTACTTTGAAAATACTTGATTTACGCAGACAACCTCTTTAACGTTACAAAGAACAATTCAAAACATAGCTTGACCATTGGACGGTTTTAATGAACCGTATTTTTTTTTTTTTTTTTTTTAGAAATATCAAATATTTTTTGATGTGTGCCTAACAGTGTGCTTAATACTACAGGGTGGGCCATTTATATGGATACACCTAAATAAAGTGGGAATGGTTGACGATATCAACTTCCTGTTTGCGGCACATTAGCATATAGGAAGGGGAAAACTTTTCAAGATGGGTGGTGACCATGGAGGCCATTTTGAACTTGGCCGTTTTGGATCCAACTTTAGTTTTTTTCAATGGGAAGAAGGTCATGTGACCATTTTATTAAGGTGTATCCATATAAATGGCCCACCCTGTATATAGTGTAACACATTCAAGAACGACTTGTCCATGTAGACAAAGGGAGTATGTACTAAGCTAAAAACACAAAAATTCTAGAAAAGATTAAGAGAGAGAGGCAAATTAAGAGGAATAATGAAATAGAAAGACATCGCCATGGACATTCTATGAAGAGGTAGAGAAACTTGGCCCATAAGGGTTTTTTTTAACACAAATTTCTGGCAACCAGCCCTAAGAATATCCCCCTTAAAGGGGCTCTATCAGCAAAATCATGCGGCTAGAACCCCACATATGCGTGAATAGCCTTTAAAAAGGCTATTCAGGCACCGTAAATGTTATATTAAACTACCCCCCGTTTTAAAATAACCTAAAAAAGAATGTGATCTACTTACGCATCGTGCACGCTGGGTGGGCATTCAGGGTGTGTCTTCATCTTCTTCCCCGCCTCTTCTTCCTCAGATGTCCTCGGGTCCTGTCCTCCTCCGGCGCTCGCGAGCGGACACTGATATAAAAAAATGGCCTGGGCGCATGCGCAGTAGCATGCGGGTGCTACTACGGCTACTGCGCAGGCGCCCAGGCCATTTTTTTTTACTGTATATCAGTGTCCGCTCGCAAGCGCCGGAGGAGGACGGGACCGGAGGACATCGCAGGAAGAAGAGGTGGGGATGAAGAAGACAGCACACCCTGAATACCCGCCCAACGTGCACGATGCGTAAGTAGATAATATTCTTTTTTAGTGTTTTATTTTAAAACTGGGGGGTAGTTTAATATAACTTTTACAGTGCCTGAATAGCCTTTTTAAAGGCTATTCACGCATATGTGGGGCTCTATCAGCATGATTTTGCTGATAGAGCCCCTTTAAAACCAATGTCACTCTCATATGAGAATTACCACAATTATCGTTGATTATGTAGATAATCTGTTTTCCTTTAGTCCTAACAGCAGCACAAGGCCCCACTATTGTGCTGCTGGTAGGGCGATAGGGAACCTTTTTTTTAGTGTTAACTCTATGTAACATGTATTCTCTATCGTCCTATCAGCAGCACAAGGCCCCACTATTGTGCTGCTGTTAGGACTAAGGGAAAACACATTATCTACATAATCAACGATTATGTGGCCTAAACGTCAAGACTTTCTTCTTATATCTAGGCTAATAGTTCCAAAAACAAGCCTTAATCCAAGGTTTCCATACCTGGTAAGTGATTTGTTCATAGGTGAACATTACTGAAAGGGACAGAAAGACAGGGCCAAGCGTGAAAATGTCAGTAATAAAGTCTAAGCTGCAATATTAGCAAATGCTTATTAGTAAAGACCATAATGATAATGATTATTATATTTCCTTATTAAGTCCAAACACAGCAGCAATCCATCACGTAATTAAAAGTCTATTATCTTCTTGGTAAGCCATTAAAATGAATGTATGTACAGAAGCAGAATAGAGCCCATGCTGTGCACCCCTGGGGAGCGCCTGATTTACATGTTTGAGAACTAACAGTCTTGAGTCATAACCAACCTGGTTATGACTAAAGACCATTAGGCCAGAACACGTTCCCCCGATGCTCCCCAGGGCTGCACTGCATGATATTATGTATGTGGTAGATGCTTGTAGATGACTAAGTAATGACTTAATGAAATTCTGGATCTGGACTGTGCATTACAGGCTGGATCAAGGCGAGATGAGATGATCGCTGCTTTGCCACAAAGTTAGCCAAAACAGTTTAAGGCCGAGCCCTCACGTGATGTAAGCAAAAAAACTGCGGCGTTTTATAACCCCATTCGCACGTCACAGAAAAATACGCGGAGCGGAAATGCTATAAATTCCAAAACCAATTTTACACTTTGAAAAAGGTCACAGAATCAGCAAGTCAGTCTTCTAATCGCATGACCTGCCAGAGGACCTGTTGGGTGGCAGAATCAGTAACAAGTGCATTGGGTGTATGAACTCACCCTCCTCCATACATCAATATGCCCAGTATTAATTTTGGCACTATACCTCTAGAAAACAATACCTCTTTATCTCCAGTATTGTTCAGAAAACCCAATTGTTATATTTTTTGTTATTTATTCCATTTCTTTCCTTCCCTAAGCACTATCTAGTTTATCAAAAGTATCGCATTATACTGAACCAATTAATTACATTTAATTAAACACAATAACTCGTACTTTTACTTAAATGTTGTGCACACCTTTGGATGATTTTTTTTTATTTATTTTTTTATTATGGACAAAAAAAAAATATTATTTTTGTCATTTGCTATTCATCTGTTTTTCTGATTTACCAGGGACTATTCAACACAGGAACCCGCTGGGCAAATGAGTGCGACAAGCCAAAGACTTCATAAATGCCTCTATTCTAAAATCCAATGACAGAAAATAAGAAATGAACAGAAGCATTCAGAACATTTTCTAGAGAAATTATTAATTTTGCTTGTCCATGTTAAAAGGAAAGTGGACATTTACAAGGCATATTATGGGAATTAAGTTGGGAATCCATTTGGTCATTATTTTTTCAAAACATGAAAATGAATAAAACTGTAATATCACCGTAATAGTACAAAAATACCTTTATTAAAAATATAAATACAGCTATTAGTGGCCCGAACAGTATCAACTGGCGCCCATGAAGGTGGAATTCATTTTTCTTTTACCAGAAGTAGAAGTTGAAATTTTTTTTATAAAAAAGTATAACCTGCTAAAACTCAAAGTCACAGCATCAAGTCTTCCCTGTAGCAAATAATAGATATATATGTAGAAGGAACAGTGTCTGCAGACACCGATCTAGTTAAAAGAAAAGCATTAATGGTGGGCCTCACAGAGTCAGTGGGCCCGGGGCAGCCACCCCCTCTGCCCCCCTTTCCCTGCTTGCTATGCCTCCGTTTATACCTATCACTGATCTTTGTGCTGCAGTATTGCGCATAAAGAGATGTATAGTATGTATATACTATAAGTAATGAAAGGCTCCTTAATTTTATTTAACTGAGGCTCTAAAACGGACTTGGTTTACAAGACTTCCCCAAAAGTAACAGAATAGGCATGTACTAGTACTTGTACCTCTGTCACGGTTGGGTCAAAGCCTGAACAACCGTGGTACTGAATGCTGCTGCACTACTATGGAAACGGGGTAGGTAAGCTGTCCTCAGTGCTACGACGGCTGACTAGGCCCTGCCTGAGGGTGTTGGTCAGCTGAACCTGAGCTAAGCTCTGCTCCGACAACTACTGACTCTCTAAATGCGAAAACCTAACAGACAGGTAGGATGAGAGCTGAAAGAGGCTAGGGACTGGGAAACTAGAGGCAGTCACCCCTAGCAAAAGCATAAGTGCAGCTGCAAACAGTACTAACAAGGATGGGACGTGCTGGAGAACTAACAGGTACAGCAGAACCATAAACACACAACAGGAATTGAGGAGAGGAAAAGTGGAGTAGTGAGGAAAGGGTATCACAGGACAGGGGCAAAATAAACCTGAAACCCAAAACAGAAACTCACTAATACCAAACAGTGACAGAGAGCAAGAAATGCAGGACAAGGGTTAAGTGGAAATGTTGAGGGTAAAACAGACTCTCACAAAGAACAAAACTCACACCACTTCCAATTCAGCTCCTGAAACTGTACAACTCCCACTAACCTCTCTTACTAAACTGGGCCAAGAATCCTAGCTGGTAACCACGAAAACTGGCAAGAACTCAAGCCAGCTGCCAGCCTTTTACAAACCTCGGAAAGACTTGATAGGTTGATGACAATTACACACACCTGAGACTCACATCTACGGAGACACAAAGCAAGCTCGAGTAGACACTGTGGCAGATACCCAACCACTATCCCAACAGCTCAGTGGCAAAGAGAATAACCAGAGAGTCACAGGACACCGGCTCAAATCACCAGACAAACACCACCAGAAACTACACAACCATTTTATAAAACTCAGATCCTGCCAACCTCACTGCATATCGTGGTGGTCCTGGAGATTGGATCTCCATTGGTTGAACAATGATAGCTTACTCCAAGGAACGGCCATCAATGTTTAAGTACAGGTGAACCCTTATGGATTGGAACTGGCAGGTCAAAGTGTCCATCTAGCAGGAAGAAAACAAAAGAGGACAGGAAGACAAAAAAAACAAAAAACAAAAAAGACACTCACAGATTCCTTGCCACTGCATCTAATGCTTCTTGCTGTTCTATACGTCACGAAGGATATGACTTCTCAGCCGATCACTGGCTGCAGTGCTATTTCTTAAGTTGAAAGTAAGTAGGTAAGAGTAGGGGACCCAAGGAACATTGGAGAAATGGCAGCAGGAGAACAGAGGGGTGAGCAATTTATCCCTTTACATTTTTTAATCCTATTCTGCCCCTTTTGTATAAAGTTTCATCTTTCTCGATAACCCCTTTAAATACCTCCCTTGCTGTGATTAAAATCTATTATATTATGCTCACCTTCACTTACTTGGTAGGAAGTACATAAGTGTTCATGACAGACGTCTTGTCCAGAATGCTCAAACCAACTTGCGCTGTTTTTTTCCGATGGCCTCTGATATTTGGAACCAGACATGGTGGCATTAGAAAGACACTACATTAGAAGAAGCCCTACTTATTCTCCATCAAAGCAACCACTGCATTATAAGGAACCTCATAGCACTGAAGTGAATTACAGGTAATGGAATCAGCTAATCATTACACTGCTGTTCAATGAACTGGAAATGTGCATTCCAAGAACGCTCAACAAAACTCATCTCTCCCGAAGCCTCAATTTGCTTATCTATCTAGTGACGAAGGGGGCCCATTTGTTTTGTCAATTTCCAGCCAAAGTACGGAAAGTTGATGCACTTCATTTTCTCGGTTATTTATTTATAGATATATTTTTTTTATATCATCATCTCCTACAATTCTTCAGAAGAAATTTGGTAATCAGTAGTGTGTAGAACATTTTTTTTCTAAACTAAGCCTATAAAAAAAAATAAAATAAAATAAAAAAAATCCCATCACAGAACACTTCATCCTCTATTAGAGTTACACAGAATTGCATGCTTGCCCGAATGATAGAGCTGGTACTTTAGCAAGGTCAAAGATGGGAATAATGAAAGCCACATATGCTGAAGGGACCCAAGTGCTCTCAAAAACTCTTAATCAAACTTATATTGTGAATCTTCTATTCCATGCTGAAGACATATTTATCTCGCCAGTCATTACACAGAAATACAATGTCCAAAAAGGAAGGTTCTCGCTGATCTGTTCATTACCTCTAAAGGCTACAAAGGACATGCCAAAGGTTAGACTCCATCTCAACTTGTCACAAAAAATGTGCGCCGATGAAAATAAATTCTAAGAGTCACGGAAAAAGCGTAAGGCAATTATTTGCTGCACTATATAGTATATATGTGTTAAGTAGTGCGGGCGTGCGAATATATAGTGTATAGCCAAACAAAATTTATACATACTGTAAATAAAAAAAATCCTACACAGCCATTTTTAAAAATGGCGCTTGTCATATTTATCAAGCAGTGGTGGGGCTTAATAATAGGACATTCAGCACGAACTCCATTATTTTACAGCTGACCTTTCATCAATTCAAATCCCCTTGTCCCCACGCCAGAAAATAAAGATGTATTTAGGCTGAGTTCACACAGGGCTTTTTGGTCCAGAATTTGACGCGGAGGCCGCCTCAAGTTCCAGACCAAAAAACTGGTAGCTGCGACTGGATGCCGGTGCAGTGTACTGGCATCCAGTCGTGGCACTCCGCTCCGGATTAGGCCCAAAGGAAAGGACCTAGTCAAGGGGGAGTGTCATCAGGTGGATGTCCAAGGCTGAACTGGCCGCAGCATCCGCCTGATGAATGAGCATGTCACTTCTTTATTCCGGGAGCTGGAACAAACCGCTCGCGGAAAAAATAAATGACCGGCTCCCATTGATTCCGCCTCAAAATCCTTACCAAAAAACCGTCTGAACTTAGCTTCTAATCGTCTTCTAATGGAAAATTGGGGTGAAACCCAAAGCTGTATGGACATACCCACCTAAAGAGATGATCCCATATGCATAACCATGTTGGCACTGAAAAGAGGAGAGATGCATTTCAAGGATTAGTAGGGATGACGACGACTCTTATACCCACCATCAGGCTGTGCCTTAAGCATTTTCTTGGAAAGTTAATCTACATTGATGCAAAACAAGTTTCTCTACCAATCAGAAATGAAGGATTAAGTTATATTTGTCCAGTCTTTACAACATTTCCCAATGTGTCGCAGAAAGTCTAAATCAACTGTAAAGAGCCGTTTTATATTTTGTAATCTTCCAATTTATTTCACATATAAGAAATAATGGACAAATAACAAAGAGGGTGTCCAGGATTAGGGGAAAAAAAATCTCACTGCTATAGAGCAGATCATCATTATAAGTAGCATTATTCTGTTGTACTGCAGAAATGTGCACATTGCAGATTACAGCGTGTCATTATTTAACAAAAAACAGGCCAAAATGTAGAAGCAATGTGTGAAAAATAAAGTGGTTATCTGATTTCTAACATTGATGACCTATCCTTAGGATAGACTATTAATATTAGATCTGCGAGGGTCCCAGAGTCTTGTACAGATCATTAGCACCTCTATAAAAGCAGAAGCTTTGGCATAGGCTACTTTTTATCCTGGTAAATGACATGGCTTCATGACTGTTATGAATTTATGTTCACATACTATATTACAGTGCTCTTGGCAGCAGCTCATCTCAGGTTCTGATAACACCAGGTCTGTTATCTCTCTATGTAAACACTCAGCTAACCCTCAGTCCATTCTGTACGTGCATTTGCATATTATCTGATATGCTTCTGGCAACATGCTGACACACTGGATGGGAAAACTCCTTTAATCCAAATTTGCAGTTTGATAATTTTAAACATGCCAGGAAAAAGAAAATCTAATTTGTTGCAAAATTCTAAAACAACGACAGCTATGAATGTAGCCAGAAGTCAACAGAGTTCTCCTCAAGAGGAGCTGAGCGGGGGTGGATCATCGGTGCCAAAAACAAAGCTCATTATATGGCATCCCGGTGAGCTGCTGAGATGCCGGAACAATCTCGGGCACAGCGCGAGGTACAAGTTCAATGGCAAGCCAGCTTGACAGCTGCCGACACACCGGAGCAAGCAGATCATTGACCCCAACAACACGCTCATTATATGACGTCCCAGCAAGCTGCTTAGATGCCAGAACAATCACAGACACAGTGTAAGGAAAGAGTTTAACAGCAGGCCAGTTTGACAGCTGCCAAAACGCTGAAGGAGGCAGATAATAGAGGACGACAACAACACGCTCATTATATGGCTTCCCAGTGAGCTGCTGAGATGCAGGAACAATCACGGGCACAGCACGAGGAATGAGTTCAGCGGCAGGCCAGCTTGACAGCTGCTGAAAGGCCAGAGCAGACAAACCATCAACGGCAGCAATTTGCTGAATATAGGCAGATCATCGACGCCAACAACACGCAGACGAAGTGGCGGTTAGAGGCTAGTCATCTATATTTAGATTGTGGGTAATATCTAAGCTACTGAACCTCACAGCTAACCATTTCTGGTGGATTGGTAGAAAGTTGTAAAGGTATGTTCTATACTTGGCTATGGTAAAACAAGACGCCTGTAACTTCTTACACAGGGTCTCTTCCTGGAAGAAAAGACGTTAGCAATGATCTTTGAGGAGCTGTTGCTGCCCATCAATCTGGAATGGGTTAGAAGGCCATCTCCAAACAATTTGAAGTCCATCATGCTACAGTGAGAACGATTATTCACAAGTGGAACACATTCAAGACATCTGACATACTTTTCAGGAGTGGATACTCTAGCAAATTCACCCCAAGGTCAGACTGTGCAGTGCTCGACGAAATTGTAAAAAAACAAGAGAGACATATCAAAGACTCTGATAACATATTAAGATGTACAAGGTCATGACAGTATTGGAAAATAACGTTACCAAAAGACTGAACAAGTATGGTGCGTTTGGAAGGGTTTCAGGAGAAGGCCCTCTTTCATGCAGCATCTGAACAAATCCCAAGACTTCTGGAAGAATAGGGCTGATTTATCATGGCTTATGCACCAGAAAACTGGCATAGACACCACGAAAAAAAGCTTTTTGATGAAGTCAGAATTTCTGCACAAAAATTGTGGCTTTTATCCGCTTGTCAGTTTATATATACACATCTCCAGGAGGAATGGCACAATGCAGAGTTCTTAGAAAAGTTCCCCAAGTCTGCTTTTCACCCTGAAGACTCCTTAAATTAAACTATAGTTGTTCTTAGGTGCCTTTAAAAGGAAAACGTCATGTGTTGTAACTGCTGTCTGATCTGTTAGCAGCATGCGGTGGAACAGAAGGCATTAAGAAGATTAATGTAGACTTGTAGGAAAAGATTCAGTACAACTTATTAGGGAAAATATCACTCCTTAAGGAGAGATCACCTTCACAGGCGTATGGAGACTTACAAAAGCCTTTTTTGCTCCACTGGGGGATTATGGGAAAAAAATATGCAAGATGTTAATAGGAAAACAGTGCCTCTGCTGGCTGCCCCCTTAGACATCATGCATGACTTTTCTGGATAACAGATTTGCATATTTTTCCTACAGCTTCGTAGTTATAACGTCTGCTCTTTCTAGGCTTAGAAGTCCAGTTTGCAATTTCCTTCAATGACTGCCAGACCTCCCTCTAAGTCAGGGGTGCTCACACTTTTTCAGCGTGTGAGCTACTTTATTAGCTGACCAAGGCAAAAGATCTACTAGGGTGGGGCCGGGGCGGGTCTGTGGGCGGGACCGGGTGGGCTTGTGGGTGGGGCAGGCGTGTACGTGGGTGGGGTCGGGCATGTGGGCGGGGCCAGGTGAATCGTGACAGCAGGAGACAGCGGCGTTCTGTGGCTGCCCAGGGATCCCCGCTGTCTGCTTCTTCACAGCGCAGGCTGAGAGTTATCTCTGGACACTGGCAGGCTGGGGCTGCGGCAGCCCCGCCTGCCAGTGTCTGGAGATGACTCTCAGCCTGCACTGTGAACAAGCAGACACCGGGGATCCCTGCATCCCGCAATCAACCCATACATTCTTTGCGATCTACCAGTAGATCGCGATCGACGTATTGGGCACCCCTGCTCTAAGAGAAGTCTGTCAATCACCAAAGTAGGACTGCCCATTGGACTCCTAAACCACGAATAAGCAGAGATTTGAGTCAATAAGTTACAGTCTAACTTTTACAACAAAACTAGATAGCAAATCTGCTCAGTCAGTTCTTCCTACTCTGCAGATCAGACCTCCTATTCAACTCCACAGGTTCCCTTTCAGAAAAGCGTCATAAGACAGCAAGTCTGAAGAACACCTTTGAATCCCAAACACTAAAAGTAGTTAATCTAAAACCAATGTATCTTTGATCTCTGCGAGTAAAGGCTTTGATCAGTCCCACTTAGTGACGATGTCCCCAAAAGGCGAAAAGGACCTTCAATCCAATTAAAACTGTCATTACAATAATACGGGAATCTTGGAAGGGCTCTTTTGGAAATCTGTATTTCTAAATTTTCTCTAATTATTGGCAGACATTCTATATAATCCCGGTAAAATTCCTTTTAATCAGTGTCTCTTTAAAACTACCATCGGATATTCCACTGAGCAAAGAATGAAACATGCCTGATCAGTGAAAAACACTTTCATCCCAGGCACCGTCATCAATCACAATGACAAATCTTTTCGGCCTCTTCTCCTCTCTTTTTCTTAGAAAATTACACAGAAGTATGTTCTCTTCAATAAGCTCTGATATAATCACACCTACACCGCTATCTTTTGAGAGAAAGAAACCGTTCGTCATCTAATTGGATTGCAACTGGCACGCTCGCCATGGATATTTTAGAATGCCCAAAGCAGGTGCGGCGGTATTATTTAAAGAAATGTAATGAAACACTTATAGAGGTATTTTCCTACAGGCGTCTTATCACATCCTGTGTAAGTAGAACATCACACGGTGTGCCGTGTTACACAAAGCGGCAGAAAAAATGACAGACAAAAGTCATTCAAAAGTCAAAGACTGTTCAAGTGGAGCCACCAAACTCTAGCGACTAAATCGATAATATAATAATGGATGTTAGGAAAACAAAATCCCAAAAGGATATAGACAATTTGTCTGGGAAAGCGAGAAAGGACAAGAAGGAGGCAGTGTCCTGACAAGTCACTGGTTGGACGGGAAGGGTACTGTAAGCAAATCAGATGGCAGAATTTAATAAACCACCAAAAAATTTAAAATAAAATAAAAAAAAAAAATAAATAAGAAGGTTAAAGAAGCGATACAGGAAAAAATGTTGCCCCTCCATTTGCAAATTAACTTGTGTGTAGTGTAATGTTGCTGAATAACTTCCTGACAGTCTTATTGTGAAGTTATGTGCTCCTCTCCAAAGCAATGACCTTCTCTCTTCGTTAAAACTAATAATGCAGGCCTATGGTAGCCAGACGGAGACTGTAATACACTTATAGGGTGAATTTGACCACCTGTTCATACAGGAAATACGTGCATTGGAGTAGAGAGAATATCAGTGCTCCAGAGGAGAGGAAATAACTTCAGAAAGTTGAGACAGGTGGATAGCAATTTATATATTTTTTGTTAACTGAATACACGTGTATTCATGAATACAAGTGCATGACCCTATTTAACACTCTGGATAATGGAATGAATGCATCACATGGGTTCATGGCATTCTATACAAATCACTGAACTAAGACAGCCATAAAGATAAAGAGCCTGGGAACTGTGAATTGTTTATTTGTTTTATATGTATATAGTAATAATCCTCTTCCCCCTCCCTCCTGAAATCCTATCCCTATGTGTCCTATCCCTATGTGTCCAGTTGTACATAAATATGCAACCTTCAGAAAGTGTTTTTAGAGATATCTGAAGAAGAAGCCAAGAAGCTTCGAAACATTATATTCTGTCATCATTATGAGTTAGCCATTAAAAAAGGTATCACCTACTGAAGACTTGCAAGTTTTTTTTTTTTTGTTTTTTTTTTATATATATATTTGTTAACTGAAGTGATTCTTTATAAAGATTTGAGCATAGGTTAGGGGCGATCATACTGGCGCCCATGTCCGCCCGCCGTGTCTCCGCCCTATTTCCCAGGGACAGGCTGCACACAGATACAGGCAATTTGCTTAAAAACCCACTCAAATGAATGGGTTTTAAAACTGACCACTAGGAAGCCGTCCCCTATCCAGTTTCCCAGGGGAATAGGACGGAGACCCAGCGGGCAGACAAGGGTGCAAGTGTGAGCTTCTCTCAAGGTTTAAAGAAGACTGATACCAAGTACAAAATACTAAATGCCATATATCATTTTATGCTCCCTGTAGTTCTGATCAATTGGGTGTTTGGATTTTAATCAATAAATCCAACCATTCAAAAGTTCAGGTCAATAGGTGAATAGTGTTCAATTAACTATAGCGATGATGAAATATACTTCTGATGGGTCCCCAATCTAGCAAACCTTTGTGTTTCAAAAACAGTGGATTCTCAGGTTTGTGCCTCTTTCCAGTCTGGAGGAAACTCCCATCTATTGGAATTTTATGGTACCTGTATACTGTGTGGATATGATATGATAGCCTTCGGGTTGTACAGTATTAGGGTCCTTGTACAGTGTGCTATTTGTTTTTATTTTTTTACCAGATCGCATACTGACCCATTAAATTCTGTTGGCACATGCGCATGACCAGGTACTACACAGATTAGTGTGCGGACTGACAGTACAAACAGTTCTTAATCCTGTTCGGTCTTGCGGCCATGCTTCCACAGCCCCTATTCATCGAATGAACAGGGCCATGGAAGCAGAGGAGGCGTATTGGTGGCACACAGATGACATCCGTGGGTCACCCGTGCATCAACCACGACATTCAATCACAGCCAGCGACAGGTTGCGTCTGGCATTGCAGCCCAGCCCAATACCCCGCACAGCCAGTGAACAGGTATTGGGGCATTTCTGGAAGAAACCAGCTCGGTTTCCTAAAACTGTAAAAGCCCTTTAAGTAATTAACCTGCCGGCAGTTCCCCCCCCTTTTAAGCAATTACATTGTTTTTACATTTTTTACAAAGACGTTCCATTGTATCGTTGCATTTAAAATCAGTGTCTGCAATATTATGTCTCATTAAAATGGTTGCTAGATGTGTATCAATGAGCAGCGTTTAGTAAGAATGCTGTATGTAATAAAAGAACTGAAATATTAATGAACCTTCCAGTTTTCCTCGCAGCAACTTATTAAAAAAGAGAGAAATCAGTGTGCATCAACACTTTTATTGAAATTTTGCTGTAATCACTTCATTAAAATTATTGCTGTGTTTCCTTTTTTTTGAAAGCCCACGTTGATACATTAAACGTCCTGCAACTTTATATAATGCGCCATTGTCAGCCGGAAGACATGAGAGCTCGCTCGGTTGACAGAGGGCAATGATGTATGGTTGATTTCGTTTTTCTAAAGAAACAAAATTACATATTGATTATCCTAAAAAGATTACAATCTATTCATAACCGTTACTAAAATGTAATGTTTTGGCCCGAGATTCGCAAAACCAGTCGATAAGCGGGTAATTAATCCTATAGCGATACTTAACAGCCACGTGAGAAGCAGCAATTTATGTTTCCATTCTTATATAATAGATCCCAGAGGAGACGCACGGCAAGAAATATCGATCTAGTCGCTGTTGGTCTTGCTTACATTTTTCCTATCTTAGACGACAATTTTTCTATCTTCTAGTCTTCCTGCAATAACCAAACCTAGATCCAACTTGAGATAAGGTTTCCATTGTGAAAATCTTGAAAATTTCAGGCTTTATTTTTAGCAGTGATTCCATGTAGTGCGCTAGCTGCTACCGATAAAATTGTATAGAGTTTACAGACTGCAAAAAAACTAATAAAATAACATTTTTGAACATTAAATAGGAACTCTTTCCCTGTTTAGACAGTTCTAATTGCTGCATATAATCTTACTTGAGTTTTCTCTCAAATATATGACATTCATTAAAGGGTTCCTATCACTAGATACCTTTTTTTTTCTGACTAACACGTAGGAATAGCCTTAAGAAAGGCTATTCTTCTCCCACCTTTAGATTTAGGCCAAGAGAAAATGGCCGTTTACTCCAGCTTACGGTGTAAATGGCCACAAGAAAATGGCCGCTTACACAGCTTACTGTGTAAGCGGCCATTTTCTTGTGGCCATGGGCATGCGCAGTCAGCTCTGCCTGAGGCCCGATGGCAGAGCCAACTGCGCATGCCTAGAAGATTGAATACAGGACGGAAGAAAACACAGGGAGAGGGGGTTCCAGAAGAAGATAGAGGCATCACTGGAGAGTTCTCTCGCAGCATTGGAGATGCCCCCAGTGCTCTTTGAGCGCTGGGGACCACCCCCAGTGCTGAAAGAGAACTGATTTGTATACAGAAGAAAACCTGGGATTTCTACCGAACGGTGGCGCGGAGAAGACATCTAACAGTAGGAAAAGAATAGACATTCTCAAGGCTATTCCTACAGGTTAGTCAGAAAAAAGGGTACCCAATGACAGGTCTGGCCCAATACCTAGGAGCCATTACACATTAAGAGACCAAGGTCCGCCGCGGAGAGGAAGAAGATGCTCAAGGGCGGACACTTTGCAAACCCATTCAAGTGAAAACTGACCGCCAGGTTTCCGTCTCCTGCCCAGTTTCTCGGGGCAGAAGACGGAAACCTGCATAGCGGAGACCGGGCGCAGGTGTGAACCCACCCTAAGACCTACAGTAGGGAATTACTCGGCAGGTGAGTCCACTTAGAAGAGTCACAACAGCTATATCACTTTGTAGGATTTAGTAATTCGTACAAAACTCTACAGAAAAAGTCCCTTTCACATCATGTTTTGGGAATTGAGTTCAGGCAAAAGTAACATCTATACTCAATGCTGGGTGGAGGGGAGCGGATGATACAATTGACTAAACATATACTGTATACTCTTTCTAAAGGGAAGTATCACAATCCTTTTTTTCATAAGTTGCCCTGTTATTGTAACAGTTATAGATAAGAAGCCCCAAGACTGCTAAATATTCATCTCTGACGTTTATCCGGAGCCTCCGTGCCGCAGTATAACAGCTGACACCTGTGGACACAAGGGCAAACCAAATTGCTCTTCCCTCTGACAGCTTCATAGCCAAAGCATTGGAAATGAAGTGAATTAATAATGGTTTGCAACATCATCTTAAAGCTATAATTCTTGACTGTTTATAAGTATCTGAGAACAGGCTGTAATCTCTCCTATTACATTTCTAAGCGAATGCAGCTTGAAAGTAACCGTGAATCACCATAATGAACCTATTAACACATTCCCGAACCATTAATTATTGATTTATTTGTAATTATCCCTCGGATCGTCTTGTTCATTACTTCTCCTGAGTACATACGCAGATTTCTTTAGTGAGAAAATAATTTGTACGGCTTTTATATCACTGGTGGATTATTCCAAAAGTAATCTATTTTATTCCGTCCCTCGTTCATCTCACCGTAACGAGGAGGAGATTATGTTGTGTGTATGTTCTGTCTGACTTACGGGGTAATAATCAGGTACGGCAGATAAGACCTAAAACACACAAGGACAGTTAAAGTGAAAAGAAAAAAAACTAACAAAAACAAGACAAAAAAGCGAGAATCCGTTTTTGGTGGGGGGCTTTTAGGTCTACTCACATAGTGGCACTTGGCACAACTGACGTGGTCATGCCACAGGGACACATCACTCTATCTGGTACATTAGATACAGGCCTACTCAATGGAATGTGAAATAAACAGGTATTTGACCAATTTAGGACTCACCCGACAAGGTTCTTCAGCCATGCGCTAGCCATTGGTATTATGGGCCAGCACACGGCCCTATACACTTTAATGGATCTGCTCACATGACTGTTTTAATGGTCTGTGTGAAAGTTTTGAGAATAAACAGAACATTTCATTTCTTGGGTTGTGCTCACAGACCACTCAATAGACTTATGTTTGTGAATTCGGCAATGTTCCCCAATTGGTTTTTCCAGCAGGACAATGCGCCATGCCACACAGCTAGGTCAATTAATGTGTGGATGAAGGAACACCACATCAAGACCCTGCCATGGCCAGTCCAATCTCTAGACCTGAACCCCATTGAAAACCTCTGGAATGTAATAATGAGGAAGATGGATAGTCACAAGCCATCAAACAAAGAGGAACTGCTTAAATGTTTGTGCCCCGGAGTGGCATAAGGTCACCCAAATACAGTGTGAAAGACTGGTGGAAAGCCAAGACGCATGAAAGCTGGGATTAAAAATCATGGTTATTCCAAAAAATATGAGTTAAAACATTAGTATTGTTGTTTCTAAATGAATATGATCTGGTTTTCTTTACATTATTGACGGTGCAGCTTCTTTTTTATTATTTTGACGATCTCTCATTATAGTCTTCTATTATAGAGGATCTGCTTAGCGTATCTATAATAGATTCAAACTGCACTTTGCTAGTGATTAAAACGGTACTCAACAAATGTCCACATGCTGCCTGCAAACCAGTGCACTCCTCTTTTGGGCCAAAGTACATAGACTGAATCCTAGTAAAATACGCAGGTACTGGGATTAAAGCGTTAATACATTTCACTGACATATTTCCAATTGGTTGTTTGCAAAAATCAAGAAAAAATGTGGCGAGTTTCTCCATCTGTAGTAGGCGTACTCTGATATAATTCAGTCACTGACTCCCAATATTCATGTATAAGTACTGGACCGTAGGTGTTAAGCAGTAACAAATATTCCTTGGTGATCCTACCTTAGGATGTGTCCTTCCGATTTGTTTATTTGGGTCTTTCTCTGCGTTGTATAATGCTACCCCTTCCTGTAACAGTTCTTTCTCCCGAGCCTCCCGAATTGATTTCTGGGTAGGACCATCTTCCTTGGATTTAACTTCTTCTACAAAGGAAAATTTAGTCACAACATAGTAGATATACTGTATACACGTTGAAAGCATTTCTTAAAAGGGATTTTCAGGGCTGAAAATATTTATGACCCATGCAAAACCCAGCACCCCCATCAATCGGTTGTTCTCAGCACCTGATACACAGAAAATGAAACAGGAAGCAGACAGCTCCGTTCTGTGTGCAGTGGCCAGATCAGATTACTACAAGATCAGATCCCAGAAACTATAAAGCAAATAGAGGTGTTGGTTTCCTGGAAAAGAGGTTCCCAGCTCACAGATCCCATCTATACTGGTAGCTTATGTAAATTGAAGACTTTTCCTAAATATAATGCTTTAAAAATTCTGCTTTGTTTGCCTGTTATGTGACCTTATTCCTACATTTCTTTACACAGCATTGATGACCACAGACCTGTGAGATTGCAGTTTTCTGATAAAGCCAAGTCTCTTATCTCTGTATGTAAACTCAGAGATAACACTGCGTTCCTTCTGTACAAGCATCTGCATATTATCTGATCTGCAGAAGTATTGTGAGACTTCTCTAGCCCGTTTAGCATGGGGGGGGGGGGGAGGAGAAATACATAGGGTTGAGCGATCAGGAACGGAAAAGATCGGATTCCGATCAGTGATCGAGTAAATTTCACGATCGCGAGCGGAATTCCAACCCGATCTTTTCCAGCAGGATCGAGGTCAGAGATTATTTCAAGATCGACTCAACCCTCAAGTGACTTGTCCCATAGAGAAGCATTGACTAGGGTTGAGGATCGGGAACGGAAAAGATCGGATCCCGATCGGCAATCGTGAAATTTGCTCAATCGGGATTGGATGGAAAATGATCGGAAATCGGATTTTGAAATCGATCCTGAAATCTCAAGATCGTCTCAACCCTAGAAATACAGGAAGTGAAAAGAAAAGACTTTAACCAGACTGCTGAGACACTAAGATGGGAAACCTCTTTAAATTCTCTGTGTATTAGTTCCTAGTTCCTGAGAACAACCGATCAGTTGGGGTTTGCCATGTGTCGAACTCTTACTGGTGACCTTTTCTTAAGGTAGATCCTCAATATTCTAGCCTGAAAAAACCCTTTAATATTGCTACAATGTCATGTCGATTAGACAGAGCAAGGGCAAAGACAGTACAAAGCATGAAATGAGAAGCAGAAAAGAAAGACTGTAGCTTTCTAAATTATACATTTACTTCTCCCAAGTTGGTTCTTGAATTTTTAAACAAAACTTTGGCAAGCGCATGACACAGCTGGAGGTCTTATACACTGGTGAGAATAAATAGACATATTGGCCTGTGTGGGTAGAAAATATTCTAGTGCCTAGAGCCTAACAGTGTTGCTAAAAAACAAAAGTGGGCAGTGGTGGAGGCAACTCTCAATCTACTGCTTGCCTCCAGCAGAAACATGGAGAGAAAACAATAGGGTGAGACTGTGCTTATGCCCATTATGGATTTCGGCACAGTCTCAGACTATCATTTCCAAACAAAGACATGGGGTCACTTATGTATGCCTGCTCATTCAAAACAGGTGGGGAGAGAGATTGTGGAACAACAAATGATTAATGACTCATTAATTTTTATAACTCACCAAATATGTAATATACTAGAGGGAAGGCCCAGGCAGGGCACTAGACAGGATGACCAGTATAACTGCACCAAGGATATTGCAGTTTGATTTACTTTGAGGTTAACCATAAAGCCTTTCTATTACAAAATCATCCTACACTAAAGAGTCACCGTCTGGATGAAGTAAAAAATGGGTGTTATACAGGAGTACCATACAATTTTTAATTTTTTTTTTTTTTTTTTTTTTTGACGGAAAAACACATTTCTGCTTGTACTGTCACAAAATGTGAAGAATCTGCAGTCAAACAGTTTGATCATTGTAATCATTGTCTGCTATAACAGTTTGTGTCAAATCAATTGCCCAGTGCCATTTCTTACTTGCAACTGTCTGTGCAGACAAAATTGTATCTGGCAAATAGGAATAACACTAATAAAGTGATAGAAAGCCCCGGGCATTTAGGAATGAAATTTTATTTGTAAAGAGTGCTGCAGTCTCTGTAGGAGAAATTACCGAGCGCTGAAGACTAAGCGCTGCTAAGTAAACAGTTGGTAAGGTATAGTGCGGCCTCCGAATCATGGCAGCGAGATAGTACAGATGTAAAATATTTATAAGGGTCCTTGTAATTCTCTTCAGGAACATCATGCCAATATTGTAGTCAACTATTCTGGTATCTGCACTGTAGGGAAGGCCCTACGTACATTTAGATTATTTAAAAAGAGCCTTGTGCTGTATTTCAGGTATGTCAAAAAATGGTCATCTCCGAAATATGGGTTCACTACATGCACATTAAAGGGATCCGATCATTAAAATGTTTTCTTTACTGCCTAACACGCAAAAAAAATGGCCACGCGCATGTGCAGTCAGCTCTGCCCGAGGCCCGACTGCGTGTGCGAGTTTGACCCCAGCGCCAGAAGAAGATGCGGAGAGAGACCTTCCAGAAGAAGATAGAGGCAGCGCTGTAGAGTTCTCTTGCGGCATTGGGGACGCCCCCAGTGCTGTTTGAGCGCCGAGGACCGCCTCCAGTGCTGCGAGATAACTCATTTGCATACTGACGAAAACCGGGATTACTACCGAACGGCGGCGCAGTGAAGACAAAGGTAGGAGAAGAATAGCCTTTCTTAAGGCTATTCCTACGTGTTAGTCAGAAAAAAATAAATAAAAAATTTTAATGATAGGATCCCTTTAATGAGATCAACTGAGGATAAAGTTACTCTAAGGCACAGCTCGAAAGCTGATCCTTCTTGGACATTTAGAGGACCTATCAATTTGTCTGACATGTCTGATTTAGTACATACTTGTATTCCTCCTAATAGAACAATTCTGGGGCATCTTTTCTTATAATTCTAAGTTGGCCTGTTCCACAAAACTAGCAAATATAATGTAAATTGACAACTGATTGTTTACTAGTTAGCAGTGTGTCCATACACAGCCTATGACTGTCCAATCAGTATTGATCGTGCAGTAACACACCGCTTTGGCAAGGGTAATGGTAAATCCCATTTGTCACGTTATTTAAAACATCCCTGTAATGCTGGCAGTCTGTGGCCACTGGCATCCCTGCTCTCCTGACAGTCATACCACCTAATTATTTACTCTCTCCTTTGCCTGCCCTCAGTCTGATTATCACAATGACCCTGTGCCACCTGCCCTGACCTGTGCCCTGGCCTGATTTACTGAATTGCACATGCTTGTCCTTGACCACGTCTCTGACTGCTTTTAGGCCTCGGGCAGAGCAGACTGCGCATGCTCGTGGCCATAACAAAAATGGCCACTTACACAGCTGTGTAAGCAACCATTTTCTTGTGACCAGTGGGCATGCGCAGTCAGCTCTGCCCGAGGCCTAGAAGTTTGAACCCACCTCCGGAAGAAGACACGCAGAGAGGCCGTTCCTGAAAAAGATGGAGATTTCTCTCGCAGCATTGGGGACGCCCCCAGTTCTGTTTGAGTGCTGGGCCCCGCCCCCAGTGCTACAAGACAACTCATTTGTATACAGATGAAAAACGGGATTTCTACTGAACGGCGGCGCGGAGAAGACATCTAAAGGTAGAAGAAGAATAGCCTTTCTTAAGGCTATTCCTACGTGTGATCAAGAAATAAATGTGATTTTAAGGATAGGATCCCTTTAAACGAGGGGGACCAACAATTGTGTCCACCTGTGTATATATGAGCCAACCACCTATACACACACAGATGTCAGCAAACGGAGAAAGCCAGAAAGAAGGGAGCATAAAGAAGGCCTTGAAAATAGATTTCACAGAGCCAGAGTAATAAAGCCTAACACACAATTTATTTATGACAAATGCCGCCAGAAATATCAAAAGTTGTTTGTAAGCCGAGGTACGATTTAAAGAAGATTTCTGTGCTAAAATTATTGATGGCCCATCGGTGAGGATTCAACAACCTAGCACCTCATGGCTGTTCAGCAGCTTATGCAGAGAGACTTGAGCAGGAGGTAGAGATCCGTTCTCTGTGCAGATGCAGAATTGAGTCAGGGCCTCCCATTAAAGTGAATGGGAGCGGATATACAAAAATCCTATTCAGGCCACTACACAGAACAGAGCTGTCTGCTTCCTGCTTCATTCTCTGCGTACCAGCTGATCCTCAGGGGTGCCGGGTGTCAGATCCCCATTGATCTGGTACTGGTGATCTTGGTAAAAATGCATCAATTTGTACATTACTTCCAAATCCAAGTATAACTAGTGTATGATTAATATATACAATGCACTGGTAAATGTGTGCACTGTGCAAAGCATCACCCAGAAGCCAGTCACATAAAGGTCAGCGGAGATTACAACATCATTTACAAGAAATTCTTTCCCTGCTGCAAAAATCCCACTGTATCTACAGCGATAATGAAGACACTAGATGCCGCATTTCTACCATTTTCTGACATCTGTGAAACACATAAAGGCTTTGATAAGCAAACTCATATCATTTGTACAACGCTTTGCCATTTTCATTCTGACAGCTATAAAACCGATAGCGTTGTAAACACGAAAACAGCACAAGTCCTGTCAAAGTTTTTACTTTTTTTTTTTCCTTCCTTCGCAGCCCTACAGGACACCATGTTTTCTGAGCTTTAATAAAGCAAAGAGCGATCTTATAGTCAGCAGAGATCCAGGGCGCATTATTCATCAAATGAGAGCGGGTAGTGTGCCGGCTGCACCGTGTCATGGGGCACTGACTGCCATTCAGCAAAAAAGGCTTGTGTTAAACATAAGGACATGAAAGATGTCGAAACCGCATGGATCTGACAACGACGCCTTGCCTAATGTTTGTTCTTTGTAGGAAAAAGCAAGTTGGTTCCTGGAAATAAAGATCAATGCCATCACTGAGCTCTGCTGCACATGAGAAAGAACTAGTCTGAGCGTCAGTGGTCCGGATTAATTGAAAATAATCTGAAGTTTGGAATGTTTATGTTGGAACTCCCAGTTAACTTTTTTGCTTTGCTATTGTGTCCGGGAGCGATTGATGAATATCTTTGTAATGAACTTAATTAACTGATAAAAAAAAAAAAAAAAAAAAAAGGTAAAATAGAAACCAGGCTGTAAAATTTCCGTAGCAATACTATGAGTTGTGTGGGGAATCGCTCAGGTAGATGCTACTGGGTTGCACACTAGTTCAGGCTTTATTCACTTGCAGTGCATTAACTGCCTTTGCAAAGGCATATATAAAAAAACAAAAACCTTCTCAGATGAGAACTAACTAAACATGAGAAAACTTTTCCCTGACTATATAGGAGCCTGGCTACCAGACATCCACCTTGGCAACAATAACGGGTGGCACAGTACCTGCTTCGTAGGTTCGGTCTGGACAGATCAGCTCTATCAGTGTGGTGCCACACTCCTAGTCTTCACACACAGACTATTATCAGGTCTTGATTACACAGCTGACCTCCCTGGTGTGAGTCTTTACCAAACACCCTTTAGCTGCCTGGCTGGGACATACCTGTTCTCCCACACCACACCCTTCACTCTCTCACAGTTGTTACTAAGGAATATCCATACACATTTGTATTGCCAGTAAGAAAAGTTGTAGCATTTGCTAAGGGGTGAGGGTCATTTCAAATGGCTGTATCTCCGCTTTTATACAAACATGAAAATGGTGTAGGTATCACACAATAGCTGGGATTCTCAGCTTTCATATGCTGCAAAGACAGTTGTCTGTAGTAGGCTGTTTTAACTAGAGTACCGTATATACTCGAGTATAAGCCGACCCGAATATAAGCTGAGGCCCCTAATTTTACCACAAAAAACTGGGAAACTTATTGACTCGAGTATAAGCTGAGAGGGGGGGGGGGGGGAATGCAGCAGCTACTGGAAAATTTCAAAAATTAAATGGTCTGCGTTTTTGGGTGCAGTAGATGCTGGGTGCTGGGGAAGGGGAGGGGGTGTTTTGGTTGTCTGTCTGCCCCTTCCCTAATCTTGAGGACTGGGTTTTATTTCCCCCCACTTGGAATTCAGCCTGGCTGAATATAGGGTATCTGCGGTGCTCCTATTAACCCCTTCCCGACGGAACAGGAGCACTGCAGATCCCCTATATTCAGTAGACCAGGCACTGTCAGACACAGGGATACCTAATGTGTTTGTGTTTCACAGTTATTTTCTACTTTTATATGTATTCTAGGGAAAGTACAACTTTTATTTACTTTATTTTTTTATTATATTTTTTAAAGCTTCTTTCCCCCCCCCCCCCCCCCCCACTATTTTAGGGGAGATTCAATACATTACTATTGCGGCTGGTCATAGACCCCCCCCCTTCCCAAAAAGAAAATATATATATATATATTTTTTTTTTTTTTTGCTTGACTTGAGTATAAGCCGAGGGGGGCTTTTTCAGCACAAAAACTTTGTTGAAAAATTTGGCTTATACTCGAGTATATACAGTAATCTCTGTGTTCTCTCTAGCCAGTACTATCATTTTGCTCGGTGGCATAGAACCAGAGATACAGCGATTTGAAGAGAGTATCCCCTCCCCCTTTGGTAAATGCTACAGCTCTACATACGGCATTATATGTGTACAGGGCAGATCACCAATATAACACCCCACTTTTTTTTTTTTTTTTTAAATTGAACTCAAACAACATTTATTGTAAGATAATGTCAATAACAATAATTGTGTATATAGATGAACTAATTTAAAGTGATTCTCAACATTAATGAAGACGATAAATTGTTGATCAGTGGGGTCTGAACACCAAGACCCCATAATCCTGAAAACAGGGGTGGTTTACCCCTCACTGTGAATACAGCTGCTGGACATAGATGCACCCCAGTCCCCATCCACTTCAATAGGAGTACCGGAGATAGACTGAGTACAGAGAACAGGAGTGGCAGCGCATCTTGTCCACAAGGTGGTTTGGCTGCTTTTTCACAGCGAGGGTGAAAAACCCATTCTTAGGATGGGTCTCAATAGTCAGATCTTTATTCATCAGTAATTTATTCTCTATCCTATGGATAAATAAGCTTTGCGGCAGAAAACGTTTGAACTTTTTTTTTTTTTTTTTTTTGTAGCTCGTGCAACAATGCGGCCAAGCCCAGCAGGTAAGCTGCATGGTTTAGATGTACCAGTGTAAAAATTGGTCAAAGTAACTCAACCAATGGATTGTATAATCTTAGACAAGACCGTCCAATGACGCACCAGATTTATCATCCAACATCAACTACTGTGATAAATCTGGCACATTTTAGACTGTCTAGGGTAAGTTTAGACGGTCTACCTATTAGCCTGGATTACCAAATCTGTCCAATGTCTATTTTGTATTTTATAGATCTTAAAGTTAAAGTACAGTATAAGAAAATACAATACACCTTTCTCCAATTACAGTCTACAGAGCTATATGAATCTGACAATCCCAGCACCTAACCTTCCAGGTCACCAACAAACATTCATGTCAAAATACTACAAGAGTGTGAATGAGAACTATATGGTGATAACTACCGAATGACTACAGAACTCATTTGCAAGCGGTGTGCAGTGAAACCACATTCATCCCCATAGACTATAATGGGGTCCGTGTGCTTGCCGCCAGATCTCTGCAGGGAACATGCAGACAGGAAAGTAGTTCACAATCTACTTTTCTGTCCGCATGACTCATGCGGAGACCGTGCGGAAAGCACACGGATCCCATTATAGTCTATGGGGATCAGTGTGGTTTCACTGCACACCGCTTGCAAATGCGTTTGGTAGTCCGTTAGGGGGGAGGGTCACCATGCAGACTCCCTGAATGGATTACCAAATGCAGATGTGAACCGAGGGTAAACGATCCTCAAATACTTGGTCCATTACCTAGTGAACATTAACAACAAGTCCAGCTGACGGTCAGAATACTGTAACCCTTGAGCTCCATTATTCTCCATAGTCCACTAGTCCCTGTTGCAAGCAGAATGCTGTAACCCTTGCAGCTCCATATTACTCCACAGCCACCAAACCCTTATCTGACTAGATACTGACCTATGGCTACTTTTTCATTAAAAGGTTATTGTTCTCCTGACAGGAAAACGGGCATGTCTGACAACTGGGTATTGTACATCTCTGTAAATCAGGCAGGGGGTAACAATTTATGATATTTAGACTGCTGGACATCAAAAGAGATGAAAAAAGTACTGTAAGAGTTCTGCAGGTTCCTTCCATCCATGGGCTCTGTGGCACTTGCCAAATCTTTTTCCATTGTAGGTAGGATATTAGAAAAAAACATATTATACTACTTTTTGGTGAGTGAAGCTTCAGAATTGCACTTCATGACACAGTGCTGTACTTGGTATTGCTCTCTGCTGTATACATAGACAGGGCATGCAGGCTATAACAGTCAGCAGTACCCCAACATTAATAGGCCCCACACAATATATATTAGGATGCGCAAGACCTCTTAGTACTTGTTACTGTAATGTTGATGTTTTGTGTAGTTTATTATGTGCTTATAGTTATGTCTGACTGATTGAGATAGATGGATGGATGGATGGATGGATGGATGGATGGATGGATGGATGGATAGATAGATGGATAGAGGTAGATGGATAGATAGAGGTAGATGGATAGATAGAGGTAGATGGATAGATAGAGGTAGATGGATAGAGGTAGATGGATAGACAGAGGTAGATGGATAGAGGTAGATGGATAGAGGTAGATGGATAGAGGTAGATGGATAGATGATAGATAGATAGATAGATAGATAGATAGATAGATAGATATCAGATAGATACATAGATAGACAGATAAATATCAGATAGATAGAGAGATGGATGGATAAATATCAGATAGATAGATAGATAGATAGATAGATAGATAGATAGAGACATAGACAGATAGATATCAGATAGATAGATTACCATTTTTCACAGGAAGATCAACTTTATTTCCAGATTCCAAACTCTTTAAGGTCGCCTGCAGCCCAGTCACCTGGAGAGAAATCACATCTGTATGAGTATTTATAACAGACCTGCTGCCATCTAGCAAAGAGATGAAATTAGTAGATTTCCATTATTTTAGGTTGAGGTGACGGAAGAAAAGAATTTTTGTTAAAAGGCAAAATGCACATGAAGAATACAGTCTGTAGAAAATACCTTCCAGGAGAACATATTGCTATCAAAACTGCATTAATCTGCCCTCAATATGACCAGACAGACGCCCAATAACCAAGCACTATGCAACGTGAAAAGACTGGACTATGTGAGATAGTGGCATCCGGTACACTGGAGAGCAGATAATATTCTTAGATATGGATATCTGAGACACTTCAGTTTTAAAGGGAAGTTATCTACAGGTTGACGGCTCCAATAACCATTCCTACAAGTAATAATGTCTGCATGTAGTTATGTAGCACCAATACAGAAAGAAATGTATCCGACCAGTGTTATGGAAAAAAAAAAAAAAAAAAGGTACCGTAGTACCAGCTTTATCATATTAAAAAGCTTATGAATATACTGAGGATGACATCCACATAGAGTGACCACCACTAATGGGAGCCTGGCACTGGTATAGGTCAATAATAACCTGGTGTAAAGGGCACAAATAGTACTTTCATCAATAATATGAGGAACAAGCAAAAAAAAAAAAAAAATTATATATATATATATATATATATATATATATATATATATATATATATATAAAGGTGGGGACTGTGACACACATACACATTAGGTATCCCTGTGTCTGAAAGTGCCTGGTCTACTGAATATAGGGGATCTGTAGTGCTCCTGTTCTGTCGGGAAGGGGTTAATAGTAGCACCGCTGATACCCTATATTCAGCCAGACTGAATTCCACGTGGGGGAAGAAAAAACCCCAGTCCTCAAGCTCAGGGAAGGGGCAGACAGACAACCAAAACACCCCCTCCCCTTCCCCAGCAACTACTGCACCCAAAAAGCATTTTAATTTTTGAAATTTTCCAGTAGCTGCTGCATTTCCCCCCTTGGCTTATACTCGAGTCAATAAGTTTTCCAGTTTTTTGTGGTAAAATTAGGGGCCTCGGCTTATATTCGGGTCGGCTTATACTCGAGTATATACGGTAGTTTACAATGTCAGTACACCAGTCGGGCACACCAGTGTACTCAGAAGGTGTATGGCCAGATAAGAGGACTTACCTGGTAGTAGCAGAAAGGAGTGACAGCTGAACATTGATGAAAACTGCAAGAAAATGACACACTGCTAGCTATATTCAAGGGGTCTATTGCTAGTATATACTGCCTTCAGATTGGGCGGTGGAATAATGCCCTTTAATGAGAGTCTTACAGCTATGTGTAAGGAGTAGGCAACTAAGACCTCACAGTGGCATCTCCCAACTGACCCACTCCTAGACCTCTCACACAGCCAGCCTGTACCCTGCTACGCACTGACCAGAGGCAAGTACCTCAAAACAGCTGTCTGAAGATGGGTCCTTCTTCCTCTTGTAAGAGTTATTCTGGTTTGGCTAATAATTCCCAGTGTAATTATGTTTTATGAAGAATCAAGCATCAATCTAAAGGGGGCTACCTGCCAAAATGCACATATGTCTTTTCCATCAAGGAGGTCGTATTTGCATATTCCTTACCCAGAATTCATAGCAGGGCATGCATGGTCTAAGTGTCTGCACCGACTCACGGTACAAATGAGCAGAAGTGTATACCTTCATGTAATACACTGCATATAAACTCTGGGTCCAAAAAACACATTGAACCATATGGTTCTTTACAGGAGATGGATATATATTGAGCTTTCTATGATTGTATACCAGGTATCTCAACCACACAAGGGGCACATTCATGAGACTAATTATGCATGGAAAAAAAGCACAATTTTTGGTGCAGATCTCGGCAATAAAGGGATCAATTCACAAGGGGAAAAACCGGTTTGGTGCAGGTGAACCGAACCTAATCTACTAGTGGGATTGGGTTGATATGCTTGACTTTGGCTATTAACTTCCTTTAAAAGCCCAGATTTTGTTAGAAATAGAACTTGGACCTCTGCAATTGCTACTGTGAGGTTGTCAGTCTTTGTTTCCATGTGTGTTCTCTTTTGTGTTCTGTCTTCCTGGGTCTTTATTAGTCCACTTCCGTCTTTCCCTCACTGCTGGCTATTCAGTATTCCTGGTAGTTAAGGTGTTTCTACTCATTCCTGTTTATCATTTTATATGACCCCCTGGATCCATTTCCTGACAACATTCCTGCCTTCTGAATCTGCTCCTATGTTCCTTTCTGTTACGACTCCTACTTGCCTCCTAGACTTCTCTCCATTGAATTGATCCATTTGTACCATGCTGACCTCTCACTACCAAACTGGATTGTTGACTATTCTCCTGCCTGGTCCATTTGTACTCCACAGACCTCTTGTTACCGACCGGACCGATGACCAAGAGATTACACTGTCGCTGCCTGAGGCTTAGCGACTCCTGCTACTACGAGTGCTTTCAGATCATCTTCCAGGTCCAACACAGGTCTGGTGAGTTATTCTTCTCTGTGAGACACTAGTAGAGCAGACTGTGCATGCCGGCGGCTATAGTTTCAAGGCCGCAATTGCACGCATGCGCAGTCGGCTCTACTAGTGTCTCATTGGCAGAGCCAACTGTGCAGGAGTCGGAGGTGACGCCGAAGAAAGACGACGAAAGAAGGGGAGGATCCCACTGAAGATAGAGGCGTCACTGGAGCCTGTTCTCAAGCAACAGTGGGGGATGCCCCCATCGCATTTCCAGTGATGGAGCCCACCCCCATCGCTGCCAGAGAACTAATTTGCAGACCGGTAAAAAACGGTATTTCTAAGGAACGGCGCGGTGGAGATCACATCTAAAGGTAAGAGACGAATAGCCTTTCTAAAGGCTATTCCGACGTCTTATCCACAAAAGAAAAAGGGTATTAATGGTAGAATCCCTTTAATAGCTGCTAACTCTATCTAAAGGAATCTGCCAAGACCAACCCCACCACTATGGGCTCTGGTGAGTACGTCCGGAGGCTGGACTTGGCTCTGTTGTGAGGTGCACGGTGCTGGGTGCGCTGACCATAGTTTCTAGTAGAACCTGGTTTTCTGGAACTAACCTTGTCTGTCTCAGTTTTGCTCACAACCGATCGCCTTTTAAAAGGGTGCTCTTCAATAAGTACGGGACTGAGCACAGGGAACCCCACCACAAAAAGGAAAGCAAACCAGTTTTGGGATATACAGCCATTATTTAACACTACATAGCCATGTTTATTCATCACACTGTGACAAGCGCAATTAATACAACAAAAGTCATCACCTCTCCGACGGCTCGATCCCTCTCTAGACTGGTCAGCATCTTCTGCCGAAGGACTGTTTGGTATTTCTCATGGAGCTGCCTGAGCAATGGCTCATAGGATGCATAATGTGCCTTCAACCTTGAAGAAAAGAGAAGAATTCAAACATATAAAACCAAGTGACCTTTCAAGGAGGCAGGCAGCAATGAAGACAGCACCGAGATTACGCAAATCAGCCTCCAAAGGGCTCATCATTCACATTATTATTATTGAAAATGTATCTTTTGTGTGCAAAAATAGGTTGCAAGACATCTCCAAAGGCGACCCCTCTGCCAGTGAAAGGAACATATGCTTCAATGACATGCAGTATGTATGCTGTAATAAAAGATTACACGTACAGAAGAAGGCAATGTACTATATAAACCTATGCAAGTAATAACAGCGCTGTTCCCACAGCAACCAAGAATAATCGAAGTGCAGGAAAAAAAATGCTGGAAAAAGTCACAAAGCATCTGGTTGTAGCCAATGTAAAAAATATATATGTCCGGCAGAAAGAAAAGACCTTATGTGCAGTTAGCAAACTTTAACTTGACATTTAATGCATAAGATACTACAAAGAAGCAAACATTACCCTGACATTTTCAATGACATGTAATGTGGGAACCAAAACCCACCAAACTCTGCTACAATTCTAATACTTTATTAGATTCTTTACCGCCATGCGATGTCACTAGCTACAAAATCTTTTACATTCAAAACTCTGCAAAGCAAAACTTTAATAAAAAAAAAATGCGTCTATATCTCTATCATCATATAGTCTGAAAGTAGGTATCCTTCTGCATCAAAACAGGTCTTTAACACTTCCTCAATAATAAGATTTTTGGCAAAAATAATGCTTGCTTAAATTTATACCATGGTAGACTAAAAAGGAGTTTCAATTTGATCATGTAAAGGGAGGTATTCAGGGTACTTGCAGTACAAACAATTCAGCCAAAAAAGGTAGTGAAGTGTCAATAGTGTATTGTTATCAATTAAGAAAACCACGGGAGTGAACAAAAGAGAAATCTAAATCCTATCAATATTTGGTGTGACCTTTGCCTTCCTTCACTTCTTCTAGTTACATTTTCAGACAGTTATTAAAGAGGACCTTTCACCTCTTGGGGCACATGCGGTTTTATACACCGCTAGAAAGCCAACACTGCACTGAATTCAGCGCACTGTTGGCTTTCACAATCTGTGTTGGTACCGTAGCTCTTCAGTGTCAGAAGGGCGTTCCTGACAGTCAGTCAGGAACGCCCTTCTTCACAGCAGTGTCTATAGACGAGTACTGGGGGGGGGGGCGTTCCTCCCCGCTCTCATAGTACAGCGCTATAGGCACTGCTGTGAAGAAGGGCGTTCCTGACAGTCAGTCTGACAGTGAAGAGCAACAGTACCGGCACAGATCGTGAAATCCGACAGTGCGCTGAATTCAGCGCACTGTCGGCTTTCTAGCGGTATATAAAACCGCATGTGCCCCAACTGATGAAAGGTCCTCTTTAATCCAAAAGCAAGGAACAGTATACAACAGCCACAATCCCCCAAACACCCTACATATGAAACTTACATCTTATGAAACTTTGGGGAAAAAAAATTGTGCTTTGGATTCAATTGTTAGCAGCAGAACAGTGGTCATATTCTGCAGATCCATGCACTGATGCAGTGAAGAACCATAGTGGTCAGATACTAAATTATTGAGATTACTAAAAGGATTAAGTGTTTTGAAAAGATACAGTATAAATATGGAACTTGAAACTTCTGGGCCCCAATGCAAAATTGACATCAAAAGTGTCCCAAGTACTTGGGGCCTGACGACAACCATAACAGTGCTATAAATACATTATTATGTAAAGCACCATGGAATTAATGGTGCTATATAAATAAATAATAAATAATAGTAATAATAATGTATTTCTAGCACTGCTATGGTTGTCATCAGGCCCCAAGTGTGACTGCACCCTCCTATGGTTGCACCCATTCACTAGGACTGTGATGTGGTTTCCTTGGTGCAGCCTATAGAAATATACAAGCCGACTCTTGGTCATTGTTAGTCCTGGCACACAACTGAGAACACGGTACTGTCAGGTGTCTACGCTACAATACAGGAGCGTAAAACAGCTGTAACACAGTGATTTTCCTTGCTTCATTCACAGTGAATGCTTTATTAACCTACCTGTCATGAAATGACACCGGCAGACTTTAGTAGAAGCCTCTGCATCATTTCTAAATCACTTTGCACATTGATATTGGAGCATATTGCACAGGCTTGCTACCAAATTAGCAGATATTTTGTCCTCCTGGCTCTCCAACAGACTCATAAATAATTCAGAAGCAGATTTATAATAAATCCCACTGAAATCAGCTGGATTGTTTCCATCAGTAATTCCAGGGGCTTATTTGTATAGACTTTCATTGTAGGTTGGAGAAGTCACTTATAAACAATCCTATACATAACCAGAGAGGCAGTAAATTGTACAACACTTGGCTTGCTTTTTAGCTTCTTGCTGTATAACAATAGAACTTTACATTTTGCGGATTCAAATTTACATGTTGTGTATCCCAAGTGCTTGTAAATCTATTTTAGGGTCTGTCTCTTCTGTTATGAATGGCTGTATGCAGGGGTGGGAGTGGGGAGAAAGGATAGTCGGTGCAGAAATCCTTAAGACAATGCAGAGGAAGGAAGAAGAAGAATAAAACCAAAGAATATGCAGAATAATCTCCTTGGTGTTTATTACTGTCCATAAGGGCTCCTACCTGCTGTCAGGACTCTTAAAGGGAGTCCGTCACCAGAACTGAGCAGATCTACCTGGTAAGGATGCTCTTTGGAGCAATGGCAACACTCCTGTTGCTCCAAAGAGTAGGTATAGTAACAAAAACAGCGGTCCAGATTCATAAGGGGAAACACTGTTTGGTTCAGGTATCCCTAACCTATCTCTCTATAGAGCTGGGTTCCTGTGACAGATTGCCTTTAAGACTAAGGCAGAAAAGTTGTCCTGGGCACTGAAACTCACATTGAATTTGCATCGGTGGACTGTCCAGAGTTTGGACTCAACTTTTTTTTTTTTTTTTTTTTTTTTTTTTTTTTTAACAGGGGATCAAGTTACTCTTACCCTTCGGTCACATCTCTGTTTGTATTCCGCTTGAGGACCCCCCTTCCCAAACACAATACCAAACGCAATTGCAAGCGCTGTGCCGTGAAAGCACATGGACCCCATAGACTATAACCGGGTCCGTGTGCTTGTCATGTGCTACCCACACGAATCATGCGAACAGAAAAGTAGATTGTGAACTACTTTCCTGTCCTCATGTTCTGTGCGGAGATCTGGCAGCAAACACACAGACCCCATTATAGTCTATGAGTATCAGTGTGCTTTTACTGCACAGCGCTTGCAATTGCATTTGGTATTCCATTTGGGGGGTCCCCCGTGCGGACTCCCCTGGACAGAATACAAACGCAGATGTGAACCAACCCTAAGGGTGAATTCACACTGAGTAAACGCTAGCTTATTCTGAACGTAAAACACGTTCAGAATAAGCGGCGTCTAAAGCAGCTCCATTCATTTCTATGGGAGCCGGCATACGAGCGCTCCCCATAGAAATGAATGGGCTGCTTCTTTCACTCCGTGCAGTCCCATTGAAGTGAATGGGGAATGCCGGCGTGTACGCTCCGGCATGAGCAGAGCTTGCCGTATACGCCGGCACTCCCCATTCACTTCAATGGGACTGCACGGAGTGAAAGAAGCAGCCCATTCATTTCTATGGGGAGCGCTCGTATCCCCGCTCCCATAGAAATGAATGGAGCTGCTTTAGACGCCGCTTATTCTGAACGTGTTTTACGTTCAGAATAAGCTAGCGTTTACTCAGTGTGAATTCACCCTAAGACAGGATTAGACCAAATGTTTATTTCAATCACATATACAATCACATCCATTGGTCACATGCAAAGTTGTAGCTCAATCGCATTCAAATGAATGAGGCAAAACGAATACTAAGCACAAAAACTATATAGTGTACAGTGTCGAGCTTGGTAAGTTGTATAGAGGCCACAACTACCAATATAGCCCTGGACAATCCATTTAAACGATGTAGTTGTGCAGTTTTTGTATGCCCTTGTTTGTTGACTGCTCAATTTAAAAAAAAATTTAAAAAAATCTGAAATAAAATGTATGATTTATTAAATAAAAAAAAATATATATATAAAAAAATAAACAAACACCCCATACACACAAAAACAACACACGGCAAAAAACAATAGGTTGGTCCCATCTCCCTGTAAAAGATAAGTTTTGAGTAATTTTGTTTCATGGCAATGTAGTTAACTGGATGGCATCATTATACGGTACACATTCGATGGGGCTGCCATCTCCGTTAATCTTTCTGAGATCAAGTACTGAAATATCCACAATAGCTTTAAAATACCGGCCAATATCCCTCCGGCTATTTACAAAGTGTAAACCAGACAGTCTAAAGATGAAACGTGTTTCTTTCGATACACTTGTAAGTCGCCTACAACTGGTTGGCTTACTGTGCCAAAATGTTAATGTCTTATGCTGTTAAATCTCTTCCCTTTTAAGTGGTACCCCTTTCCGCAAAGCCACTTGCCGCCGTTGAGTTAAAGGGGTTGTCTCATCACAAGGATTCTATCTATACTGCTTGTTAATGTGGATGTAAGACTTTTCCTAAATGCATTGCTTCAGCAAAACTGCTTTGTTTGTCCACTATCTTAATTTATTCACTTCATTGTTGTTACTGCGTTTCTATGGCCCTTGGGATTATCTGCTCAAATGTCAAGTGACGTAGCTGCCTGCTCTGTGGGGGGGGGGCTAAGTGCACGGGAGCGAGCCTGTGTCTGTAGCTGTTCCTGTGTCTACACCACACGTGACCTAGCTTCCTGCTCTCAGATAGAGGAGGAGGGAAGAGAGCGCTTCTTTCTTATATAAAACAGTCTAAATTCTAGTGGGCTAAAGGACCTGGTCCCTTAGCCCATTAGGATTTAGCCAAGAACAAGCTAAACCCAAGTGTTATAGGACCTTTGATGACATCACAGGCCCTTCAATCGTCCCATAGGATCACGCTATGTGGGAGTGGAGCTAAACTGGTGGTAGTCGGACAGTGTAGCTTTGCATATGAAACCCCGCCCACCAATTGACATCGAAAACCAGGAAGAAAGAAGTATTTGCGGCAGCGAAGACTGGTGAGTAAGGGACATGGGAATACCCCTTTAGGCTGAGTTCACAGAGTTTTTTTGGCGCAAAATCCGCCTCCAAAAAACGCCTCCCATTGACTTCAATGGGAGCTGTTCACTTTTTTCTGCTAGCATTTTTTTCCCACTCACGGAAAATTGAGGATTGAGGAAAATGGTGAGGAATTTGGTGTGGAATTTCAGCGCTGAAAAAGAAGCCTCCTATTGACTTCAATGGGTTCCTTTTTCTGCTAGCAAAGTAAAGACGTTGTGGCTGACTCAGCCGTGGAATCTGCCTGAAGATAGGTCATGTTTTTTTTCCTGCTAGTTGAAAGGGAAAAAAAAAAAAAAAAAAAAACACGCTAGTGGAAAAAAAAACTGCTAGGATTCCCATTGAAATGAATGGGAGGTGGGTTTTTTTTTTAGATGGATTTTGCATCAATATCCACCTGCAAAAAATGCTGCAAACTGACCCTAATGCATCCTCTGTACATAGTATGAGTTATTATAATACCAATAATAATAATAATATTATTATTATTATTAGAGATGAGCGAGTACTATTTGGAACGGCACACACCCATAGGAATGAATGGAAGTGGCCGGCACGCAGACTTTGCCAGCGGCCGGCTGCTTAACCCTCTGCATGCCGGCTGCGTCTATTCATTCCTATGGGTGCGTGCTATCCGAAACGGGAGTTTTGAATAGTACTCGCTCATCTCTAATGATAATAATAATAATAATAATAAATAATAATAATTCACCACACATATAAAATCCTACTGATATAACACTTCAGTAGATCATCATGTTCCATTTTATTAGCTGCTAACACATATACAGTTATTTTTTTTCTACACAATTATACATATTGGAAAAATCTGACATTTTTTTCCCCGTAGAAGGACTAAATATCTGAGCCGTGGGTTTCGGTTTTGAGCTACGGCGGGTCGGCACGCGAATTAGCCCTATTCAACGGGGCTAATCGTTTGGTGAACGCTTTCTGAAAGTTCAGCTCTGTATATTGTCAGTCTCTGAGCTCAACCAAAAAGTGTCTCGGCCTAGTACGGAAAAAAAAAACGTTGAAGTTTTCAAACACGGCTGATACAGAATCCAGAGCAATATCTCAGCAGCCTCCAGTGCAAAACTTGAAAGCTTTGAAATCCAGAACTTTCATGGATGACTAGCCCGAGGAGGAAATAGTTTTTCTACAGTCCCATCTTCTCCAAGACGACTACACTCCAGCAGCGACTTCTAATTGATTTTAACTTTTGTTTTGCCTGTCCTAAGGGTGGCTAATACTTTGTCACTTATTCCAGAATAGAGTAACACGGGAAGAGCAAAGAGCTCCGAAAATAAATGACAAGGTTTTTTCATATTTTAATCAAAATCATTGTGTTCCCTGGAGGGGATGACAGCTCCATTTCTTTATCTGCAGAACTCAAACAGTGATCCGCACAGTGCTACACCGAGGAAAAAAAAAAAAAGCGAAATGTAATTTGATCAATAAGAGATTATAGAAAGATATGACAAGATGGGGTTTGTGGGGTTTAGTGACGAATTGAAGAAGCATTAATACGAGAGGCGGCGGACGCTGTCACTACCGTTTCTTCAGAAAAAGAGTGAATTAAAACGCTACCTGCAGTATGAAAGTCAATAGCACCGGCGTCATTGATTAGTAAGCCATAGCAAAGGAAGACGTGATCGAGACTGCAGGAGAAGAGCGCTGCCATCCTCTAACGATAATTAAGACTACTTTATCTTCAGTCACATCCCTGTCACTCAGGCAGCTTACAGGATACAAAGCGTATATAGTGAAGGGAAACTTCAGTTTGAAGTCATTTTAAAAGTTTCTTAGGAAACGACATAAGACAGCAATAACTTTCACTAATGTTTCTTTTAATAAGAAGCCATTTATAATGAACAAGTCTAACCTAAAAGTACAGGAGTAGCCATCCTCAGCTTTCCTTTCGGTCAGACATGTCCAGGTATGTGTGTTACTAGATAATTAGCTTTTGGAGACAACACTGATTAGCTTTATTGTATCACACTCTGAAATTCTGCAAGCGTCTGTGGCCGCCCAGTGGTTGTGTTGGTCATTGCGGCTTTTAAAGCTTTTTGAGATATGCCATATTTAAAGGGTTTCTTTCATTGAAATCACATTTTTTTGTTGATCACACGTAGGAATAGCCTTAAGAAAGGCTATTCTTCTCCTACCTTTAGATGTCTTCTCCGCACCGCCGTTCGGTAGAATTCCGGGTTTTCTTCGGAATGCAAATGATGAGTTCTCTTGCAGCACTGGGGGCGGGCCCTAGAACTCAAACGGCACTGTGGGCGTCCCCAATGCTGCAAGAGAACTCTCCAGCGCCGCCTCCATCTTCTACAGGAACGGTCTCTCCCTGTGTCTTCTGTCCTGGCTTTCAATCTTCCCAGGCCACATAAAATGGAATAAATTCTTAGATCTACTATCTGTATCTGAAATAAGGAGACCGTTTTTACTATTTCTGTGATCCTAAGACAGATCAGAGCGACAGTGTGAACGTAGACTTGGACTATTGAGGCAAAGGGACTGTCCCTGCACTGAGCCCTCTTGTTGCTGCTCACTGTTTCAGAGAGAACTTGCTAGGGTTACTTCTATCTTGGGGGCCCTTATGAGCTGATATAGTAGAACAATTAGTGGATACTTAACACCCATCTTTATAATAAAGTTGAGATAAATCACAAGTAGACCTGACACAGATTCTGGCACAGTGTCCCCCAATATTCCTATTCGTTTTGGTGCCTCCTATGCTCTGTACTGTCAGGAGGGCGGTGTCAGGAAGGAGCGGACAAGGGGTGTGATTGTGAGCTCTGACACTGGCTGCCTCTGATTGGGGCTCTGAGCCACACCCCCTTTCTGTTCCTGCCGGACAATACAGAGTCTAAGGACCAAAACCATGTACCAAAACTGGCTGTACTGATAGCTCGGGAACGGTGGGGTCTAGAGAAAAAAATTTCAACTGCACTGGATTCAGTGTAGTGCCATTTATTAACAGAAGATATGAACTGCACTTGGTGGGGGTGATGTTAAAGTCAAAAGTCAAATGGCTATGCCATTTTGTAATATGACTATTTTGTATGAAGTATTTATGCTTCGAAATGTAATAAATGCTGGGAAATATTTGAAGGCAATAGTATATGTATTGTTCTGTGTTTACTTATTTGTGTGAAAATGGCCTTGATTTATGGCTATGAAAAAAATAAACAATTCACTATTAAGTCCAACACAAAGAGTTTACTGTGGTCCCCCTGTGTGTTATTACATTGCATACAACAATTATTTGCATTTCTTTGGCTCTGTTCTGCTTGTCTATAGTTTCACTCTATGTGAAATGGCCTTGGAGAAAGATAATAAGGTCTCACCAAACATCTCCACAGACAATGAAGGTTTCTATCCCCTATCTCAAACATCATAAGGTTTAACACACAATGTACATGGGAGTGCAAAATGATTAATATGTCTATTTCCATATAATAGGTGCATTTCCTCCTATAAGCTTCTGCAGGCAACTTGTGTCACCTTACAAAGAGATACGGGGTTCAGTATTTGCCCCATACTGTAGAGTGCGCAGAGGTTTTCTTACTGTTTGATGTCATTAATGAGCTTGTTTTTCTCCTGGGCCACACGCTTGTGGTGCATCCTGTGGAAATTGCGCTCTTTCTGCAGCTTTACCATTGATTCTTTTGCTTTACTGTAACGGAAACATAAGAAACTCAAATATTTCCATAGACCAACGCCTCTGAATGCTCTTAAATGTAACAAGTGAAAATATAAAGCATGTGTGAGCTTTTCATGTCAATTTATCACAATATATTACATGAACAGTGTTTAATAGGATTTGCACAGTATTGAAAAGGGAAATCTAGTAGGAAGTCTTTACTTTCATGAGTTGGGGCACTTGCGGTTTTATATACCGCTAGAAAGCCGACAAGGTACGGAATTCAACACACTGTCGGATTTCACGATCTGTGCCCCCGGTGAAGAGCTATTGGTGTTGGTACCGTAGCTCTTCACCGTCAGAAGGGCGTTCCTGACAGTCAGTCAGGAACGCCCTTCCTCACAGCAGCGTCTATAGTGCTGTACTGTGAGAGCAGTGAGGAAACGCACCACCCCAGTACTCCTCTATGGATGAGTACTATCAGTAAGGGAGGGGGCATTCCTCCCCGCTCACACTGTACAGCGCGATAGGCGCTGCTGTGAGGAGGGGCGTTCCTGACTGACTGTCAGGAACGCCCTTCTGACAGTGAAGAGCTACGGTACTGGCACCGATAGCTCTTTGCCCGAGGAACAGATCTTGAAAGCGGACAGTGCGCTGAATTCAGCGCAATGTCGGCTTTCTAGCGGTATATAAAACCGCATGTGCCCAAACTGATGAAAGGTATGTACACGGCAAAAAATGAAGAAGAATTCTATATTTTCCACTGCAGTCTAGAGATGATGGGATGCAGTGCATCGGCTTTCTATTGTGGCATCCCGCTGAAGATTAGGCTTGGATGAATGGGCCTAGTCAGCAAGGAGCCTCAAGCCGTGGACTCTGCGGCTGAACCAGCTGCGGTATTGGTGGAAAGATCGAGCAGGAGGTTTCTTTTTTCCCGTCCTGCTATGATCTCTTCAGATCCTTTCAATATGCATGGGCCACAAGACGGACAACAATAAGACTCTTCTTGAGTTTGGTCCTGGCTCACAGCCCCAAAACACAGTTGTGTGTATGAGGTTATAGAAATGAATGGGTCACTGTAGCAAAAAAAGCTTTAAAAAAAAGTTAAATAAAAAAACTTAAGCAAATACTTACAACTAGTTTATATGTTTTCATAACTGTTATTTAGTGGTTACTTGACTTTTAAAGGTCACTTGTATGGTGTGGAGAGACAAAACAAACTAAAAAAAAAAATCAATGCATGGAATATAATGAACATCTAAATTCTGTATTCTGCTTTACATTGCATATTTATAGGGAGTCTGTCAACAGTAATATAAACCTAATCCCAGGGTCTTGTAAAGGAGATTCAATAGTTTACAAACAGTCTTTGTTATTCAGCTTTGGAGCCCCATTTTCACGTAAATTGCTTTTTTTTAAATTCTTCTACAAATGAACGCAACCTTGCTTACCTGGACTTTGATTTCAGGTCTAGATTCCAAGGCAAAGAGCTTTAGCATTTATGACTTAGCCTTAAGTTAACTGTAGTAAATAAGGCCCCACGTGCTGTAAACGTAGCGCTAAATTGATGCGGGAAGAACCACAGCGTGAACACATTGCGGTTCTTTCTGCAGCACTTTGAAGAGAAAGTTCATAGAGTTTTCCTCCGCGGACTTTCTCTTACCAGTATATCTATGAGAAAGCCGCCGGCGTTTTTGTAGATATAGTTGGTTTTGGAAATCACAGCGTGTCCCATCCACTTTGCAAGTACTGTAAAACGCCACGATTTTTCTCACGGCGCCTCTGCCACGGGCAAATCGCTGAGTTTCTGGCCCGTGGAGCCCCGGCCTAAAAGAGGTTTTCTGATATGTATTTTTTAATTGAAGACCTATTCTTCAGGGGTCCCAACATCCAGGAACCCTGTGGGGATCAGCTGTGCAGGTGTCTGAATCCCGACAGTCTTTAATTGATTAACTATCGCAAAGATAGGCCATCGCTTATCTCTCCTGGAAAACCCCTTTAATAGGCTGGCTCTGGTTCCATACTAAAGGCCCAGCCTAATAATGTTATCAGCCCTGACTAGACAGGAAACACATGTTCTCTTTGACTATCACTTTGAGGAAGGGAAAGGGGGTGTATTTTTTGAAGGTAGACATACAGATGTGACCAAACCTCAAAGTTGGTGGTTACGAAATGCAATTTCAAAAGACTTAAAACTCAGCGACTTATATGAACCACATATCTGGCCACAAGTGCAGGTAATGGAGGACACATCTGTAGGTCTAAGCAGCAAGTATAAAAGAAAATATTCATCCTATCCCCTTAATAAGTTGTGCTGCTCAGCCCCCCATATCCAGACACCTGCACCTCAAAAACATTTTAGAATTCGCCCTTTTCTCACTGTGGAAACTTCAAAAACCCTCATTGTCATTTCGATTTTTTCTTGCCTTCTCCATTGTAATCCTCTTCTCATTGGGCTTTCTCTTACTACCATCTGTCCTGAATGCAGCCGCCAGACTCACCTTTCTGTTAAACCGGTACATCTACCTTGTGTCACTCAATGTATTGGTTGCCCATCTATCACAGAATACAATATAAAATTATCACACGTACCCATAAATCCATCCACAGTGCGGCACTCCCTATATCTCCCCTCTCCTCACGGTCTAATCGCCCTAACCATCTGCTCCATTCTGCAATGACGTTATATGAACATCTCCCGTCTCTAAGGCTTTTCTGGAGCTGCACTGGTGCTCTGGAATGCTTTACCCTAAACAATGAGATTAATCCCCAACTACAGCAGCTTCAAAACTGCCCTAAAATCACATCTGCTTGGTCAGGCTTATCATGTGACCTGATCACCGTGTAGTGTGGGGAGGAGTAGAACACTTTTTATCCTTCCTCAGATCCTGTCCTCTCCATCTAGAAGTTATAATGCTCTCCTTGCATTTAGTATCTGTTTATTCACAGATACAGACAGGTGACGGGTTCATATAGCTTCAGTTAGGCCACCTTTTCTGTTTCACTATGTAGCAAACAGGCCCTCTGACCTCTCGTGTCCGCCTACCTCCGCATAGAATGTAAGCTCTTGTGAGCAGGGCCCTCACGCCTATTGGTTGATATGTTTATTACTTCTTTTTTTTTTTTTTTTTTTTTTTTTAATGTAGATTGTGAGCCCCGTATAGGGATCACAATGTACATTTTTATTTTTTTTACCTTTTTCCTATAAGTATATCTTTGCAGAATGGGAGGAAACCCACGCAAACACAGGGAGAACATACAAACTCCTTACAGATGTTGTTCCTGGCGGGATTCGAACCCAGGACTCCAGCGCTGCAAGGCTGCAATGCTAACCACTGAGCCACCGTGTTGCCCCGATATGTTTATTACTTTGCCACATTGTAATGTCTCCTATTGTCTGTTCCTGTGTCTTCTGATTCGTAAAGTGCTGTGGAATATATTGGCGCTATGTAATTGAAATGATTATTATTAATTATTATTATTCTCTAGCATAAATGCATTTTTTCCCTAAACATCACATTTTAATGCAAGACATTTTTTCAAAGTACATTGGTTTCGGGTTATGATGATTTTTTGTTATTTTAGAAATCTGGTTTTGTTTGCATTTGTCAAAGTGCAGAAAACTCACCAGGCAGTGAAAAGGTTAATAGACTGTCTGGTTTACAGCTCAAACGCCGTATTAGAGCGTCTACAAAGAACGGGGGAGGACGGCCCCTTTAAAACCTATTACCAAAGTATTTTTCTGCCGTGCAGGCTCCGGCACAAGCACATTGACATTAAAATCCCCTAAAGACATAGGTTATACTTTATTAAAAGTGCTAAATATTACCTTCATGAAAATAAAATATGGAAGGCAGCAAAACTTTATGAATATTTCATTGCTGCAGACATAGCGGAGAATTTTTTCTCCTGTGATATTACATTTGGAAAAAGCTTGACACTGGATATCTGAAAGTGAAAGCTAATGAGAAGTTATTTTTCTATATTAAGTAATGGGTTTTTCCAAAAGGCACACAAAGTTGAGTAGAGAGCAATCGCACCGCGACCCTGCACTCCTTCTGATCCATTAATTTGCGGTTCTCATTTCTCTTGCAATGGTATTTCATTGCTCTGGAATAAGCGGAGCCCAGACCTGAGCCGCTGCAGTGAGGTGTGTTTTTCACTTACAGATGAAATAATACGATACGGAGGCAGCAGTTTGTGAAATGCCATTTGACATTCTCTAGGAATGAACAGAGTTACCCAATACACGGCCGGGTGTTCGTCATGCCAGCGGCTGCCGTCACAGCTAATGCACCTTGATTTATGTTCTTTTAAGGTCACATAAAACAAGGCTCATGTTTATCACCCGAATATCACTCTTAATGCTACAGATACAATATTTATTAAATAATTTTATTTACCACTAGTGGGAGCAGTAACTTCATAAGGACCAACACAACAAGTCTAGGTAGTCGCCTAGTATTACTGCATTGTTGTTTCAAAGACATCTTGTAATACAGTACGGACCGTCTAAGAAAATTGATTAACACTTTAGGATATTCTACCCATTTTCTTCTAACTGTTGAAGATGTGACCTGTACACCTTGCTTCAGTGAACATTCAAGAGTTAAAGACTCATCGCAACAAAGTTTGATTTCTTAAGCTCAACTTAAGGGGGCGTTCACACTAGCGTCCGTGTCCGACAGCTTAGTGTCCGATGCTAACACTGCGCAGTCCCACGAATGGACACTTATTCTCTATTTACAGGACGGGGGATAAGTGTCCACATGGGACAAACCCTTTAAGCTCGCAAAGTTTCTTCCTTTCTTCCTACACATTAACTTCAAGAACGAAGAGTAGAGATGAGCGATGAATGGATGCACCTGGTACTTCCGCTTTGACGGCGGCCGGCCGCTTAACCCCCCCGCGTGCCGGCTACGTCTATTCATTTCTATGCGAGCGTGCTGTTCAGATCGACTGATCCGAACAGTACTCACTCATCTCTAACGAAGAGTTTACTTATTGTCTGATATATGGCACCCCATTACAGATGCTACAATAACAAAACGTAATGAATGTTATACACACAATCTCTCCGATAGCTGCATAAGGTAGTGACAGGCACACAGATTTCAGATTTCTGTCTCTTATGTGTGACTGCACTGTAGTTTTGCAGTTTTCTTAAGGAATGCATTCTCTGATTTGAATGCACAAGAACAGAGTCCTTAAAACTTTTCACCATTTGCACCAGCTCCATGTACTGCTCCACTGATTCCAGCACATTTGGAGTTATTTCTCTCACCCCCACCGTTTCTTTTTTTTCCCTTTTTTTAATGCAGCTTATGAGTCCCATATAGGGCTCCCAATGCACATCTTTTCCTATAAGTATGTCTTTGGAGTATGGGAGGAAATCCATGCAAACATGGGAGGAACATACAAACTCCTTGCAGATGTGTCCTTGGCAGGATTTGAACCCAGGACTCTAGCGCTGCAAGCCTGCAGTGCTACCCACTGAGCCACCATGTTGACGCTAGCCCCCACTGTTTCTGAGCACAGATATGCTTATTAGGTTTTCTACTGTCAAATGGGCAGTCTCAGACAAGAGCGGGAAAGGGGAAACGGTTCTAAGTTCCCTAACACTGTCCAATCTGAGGCGGACAGAGTCAGAGATCAGAATCATGTCCCCTTGTCTAGGACCACCCACGTGGCAACAGAAAGCCTAATCAGACAATATCAGGAATAATGAGAGCTAGAAAAGCTAGAAAACTTCCACCTGTGCCAGAATGAGTGGAGCAGTCTCTACTAAAAGATGCAAAGAACTGGTGTTGGTGAAGGTCCTCAGAGAGGGCAGGCTTCGGGAAAGAGTCCTTACTATCAAGGAACTTAAAACAGTTTGAATCTGTAACTGAAGGAGGAAAAAAACGCTTAAACATCTTCCAACATTTATACAGAAAGACATTTCTCAAAAGTACATACTCATCCTTTAATGGGGAACAGGTTGCATGTGACTGCCTTATAGAAGTAAATGGTTTGTACCTCGCAGCAAGCTTGTAGGTTTCCACTTCTTTCCTTAAACTCTTTATCTCGGAGTCTAACATCTGGTTTTGAGCATAAACATCTGGGACAAAACCAACAGCTTCTGGCTGCAGGAGGCCTTTCTGCATCATTTCATACCTAGAGGAATCACAAGCCGCTCTAATTATTCTCTGTGACAATGAATTAATTGTTATAGGCTATAAGCGTACGCATTCTCTGCAATATTAACCCGTTGTCATCATGTTATGAGCACTGACAAGCTTAAAGGGATTCTATAATTAAAATTGTATTTTTTCTGCCTACCACGTCGGAATAGCCTGAAAAAAGGCTATTCTCCTACCTTTAGATGTAATATCCGCGCCAACATTCGCTAGAAATCCCGGTTTTCGTCGGTTTGCAAATGAGTTCTCTCGCAGCACTGGGGGCGGTCCTCATCGATGCCTTCATCTTCGTCTGGAACGGCCTCTCTTCGAGTCTTCTTCCGGCGCTGGGTTCAAACTTCTAGGCTTCGGGCCAAGCCAACTGCGCATGCCCGCCAGACAAGAAAATGGCCACTTACACAGATGGAGGCGGCGCTGGAGAGTTCTCTCGCAGCATTGGGGACGCCCCCAGTGCTGTTTGAGTGTTGAGGACTGCCCCTAGTGATGCAATAGAACTCATTTGCATACCGACGAAAATCGGGATTTCCACCCAACGGCGGCGCAGAGAAGACATCTAAAGGTAGGAGAAGAATAGCCTTTCTTAAGGCTATTCTGACGTGGTAAGCAAAAAAAATACAATTTTAATGATAGAATCCCTTTAATAGTGGATGGTTGTCTTACCACATAAGACATATAACGAAGAGCAACGCCTGTGACCAGAGAGAACTCTTAATGTGGACATTAGCTCCAGGTCTCCGCTGTACGTTACAGTGAAGATCTCGTAGCTATGGCGGCCATTCTGCTGAAAAGCGGCCGCCATCTTTAAAGACCCAGCATCTGCCGTAATAGTACTGCGGATGTCGGGAAGGGGCTAAAATATTTAAGGAGCGATACAAAATATATAAAATTTAGGTCGTAGTGGTAGTTATCAAAAGTATAAACAATGTGCTATGAATAACAGTAGAACACAGCCTGCATAATACCGTATTAGAATAGAGCACGCACAACAGATATAGTAACATCTAGTAATCACAGGCACCCCACACAAACATATGTATCCCTGGTCAACCCATGGTCCTGAATGTGTTAAAGGGGACTTCTGTAAAATACTAGCTTTCAAAAAGAAAAAAAAAAAAGGTAAAATTTATCAAATCTGTCCAAATGATTGGGAATGGCATACAAGTCTTTCATCTTTATATTGCATATAAATGAAATGTTCTTGCAAACCTGTGATCCGACTCTAGTAAATGCCACTGGCGTATTATCCAAGGGCAGTGATCCATGTTCCCTCTGGCATGTGGCATCTGTTTTCACTGGAACCATGCACGGCGCTGGTAACAAAAGCACCTTCTCACCAGCGGTATAAAAATATCTGCCAGTTCTATAGTAGACAATGTATTTATCTTCTCGCTATAAAAACTAGGCTTTGTCGCGTTCTTCTCTCTTATATAATTTTTTTTTTACCAGGAATACAAGTCCTTGAGTCATCCCTTGCCAAGCTGTTTCTATCCAGCCATTTTATGTTTCCAGGTGCCCAGAAATATCTTTTTTTTATCAATTTTTTTTGTATCTTGTAGACCTGGAGTTCAGAAATAATGACAATGTAATGGTGGGCCTGTAACAATTTCTCTGGCTTTTAGGACCTTCAGATGTTGCTGCTGCTGCAGAGAGAAGTAAACCTACCATTCTGTCTGAAAGCATTCCAAGGTTTTCATCATCCCCATTTTAATCAGAAAATTGCGAAGAAAATCATCCACGACTTCAGGCTTGTGAGACGCAGGTCGCTGGGAGGACAGAGGGGATCTTTGAGACTGCAAGACAAAAACAAAGCAAAAAAAAAAAAAAACCATTAAGCTATTGCATAAAGACAATACGATGATCAGTCAGCGTGAAAATATCTGTCAATGGTTAATCTCTGTTATTTTGATATTGCTTCGATCCTCTTTTTTTTACAGGTTTACATGTTTGTACCAGAGGTTAAACCGATCATTCAGAACAGTCACATTGTACATGTACATATACTACATCATCCATTGAAAACATGTGCATGGAAGCAACGCAGGGCCAAAGATGTTTAGCCCCTTTTCCATTGCATGGTATTGCTTTTGTCATTTTTGAACTCCAAAATGTCATGCAAAGTGCCAGGTATTGTGCTCTATATAGTACCTGCTTTAGGCCAGTGTAAGCCGTCGGCTAGTAAAGTTCTGCAGGGGGTGTATATCTCACCCAGACTGCTCAGGTGGCTGAGATGAAAAGAATCCAGGGATGGGCTGGATTTTTAGGGAATGGTAGGTAGGTTGGTAGTGGGACTTGTCATTCCCATTCCCTCCAGCCCACACCTTGCGGACACTCAGGCGGCAACCCAGCCTTGTTAGCGAGACATAAGAAGTCTGCTGGGAGAACAGACTGTGCCAGAGCCTGGCTGGAAAGCCACCTAGGAGGTTGTGACTACCTGAGAGGTTCCTGACTCTTTGAACTGGTTACTATTATAGGTGAGGCAACCAACTTTTGCTTAGTTAGAGCCCAGACGGGCAGGTGTTTATTTTGTATTTTCCTTTGCTGCTCCATGTACCGTTGTCTTTTAAGGCTCGTTCACACGGGGCAAGAGGGGGCGGATTTTGACGCCAAATTCTACCTCAAAATCCGCCCCCTCACAATAGAGGTTTATGCAGCGCCACACCTCCCATGAGGCGACCTGAAGCGGCCGCTTCAGGCGGCGCTATGCTAGAGCCCCGGGGAGGGCGGCATTTTTGCTTTCCTAAACCAGTCCAGGACAAGGCTTAGCGTCACCGTCACCGAGCGGTGGATTGGGGAGGCCCTGTGGACGCAGCGCCTCCCCTCACGCTCAGGCAGAGAGCAGGTCCTCTCCCTGCCTGCTAACGCCGCTCCGCCACGCCCCCTTTGCTCCACCCCACCCCCTCCGCTCCGCCCCCTCCTCCCAGGGGTGGGTGCTTTCTGTCGTCCGCCTTGGGTGGCGAAAAAGGTAGGTTCACCCCTGGGTCTATGTAGACCGCTAGCATTCTTTTTTCTGTGAGCGGTGCGATCCCGCTCACGGAAAAAAAGAAGCGAGCTGCCTTTCTTCAGGCGGAAGCCACGACAGTCACATTGTGGTTCAATTCTGATGCGGCTTCCCGCATCAGAATCAGGGCCAAAATGCATGTGGATTATCCCCGTGTGAACTAGCCCTTAGAGTGAATAAAACTCTTCATTTTGGACTGTTTGTGCCTCTTCCAATCACCTACCAACCCCATATCCTGACACTAGATATCAGAATTGGTACTGGAACATCACATGTCCAAATACTACTTTAAAAAAAACAAAAAAAAAAAACACACATGGTACCCAAGACTAGGTTGAGTCAAGATAAACCGAATATCCTTAGAGTACAAGGCTCATGGCTTAGCATAACCAAGTAGTTCCTACCCTTATCTGCCAAGCTTATGCAATGTGTGCGCCTCTGATTTTACAGTAGTTCCCACTGAACAGATACCTCCAGTTATGTGCCAATATGTCCTCCATGTGCCACCAGGAGACATGGACTGTCTGAGTAACCGTACAATTTCAGAAACCTATAGCCTACAAGAGAACACATCTGGAGCCCAGACCAACCCATAGAGGTACATTGTCAAGCGTAAGATCCCTAAGATCAATGGGTTCGAAGCCTATTCACAATACAGAAATCCTAAACTTCAGTTTGAGGAAGAGCCATAATAACTCAACAGTTCAAAGTCACAGGCTGTGTGAGGGCTCGGTGCCAGACTAGTAATAAATGGAGACGTGTCAGAGGTATGGGGACTATAGAGCCATGTTCTGCACCCTTTCAAGCAGTCTCCTAAGAGCGAAACAGCTTGCCATGTTCCTTTACTATATTTATATTTAATAGCAGTGACATTTATTAGATCTTATCCTACTTGAGTTATAACAAGTCCCATACCCGTCCAGTACCGCTCATCATTTTTACTAGGTGATAGCTGCCTGTTTAACTGTGCAATTTTGTCATAATATTGGAAATGCTCTTAAACATTAAGATCTCCTAAAATTCAATAAAATATGAACTAAAAGCAACACAGCCAATAAGAGATTTCATTGCAGTGTGCAGCACTAGATGCAGAACAGCCAATTGCTCATTGGTGACTACTGGTTTGGGCGCAGGACTGCTATCGGCACCTAAGTCATCACACAAACTTGTGGAAGACTTGGACGTAAAACAAGATTGATTTTAGGTTACCGTTTCTAGATGCCAGTTGATGGCACTAAAAGGTGAAACCCGGCACACTCAGGATCAACACGGTGAAGACATTTTCAAGAACTGATCTGTCGGCATCATTATTTCAATAGATACATATTAACAAAATGATGGACGTATCGAATACACAAACCCACTAACACAATTCCAGATAATCTGATGAAAACGCAGCAGGCAAAACTTTGGCCAGGAATCACGACGAGTCTTCTCTATAGGTTATTAAGTAACGTAACGCCAAGTGATCCTGACGTCATGCCAAGGGGACATCGTAGAAACAAAGGAAGCGTGGTTAGAATCTGTCCCAGTGACGAGGTTACATGTTGCGATGTAATTACTGGCATCATATTGTTAAAGGTAAAATCTCATTACCATTTCCCCAGGCAGCATGGCTATTGACAGGATCGCAACGCAGTCAATGACAGCAGGTGAGATGGCGTGATGGTCCCGTCTACGGCAGGTCTTTCTAATAAGTGCAAACACATATCTTTCATAGGAAGTGAGAAATTAAAAATACACATTTCTACCTGTTGCCATTTCCATAGCACTAAAGCCCTTTCTTTTTACACAGTATTATTCATTCCATAGAAGACTAAATTCCAGCGGGTGCCGGTAGAGTCCGTCTATGGTGGACAATAGTATTTAAATGGAGGTAAAATGCTCAAGACTGCACATGTAAAAAAAAAACAAAAAAAAAACAAAACACACAAACCACACAGGTATGTAGAGGTAACCCAATACCATGGCCAGTCCATACTAAACTTTAGAAAGAAGGTATTGTCATCTACCAGAGAGTGCAACGTTATCGTCAGCTTTTCTTCCTATGTCAATGAAACTGAAATGCCGCGTCACCTTCAAGACTGAAAATACCGACACCGCAGATCCTTTCATGGGCGGATCAGGAGAATGGCCACTGTCTCACGCCCAGCGATTAGTTGGCAAACAAGAAAATGCTCCTTTGTTGGTCGATTCCATCTTGTATACGGCATCATAATTTGGTGGCACATCCCCTTATGTAAATAATTGTATGAACAATCCTTAGTCCCCATAAAGTACAATGATTGCCATATGTAAATGGGATTTGTTGAGCGCAGATCAATTTTCCATATCTTTTAGGTGTGCCTGATAAAGTCATAGGAAGATAATAGATACAGTGGGACTTCCTCTGGATCAGCTTTGCATGGCTAGGAGGTTACACACTCACACTCCTCAAAATTGAGTTCATGTACACTTGAGAAAGGGCACTGTTGCCTGAAATGCATTGTGTTTTCTGAACCTTAATAAAGTGGTTAGATCTTATTGGGTGAAGCGCGGTAACCATTACTATGGTCCCTTGGCATTTCAATTGACACTACATGTGAATTGGATCCTGCAGCTCGCACCTCACCCACGGAGGAACCCCCTGTGAAACTGTTCTAAGGCGATACTGGTAGTTGTCAATCCCTCACAACTCCACCAGGTGAGAGTTCATTTGGCACATTGCAATTGTCCCTCACCTAACACAACATACTACACCATATACAGCTCGGAGCTGCTCTTGTTTTAGTCTTTGCATCTCTACTATTGGTGAAAGGCTCTTTCCTCTTGGTTTAGACGATGTCCCCTTATTGCTGTCAAAGGCCAAGGAGGAGAAAGATCATTAGGAAGATCTTTGTGCTGTCTGTGTAAAGCCAAAGTCATGCAAAAGATGATGAAAGTTTAGGCGTTTGGTAATCATAAAAGAGTCATATCCCTTTAGCATCTCAATGTCCCATGGCACACATACCCAGTGGCGTAACTACCGCCGTAGCAGCAGAGGCAGCTGCCCCAGGGCCCGGGACATTAGGGGCCCAGCGATAGCTGCTACCACTGCTATCTTTATACTCGGGGGTCTTTTCGGACTCCCGAGTATAATGATCGGCAGCCCGGGAGAGGTAAGAAACATAAAAAACACTTACCTCTCCACGATCCGTGCAGACTTCGGCCTAGTCGTCTGGCGTCTCATGACCACGGCCTGTGTCCCAGGTCATGTGACGTCTGACGTCATTGAAGATGGACTACTTCGGAGACCGACAGCGTAGGAGACGGGAGATAGGTGAGTAACAGGTTTTTTTATGTTTTTCTCCCCCTGGGTCTCCGATTATTATACTCTGGGGTCTGAATAGACCCCAGAGTATAATAATTGTTTATGGGTGTCCACAGTGGGACATTATACTGTGTGCAGGGGCCACTATGGGGAATAATACTGTGTGCAGAGGCCACTATGGGGGATAATACTGTGTGCAGGGGCCACTTTGGGGGATAACAGGGTGTGGAGGGGCCACTATGCGGGATAATATTGTGTGCAAGGGCCACTATGGGCGATAATACTGTGTGGAGGAGCCACTATGGGGATAATACTGTGTGCAGGGGCCACTATGGGGGATAATACTGTGTGCAGGGGCCACTATGGGGTACAATACTGTGTGCAGGGGCCACTACGGGGCATAATACTGTATGCAGGAGCCACTATGGGACATAATACTGTGTGCAGGGGCCACTATGGGGGATAATACTGTGTGCAGGGGCCACTATGGGGAATAATACTGTGTGCAGGGGCCACTATGGGGGATAATACAGCGTGCAGGGGCCACTATGGGGGATAATACAGCGTGGAGGGGCCACTATGTGGGATAATACTGTGTGAAGGGGCCACTATGAGGCATAATAGAGCACGCAGGAATGTGTAGGAGGCGGTTGGTCGATGTCTTCGGCGTCGGTGTCGGTTGGTCGGGAAGCCATGTCAAAAGTTCACCACTGGGCCCCGCCATTCCTAGTTACACCACTGCACATACCCATCAAAGTCTGTTTAGTCCACCTGTTACAAACAGGAGCAACTCCGATACAGAAAATACACCGGACTTTAAAGAGGTTTTTTACATGAAAGACCTCTCTAAAATAACCACCCCCCAATGTGTCTCCCACTACTCATACAACTTTGCTGAGAAGACTCAACTATGGTCCGCGTTACCGAAACAGCAAAGCTCCAGGCTACACTGTTTCTGTAACTCCCATAAAACTGATCTATGTGGTTTCTGTTGCTCATCGAGTTCTGTAGTTGGTGAGCAGGTTGAGAATGGGACAACATGGGCATCGTGTTCCCGTGAAGAAAAGAGCAGAGAGGGATGTATTTACTTTAAGTGTAGCAAGGTTAAGTTGATAGAACAGAAGGCATGGAGAAATCTTATTGCCAATGAATGTCAGGAGGCAGTGGAAGCAGACAGTTTTCCAAAAGTCTATGTCTGCCGCTCCAGAGACAGAATACGGGTTGTTGTCGATGAAAGATACTTATAATTCCAGCGTGCTTGCAACCTTATTATCGGAAAGCAATTACCCAATATACAACTGTAGGATCACCAAAGGTGAAAGCATTTCTTAAAATGAAAAACACCATTGATTAAAAGCTAAACAAATAGGCAGTAAAGCTGATTTACTGATGTAATTTGGTTTCCAGACAAAATGCTAAAAGTCCTAAATCTACAGTGATAAGTTTGTGTCCTTTCCGAGCCTCCTGTTACCTTGCACTGGGAAGAATACAATCCAATATCACTTTAAACTTTGCAATAATCCTATAAAACCTAAGTAATGGTGACAAGAGTAGTGTCTCCCTTGGGGTCCATGACACCTACAAAACCCAATTAACCAGAATATATACTTAATTTTTAACTCCTCTAAATTAGCAGTAAATTTGGTAGCGGCGACCACATAAAATGGAACAGTAAACCTTTAATTACCATTATCACAGCGGTCCTGCACAAGTTTCCCTGTCACTGCCTGTACTTAAAGAGGAATGGCAATTTAACGAATGACAATACTTATAGGCCTCGTGTACATGACCACCTGTATGGTCAATACGTGAGCCAGGTTTTTCATGGCTAGTACACTCACCCATTCATTTCCATGGTCTCATAACATGGGACTGTAAGTCTAGGACAAAAGTCAGGACATTTTGCGGCCCATGCTCACTGACATCAGTGAATGGGGCTTTGGAGGCATGGGTGGCAGAGTTGTACATCGTACTATCCCCTACAATGTTAGGCAGTGAAGAAGGCACTGTACACAGTGCATGTTTTTAGTCATTGGGACCTGTAAGAAGGCAACAGGCAAAGTGAAGGAGTCACGGTATATCTCCCCCAGATTCCTGACATATGTGTTGTCCAGGGCGGATCTTGAATAAGCTGCAGCCCAGGTATGGGTACTGGGCTCATTACTGGACCATAAAAGGCCGCAGAGCCTGCACTTCAGAGCAGATCCTGGGAAGAGAGGAAATGCCTAAGTCTGTCCTGACACAGAGTCTTGCGTTACGGTACGGTGTTGTTTTGGTTGATTCATGTGGCTGGCAGTAAACCCCATGTACAGTTAGTATTTTCTGTTTAAATAGCGCTCAGACAAGCAGGAGTTTGTACAGTTAGAATTTTCTGTTTAGTTAGCGCTCAGACAAGCAGGATATTGTTTGATGTTTTATATTTATTTTGCCTGAAGTTAAGCCTATATTTTATTTTGCTCATTTTTGTGCCTGACATGAAGCTTTATTTATTAAATAAACTGCTTCACAAGATTTGTGTCCCCGCCTCTGACTGGTTGAGTCTGTACCACTGATTCTACCGAGCTACCTTCCCCGCATACCCTATGGACAAACAAAATGACGCTTCTTTTTTCCCCCCATGTCCTGCTGTGATCTCTGCCTCCCATTGAAAACAATGGAAGGCGGATTCCAGGAGGAAATTCGCCCCCAAATCTGCTGCAAATTCCTCCGTGTGAACACAGCCTTACACTGACTACCGCTGCCAATCCATCTGTAGCAGTTCTATGGCACCTATTGGGTAATCTTACTTTCTCTGCCTATGTTAGATGGGTCTCTTTAAACAGTCCCTTCAAGCAACCCATTTTTATTGTACAGTGTACGTAGAATCGTATGTCTATGATCAGACTGATCTCTTGCATTCTAAAGGCCAAATTTACAATTTATATGGTATAAATTTACAATAATCTCCATAGGAAACCAATGATAATGAAATCAAAAGCTTTTCCAACCAGGCCTCAATAATTTGACTTACAGATTCTCCAATGACAGCGGAATAGCTTTATCTTTGTTCTGTTTTTTTTTTTCAATCCCAGTCCAGTACTTAAATAAATTTATATTCACCACAATATAGGAGCATACCGCTCCAAATTCTATAAGACTACCATGGCTTTGTGTGCAGAGTTGACATGGGTGCCATGAGGCCTAGTCAATCCTTTGCAGGCAGACATTGCTATAACTAAGTGGTTTGGAATATCTTCGTTAAATAAGATTATTGATTACTCTATAAATGTTCTCTGTGACAGACAAAAGAAGATCTAATACAACGTAAGAGGTTATCATGAATATTTAGTTACCCTCATTTGCTCTAGGTTTGCCTACTCATCTCTTTCTATCACAATGCTCGCTCAGCATCTCCGGTTCATCTTTAGCTCTTTTTTTTCCCCCCTCTGTTGAAGCGTTTGCCCTGCAGGCGATGCGTCCTTGAAATAAGAGTGTCTGCTCCAGAGTAAATGTACAAATTGAGAATGTGTTTGGATGCATCACCATACACAATTTATAATCCCATAAAACACTCTGCGGCAAGGCTTGAACTGGCCGTCTGCCCCTGATAAATCTGGTGGCGTTTCAGGCTCTCGCCACGGAGAGCCTGAGGAATTCGTCTACTTTCACCAAAATATCAAATGATGAAAAAAAAATAATCCAGCAACCTGGACTCGGACCAATATGGCAGCAATCCATTAACCTCCTGTCAGGAGAACCTCTGCCTTGTAGGAAATGTGTCCTCCAAAACCTGGGGAAGATACAGAAACGCGGCGGTACATTTTCTCCTTGTCAAGGTTCGCAATATTATGCAGAACGGTGTCTCCAATCTCAGAGAATATGACCTTCCGCAATAAAAAGATAATTAAAGTCTGCAGTAATGACAATAAATAAAATAAAACCAATTTACAGCAATGCTACCTTTTAGCAAACCTTTTAATTTAGCCAACAAAACAATTAAACTTATTTCTAGCTGTAGTTTGGGAAGAACAATGGATATATAAACCTGTCAATGGTGTGAATAAAGCTACTTTGTCATTCGCTTTCATAAGGGAATAATAGCTTTGCAGTCTCATCTTTGGAAAGGAAAAGAATAAACAGCAATGCAACGCACAGTCGCAACACCTATGTATAAAATGAGGTCCAAATAAAACAGGGAAAAAAGTAAGATATTGGACCGCATCAACTGTATGAGTGTAAAGGGATTCTTTACTGTGATAAATATATGTAAAGATACAATGAGATAACACACTTAAAGGGGTTTTCCATTATATAGACCAGGGGGTCTTCACCACCCACCAGTTTCATATGAACATTCACCGAACCCTTCTTTAGTGATAAATCAAATATGATTGATTTATCCAAATTTAAGACATAGGTATGGTTTTTTTACCGGTACACAAAATGAACAGTGCATAGGGCCTAGGGTTCGATCGAGCCCTGGTTAAGAACCACTGATATAGACTTATCCTGTTGGATCCCCAAGTTCAGGAGAAAGGCAGTCTACAAGTGTTCCCTGAGCCCCCTGTAGGAGTCTTGATGTGCTTGCTTGGCCACCACTCCATTCACTTCTATGGACATAATGTTGATGGCTTTACCAGAAGTCCCACAGAAGTGAGTGGTGGCCAGACATGAACGTCACAGATCTTTCCACAAGGGGAATTACTGGACCACCAATCTCCTGATCACACAGGGGTCCCATCAATGATCGTATAGTTATCACTTTTTCTGCGGTTTTGGAATAAGAATCTACAGTAGAAAATATAAATAACTTCCTATCTTTACACAGTAAAAAAATAAATAAAAAATCTATCTATCTATCTATCTATATTATATATTCACATATTAAACGCCATCATACCATTCCTCTCCAGAGTTACATACTACCAATGTGTAACACCCACTTGTGAATTTATTTCTAAGTTTCTAGGAAGGTTTAGGGCTAGTTCACATGGGGCACAGGATTGTGTATTTTGGTCCTGATTTCTGATGCAGGAAGCAGTGTCAGAATAGGACCAAAATGCACCTGCCGCAACTTCCCGCTCCAGAGTAGGCCCAAATAAATGGGCCTAGCCCGGAGGGTGCTGTCGTCAGGTGAACGCTGGGGCTGATTCAGCCCGCGGAGTCCGCCTGAAGAAAGGGCAGCTCGCTTCTTTTTTCCATGAGCTGGAACACACCACTTGCAGAAAAAAGGAAGCTGGCAGTCTACACAGACCTCTATTGTGAGGGGACGGATTCTGAGGTGGATTCGGCATCAGAATCCGCCCCCTCTTGCCCCGTGTGAACAAGCCCTAACAGAAGAACAGCATAAATTAGAATTATAAGAAAATATAATCCAGTTGTTTACATCAGAGTCAATGGGAACAGACGCAGACAAAGGGGCATCCGCCTGTGTCCGCTACAATCAATTTCCATTGCGGTCATTCTATGACGGATGACAACAGACATTATTAGGGGGCATTCACATTTGAGCCCCTGTCCGCCCGCTGGGTCTCCGTCCTATTCCCCAGAGAACCTGCATAGGGGACGGATTCCCGGCAGTCAGTTTTAAAGCCCATTCATTTGAATGAGTTGTAAAAGAAAACCATCGATGTCCATAAGGTTACACATTTTCATAATCTCTTGTGGTTTGCTGAATTGCATTGTCTGTGAGATGTGATCTCTCATATAGCATACTGAGTTACACTGAGCAATATAATATACAGAAAGCTGAGCAACAAGAGATGGGAAGGAAGTCACATTTTGTATATACGTGTATGTAGGTGAAAGAATCAGTCTCCAAAATTAATGTTTGATTAGGGCCACAACATTCTGTACAAAGCATAGACATACAGACATAGCAGGTGTTAGTATGAGATTAATAATAGTAGTCACGTGCCATTGTCCTGGTTTACTTGGCTGCATCTCAGACTACCCACATGACTGATGTGGCCAATCACTGGTCCCCGCAACAGATGCCTCAAGACCACTAGGGCCAGTGACCGGGTGTGCTGGTCATATGTGTATATGAGCAAGCTGCAGTAAACAAAGACAGACCGGGAACACCAAAGCATTGTCCCCAGGACGGCAGGGAACTGGAAAGCAAACAATGGGTCTTTTCTTATTTTACACCGTCCAAACCCTCCCTTTATTGGAGTTACATTTTTCAGTTTTTATCTTGGAAAGCCCCCTTACCACAATCTGTTCACATAAATCAGTTGATGTAATCTGCAATGTCTTGCCTACAAGAACAGAATTTGTGCTCATGAAGCCAAAAACCTCTTGTCCTGTAGAAGTTACATGAAGATGAACCATGACACAGTAAAACATCTACGGACCTGGACATCCTCCGCCTGCTCCTGAACGGTCTGCACTGCCCTTAAAAGATCTTCATCCCCATCCGTCAAACTAAAGTCTTCATCAGCTGGGATCTAGAAAGAGAATATCAAGAATTGATTATATAGATTTTTTAAAAGTACCATTTTACCGTAGTTAAAATATGCAAAACCAATGAGCCCCTGCAGAAGAAATCCAAAAAGTTATTTTAAGCTTAGTGTACATTGCCTTAAAAGTAACCTATCTAGGAAAATTGGGACACCCACAGGTCCTAATGGACTAGGTTTAGTAGTGTGGTTGTAGCCCTATTGTCTGTACTCAGGGTTCTTGCCCAGTTTTTGGTGAAGCCAGGGAAAAACACACCTGCAATTCACTACCCTTGCCCCAGACCTTGGGTTAATCCGATGAGACTGAGACGATTCATCCCCAAGTAAGTGGTTTCCCCCCCAATACAGGCACAGACAGCTTCACAAAAGGGCTATTTTGTCTTGAAGGTTATAGGTAAAGAAATATGCAAATCTGTTCTCCAGGATGTAATTAGGAGAACAGTGCCTCTGTATGCCGCCCTCTAGGTACAGCCCCCTTAACATCATGCATGACTCAGTTAAAAAGCCTACTGACATGATGCGGGGTTTATTGCCAAAATTAGTATTTCTATTCCAAAAGCAACAGATTCCCAGCTATGGACAGCGCTGTTTCGGACTTTTAGACCTCCTCAGCTTAGCGCAGGGATACTGATTTGTCAGAGTGAGAGACTATAGACCAGGGTCAGGGGGATATAAGTTTATAGTTATAGTTTAATGTTCCAAATCGCCCGCACAGGCCGAGAATAGGAAACAAATTGTGTATATATTATTTACATATACACAAAGAAAGGTCTTTGAGACGACCACCCAAAATTGTACTGCAGAGTGGTCTCTTAGGAGGATGGCCAATATGCAGGTTATATGACAAACTGAATAGCTGATTCAGATAAGGGGTTTTTTTGTTTTTTGGGGGGTTTTTGTCCCCCCTTCCCCCCCCCCCCAACACCCAGACCCCACTTAGCTCATCTGTTCTAGCAGCCTCCGGGTACCAAAATCTGCAAGTAGACCAGCGGTGGGGGCTGCACCAACTCTATTCAAGTAATAGGAGTGGCACTGCCGTTTACTGGAGTCACTGCTAAGCTGCTGTGCTGCTCCTATTACGTGAATAGGAGTGTTGCTGCATGCGTCGCCCGTCCGCTATCAGTTTCCGACACCCAGAAGCTTCTATAACAGATGATGTTTGGGGGCCCAGGTGTCGGATCCTGACAGATCACATACTGATAACCTATCCAAAGGATCAATCATACGCATGAAAATTCAATTTGGGATGAACTATCCCTTTAAAGGGTTTGTCTCATTAGGCCAAGTTTTTCTATGGCTACAGACCAGGTCCAGCAATCAAAAGTTTTGGATCCCAGCCTTGAAATGTAAGAGCGTTGCGTGCAGTCTTCCACAGAGACTCTCAATTTTGGCTAAGAATAGAAGGTGCTGAGAGTAGGTCCCTTACTCTGTAACGTACATAGGATCTAATAGGACACACGGAAAGAAACTATTGAAGGCCTGAATAATCCTTTTAACCATATCAACACCTGAATTTTGAGGATTTTGAGTAGATAAACTTTCAAATCTGAAATGGCTTCAACGAAATAATTAGGGTAACATATTGCTGCCATGTTGCTCTAAATACAGTCGGAAAACGTACAGCGATTGGAAGGTTAATTCACGTCTTGCTGAGTAAGAATGTTCATTTTTCTATAGCCGTGACTGTGAATGTTAATCAAAAATACAGACGGTTCAGTGAAAACCATAATTTGCGTAAGGGAATTGAAAAGACCGACCAAAAGCAGGGATGCTGGACCAACACACAGAACTGAAAGCCAGAACAAATCCATTTCCGTTAACCCCTTCCCATCTTATACTCGGCCGAAAAGCACTGGAAATTATTAGTCATCCCTATGGCTGTACATCAATGAACACAAAATAGAGATGTTCTGATATTTTGATTGCTTTTTATTTTCATTTTTTGAGGAAGGTGAAATGGCATTTACCAAAATTTTTAAATCATTTTTAGATGTTCATAGTTTAGGAATTTTGCATGTGGGAATACTTACCGTATGTACTCGAGTATAAGCCGAGGCCCCTAATTTTACCACAAAAAATTGAGAAAACTTATTGACTCGAGTATAAGCCGAGGGGGGGGGGGGGGAGGGGAATGGTTTGGGAATGGAAAATTTCAAAAATTAAAATGGTCGGAGTTTTTGGGTGCAGTAGTTGCTGGGTGCTGGGGAAGGGGGGGGGTGTTTTGGTTGTCTCTCTGCCCCTTCCCTGAGCTTGAGGACTGAGTTTTTTTTTCCCCCCTGGCTGAATATTGGGTATCTGCAGTGCTCCTATCAACCCCTTCCCGATGGAAAAGGAGACCAGGCACCTTCAGACACTGGGATACCTAATGTGTATGTGTTTCACAGTCACTCTACTTTTATATGTATTTTAGGGAAAGGAGGGATTTAGAACTTTTATTTACTTAATTTTTTTTATTATTATATATTTTTTTTAAAAAAAAGCTTCTTTTTTTTCACTATTTTATGGGAAATTCTATACATTACTATTGCGGCTGGTCCTAGACACCAATCCCCCCCCCCCTCTCTCTTTTTTTTTTTTGCTTGACTCGAGTATAAGACGAGGGGGGCTTTTTCAGCACGACAACTGTGTTCTAAGATGAAGGGGGATTTGAAAATGTATTTTTTAAACTTTTTTCCTTTTAATGTTGATACCCTCTAGAGACCATGAATTGTATACGTATGTACTGCAGTATATTGTAAAACTCACTGAACTCTACTAAAGGCCATCTATGCTCCAGCTGTCATGGTATTGAGCCTTAGAGGGGGCATCCAAAGAAACATGGTCGCATTGGATCAGGGCATCAGAAGAGTTCATGTCCAACATATCTCTTCTGTGTAAAGCTTTTGAGTAGGCGCTGTGCTTAAAGTCTAACGTTCGCAATACATGATACCCATCAGTCACAGTAAAATTGCAAAATTTTTCCAGATTGTACAAATATTGTGGATCACAATGTACATTTTCCCTTACTAGTATGCAGTGGCATAACTATGAATGGCGGGGCCCTGTGGTGAACTTTCAACATGCCCCCCCCCACCGACACCGAAGACCCCGACTGACCCCTTCCCACCTCTATTATCCCCCATAGTGGCCCCTGCGCACAGTCTTGTATGCCCCATAGTGGCCCCTGCGCACAGTCTTGTATCCCCCATAGTGGCCCCTGCGCACAGTCTTGTATCCCCCATAGTGGCCCCTGCGCACAGTCTTGTATCCCCCATAGTGGCCCCTGCACACAGTATTGTATCCCACTGTGGACACCCATAAATAATTATTATACTCTGGTGTCTCTGTCCCTGTTTCCTGCACTGCTACTGAGCATCTACTTGAGCGGTTCCCCACAATATCTAGACATAGCCAAACATTTCTCTAAACAAGCATATTGTAGACAATAAACCAGTGGTGTAGGCCATATCTACAAGTAGGGTCATAGCGAGTTAAAATGGGGCACCACTGTAACATTTGGAAAAGGACTTCTAATGCAAAAGTTGTGTCACACAGAATAGATAATACATGCAACCTAACGGCGACTCCGGCGCTGATGTGAGCTAGCCTAAAAGCCATCTATTGCTGGTTACATGTCATCCAAGCACATACATTGCATCTTTCACAATAGGTTGACAACCCACACACTAGAATTTTTCCTATCCGGCCCACCCTTTATGGGGTTCCCTTTTGGTTTAGCAAACCCCTTGCTGTAAAAAAGCAGGTGCATGTGAAAATAACAAGTCTAAGAACAACAGATGTGGCATTTCAGAAAGAGTTTCCTGTAACCTTTCACATAAGCCGGCCACAGTAATGGAAAAAAACATCACAGGGACGCAGATGCTGCATGAGAGAACAGGTTTCCTCCGCTGCTGTCCATGGTGCTGATCCCACAAAAGCCAACAAGCATTTCTCATACAGCTTTAAAAAATGTGTCACGGTTTATATGGAGATATATATATATATATATATATATATATATATATATATATATATATATATATATACACACACACAGTTCTGTACACTGCTGTAGTGGTCAGGTAAGCTCCTGGCTACATGTGAACAGACCTGAGTTTGCAGATCCTTCCCCTGACCACTACACAGAATATAGTGGCTGCAGGGCTGACGGGAGCCTGGACATTGAATTCTGTGTATTATTCCTTCAGTTTCTCATTAGCAAAAATGTTTTTGTTTTTTTTTCTATGTATTTGTACTGGGGTTGCACCAAAGTTCTGGTCACATTCACTTGAGCCTATGTGTGAATCCTACCATAGAGGTTTTATTTGGTTGCAGGGGGCAGCAAGCTATATCAGTGTAAGATACACATTAATTAACGGCCATTTTTCACGACTGCCTTACTCCCAAAGGGCTGCCAATTTCATGGAATACCCCATACATTACAGTGTGCAGAGGAATCCATTAAATAGGACCATCAGAATAACAGTCATGTGACTAGAACTGAAGTCCCCTCACACATGACAGAGGGAACCAGACATGGGACAGACGTTCTTGAAGTGTCCATCACACATCCATTTTGACTCACACTTTACTGACAGGCCGCCTGCGCACACATTTGACCAGTAACGGGTCCTAACAGATGTCTATACATGGCAGCGTGGAGGAGATGGTCAGACCATGGTCATGTATCCCAGGATCTCATTGTGGGGGGTGGAAAAGGGACCTACCCCCTCTCTAACCACTTACATACCGTGAGCACTACTGACAAATGGCATGGGGGTTAAGCTGGAAGTAGATTATCTCCAACACTAAAACTTGTCTTATGGCCGTATAAGGTTAAGTGCTGTGTACTATCACATGACTTAAAGGGATCCTATCATTGGATACCCTTTTTTCTCTCTAACACATAGAATAGCCTTAAGAAAGGCTATTCTTCTCCTACTTTTAGATGTCTTATCCGAGTCGCCGTTCAGTAGAAATCCAGGTTTTCTTCAGTATGCAAATGAGTTCTCCAGCAGCACTGGGGGCGGTCCTCAGCACTCGAACACCACTGGGGGCATCCCCAATGCTGAGAGAGAACTCTCCAGCACAGCGTTCATCTTCTTCAGGAACGCCCTCTCCCTGTGTCTTCTTCCGTCCGGTATTCAATCTTCTAGGCCTTGGGCAGAGCCATCTGCGCATGCCCGGCCAAGAAGAAAATGGTCGCTTACACAGTAAGCTGGTGTAAGCAGCCATTTTTTTGAGGCTGCCTACACAGTAAGCTGGTATAAGCAGCCATTTTCTTGTGACCCAGGCATGCGCAGTCGGCTCTTGAAACCCAGGTCGAAGAAGACACAGGGAGAGGGCGTTCCTGAAGAAGATGGAGGTGGCACTGGAGAGTTCTCTTGCAGCATTGGGGATGCCCCCAGTGCTGTTTGAGCGCTGAGGACCGCCCCTAGTGCTGTGAGAGAACTCATTTGCATACAGACGAAAATCGGGATTTCTACCAAACGACGGCGCGGATAAGACATCTAAAGGCAGGAGAAGAATAGCCTTGCTTAAGGCTTTTCCTATTTGTGATCTACAAAAAAAAAATAAAAAAAATGTGATTTTAATGGTAGAATCCTTTTAAGCTTCTACAGAGTACATAGTTGCATTTGTAGACTGTACAAGTGACTTCAATCTAAACTATATTCAAGGAACTGTATCCAAATTCAGTTTTCCAATATGCTATATACAATTACGTTAGAGTCTAGTACAGAAGCTTCTGGGTACAGGTGCTGAGGACTCTTGAACGTTACAAAAAGTACCATCAAATAACCAGAAATACAGATAACATCATTGAGATATACAAATCAAGTTGATGTTCAAGGAAAATTTTACAGTTTATTTAATAACCCATAACATGCCATGTATTCATATTTTCCAAAAAGTTATAGAAAGCTTCAGATTTCTCTTCAGGTCTCCTCCTGCATTTTACTATATCACTATGAAATATGTCCATATCTTACCGGATTCTGCAAACTTGTGCCATTAAAAAGTGCTCTATGCCAGTTTATAGCCATATGGGAGTATTCCACATTATGTACATTTTAAGGCGGCTAAGAGTAATCACCCGATGGGCCGCACGTCTCAATGATCCCCATATGTAAAATAAAGCATAGAAATGATTTCCAGCATGAAGCTGGAGCACATCATATACACTATCTCCTCGGTCTCATCAAAGGCTTCACTGGGTAAGATAATAACTCATTGTGGGGAACATCACTGAAGGTGAACTGCCTTTAAATAGCTGCAAACTCACAGGACATGGAAAGGATTTCGGTTTTCCAGTCCAAGTATTGTGGTTGAAGAAATACAAAAAGACAAAATATGAAAACAAATAAGATGTGGAAACAGGCAAACTGTAAATGTCTCAAAGGACATCAACCATGGATCGCGCTCATACATGAACCTGGCATTATACCACTGATACAAGTCACAAGCCCATGAACATGTTCGTTATAGATAAATTATAATTGACAATAACAATATAATCATTTATCATTAATAATAATTGATAGTTTGACATTTATCTCTTTAGACCTGTGCGATTTATGGGCTCAAGAGTCTAGTGGGCGGTCCTAATCAGTCATTATACATATGTATACACCTACCAGGTTGGTAGTCAGAAGGAGCGACGCTTTACCAAAAAAATAACATATATAGGTTTTAGTGGAAAACATTAAAGGGGTTATCTGGATTCTAGTATCAAAGGTCTATCAATATACTACAGTGCTGCTCACTCACCTAACAAAGTATATCAGCGACTACAGGTGCTGCAATGTTATCCCAATGAAGTCTATGGAGAACCACAGCAGTACCTACACTCACTGATACAATTTGGATGGGACAAATCATTTAGCTTTGCATGAAAAAGAATAAGGGAACTGATGCAAACTGGGCGTTTAAATGGATCTGACCCTCTCAGTGTTTGGCCGGGGCTCCACTGGCCAGAAACACCGCAGGAAAAATCATGGCGTTATACAGTACTTGCAAAGTGGATGGAAATCACAGAAATCACAGAGTGGACACGCTGCAATTTCCAAAACCGTTGCGGTTTTGAAAGTCACAGCATGTCAATTATATCTACGGAAAAGCCAACGGATTTCCCGTAGATATAATGGCAAAAGAAAGTCTGCGGAGGAAAACTCTGAACTTTCTCTTCCTTTCTATTCCTTCGACAGTGCAGAAAATCTGACATTACAACACAAATGTGAACCACAGAAATAAACTTATGAAATTTGAGAGATAAGAAATACCAAGACTTACCTCCTCGTACTGATATCCGTCCTCTGACCCTTCAGAAATGGTCACCTCTATACAGAAGCTAAGGAATTTACAATAAAACAAATTAAAGCATTTATTTACCCAAGATTTACTGTAATGGAGAAAACTATAGAGTGGCCTTTCCACTGGTCACATTTCAGAGCACTTACAGAGGAGCTTTCATGGATTCGGGCTCATGCGGTGTTATATACCACTGGAAAGCCGACAGTGCGCTGAATTCAATGCATTGTCGGCTTTCCCGATCTGTGCCTCGGGTGAAGAGCTATTGGTCCCGGTACCGAAGCTCTTCACTGTCAGAAGGTTGTTTCTGTCACTCTGTCAGGAACATCCTTCTTCCCAGCAGCGCCTATCACGCTGTACAGTGTGAGCGGGGACGATCGCCCACTCCCTCTGCTCACAGTGCTCGTCCATAGACGAGTATTATCAGAAGGGGAGGGGACGTTCCTCCCCACTCACACTGTACAGCGCAATAGGCACTGCTGTGGAGGACGTTCCTGGCAGAGTGTCAGAAACAACCTTCTGACAGTGAAGAGCTACGGTACCGGGACTGATAGCTCTTCACCACCGAATTCAGCGCACTGTCGGCTTTCCAGTGGTATATAACACTGCATGTGACCGAATCCATGAAAGCTCCTCTTTAATGTCATTTAATAAAGTATGTGATTCTGGAGCAAAATGGGTGCTTCACCCAATGTGTACATGATATATTGATGGACTATGAACCGATAACCAGTAGGTAGTAGGCAATAGAAGGGACTTTTTGGATCAATTAAACAGAACATGAGGATTACGCATTAGTATATTTTTTAATTGCTGTGACTTCTACCTTTTGAGGATGGCTGCTCAGAAAAGCAAAAGATAGAAATCCAGTGGCCTTCCCTTTCAGTGATGCAGGTCACAAACACTCCCCACTCCATTACATACACCCAGCAGTGAAACAGGATGAAAGATTGGTAATTAACTCCTTAATGACCTTTCATATGACTTTTAAAAGGAAGTCATTAAGGAGCTTTTACCATAGCAGTGCCGCCTCATGCTGCTTTGGAGTAGGTGTCTCGCTGTCTTATCATAGCCTTAGTCTTGCTGTAAAGACCCGCTCCTGGTCATTCAACCTGTGATCGCTGCAGTCAAGAAATGAGAAATAGAAAAATGAAGGATATACAGTTAGGGCCAGAAATATTTGGACAGTGACACAATTTTCGCGAGTTGGGCTCTGCATGCCACCACATTGGTTTTGAAATGAAACCTCTACAACAGAATTCAAGCGCAGATTGTAACGTTTAATTTGAAGGGTTGAACAAAAATATCTGATAGAAAATGTAGGAATTGTACACATTTCTTTACAAACACTCCACATTTTAGGAGCTCAAAAGTAATTGGACAAATAAACATAACCCAAACAAAATATTTTTTTTTTCAATATTTTGTTGCGAATCCTTTGTAGGCAATCACTGCCTTAAGTCTGGAACCCATGGACATCACCAACCGCTGGGTTTCCTCCTTCTTAATGCTTTGCCAGGCCTTTACAGCCGCAGCCTTCAGGTCTTGCTTGTTTGTGGGTCTTTCCGCCTTAAGTCTGGATTTGAGCCAGTGAAATGCATGCTCAATTGGGTTAAGATCTGGTGATTGACTTGGCCATTGCAGAATGTTCCACTTTTTTGCACTCATGAACTCCTGGGTAGCTTTGGCTGTATGCTTGGGGTCATTGTCCATCTGTACTATGAAGCGCCGTCCGATCAACTTGGCAGCATTTGGCTGAATCTGGGCTGAAAGTATATCCCGGTACACTTCAGAATTCATCCGGCTACTCTTGTCTGCTGTTATGTCATCAATAAACACAAGTGACCCAGTGCCATTGAAAGCCATGCATGCCCATGCCATCACGTTGCCTCCACCATGTTTTACAGAGGATGTGGTGTGCCTTGGATCATGTGCCGTTCCCTTTCTTCACCAAACTTTTTTTCTTCCCATCATTCTGGTACAGGTTGATCTTTGTCTCATCTGTCCATAGAATACTTTTCCAGAACTGAGCTGGCTTCTTGAGGTGTTTTTCAGCAAATGTAACTCTGGCCTGTCTATTTTTGGAATTGATGAATGGTTTGCATCTAGATGTGAACCCTTTGTATTTACTTTCATGGAGTCTTCTCTTTACTGTTGACTTAGAGACAGATACACCTACTTCACTGAGAGTGTTCTGGACTTCAGTTGATGTTGTGAACGGGTTCTTCTTGACCAAAGAAAGTATGCGGCGATCATCCACCACTGTTGTCATCCAAGGACGCCCAGGCCTTTTTGAGTTCCCAAGCTCACCAGTCAATTCCTTTTTTCTTAGAATGTACCCGACTGTTGATTTTGCTACTCCAAGCATGTCTGCTATCTCTCTGATGGATTTTTTCTTTTTTTTCAGCCTCAGGATGTTCTGCTTCACCTCAATTGAGAGTTCCTTTGAGCGCATGTTGTCTGGTCACAGCAACAGCTTCCAAATGCAAAACCCCACACCTGGAATCAACCCCAGACCTTTTAACTACTTCATTGATTACAGGTTTACGAGGGAGATGCCTTCAGAGTTAATTGCAGCCCTTAGAGTCCATTGTCCAATTACTTTTGGTCCCTTGAAAAAGAGGAGGCTGTGCATTACAGAGCTATGATTCCTAAACCCTTTCTCCGATTTGGATGTGGAAACTCTCATATTGCAGCTGGGAGTGTGCACTTTCAGCCCATATTATATATATAATTGTATTTCTGAACATGTTTTAGTAAACAGCTAAAATAACAAAACTTGTGTCACTGTCCAAATATTTCTGGCCCTAACTGTATACTTCTTCCTGCAGCATCCACTCCTGATCTTGGCTCAGAAAACAGCAGCAAAATAAAGACATAAGGGGCAACACGGTGGCTCAGTAGTTAGCACTACTAGGAGTTTGTATGTTCTCCCCGTGTTTGCGCGACTTTCCATTCTTCAAAGACGTACTGATAGGAAGGGGGGGGGGGTGTACATTGTGATCCCTATATGGGGCTCACTATCTACATTTAAAAAAAAAATAAAGAGATAGATGAGGTTTATGTAAATAAGGCCCAGCTCACATCTGGTCATGGGTTTCCGTTTGGGGGTCCACCCCCAAATGGAAACCTAATCCACATTAAAAAGTGGTTACCTTAGGAAACCCACGTAGCCATAGACTATAATAGGGTCTGCGTGGTTTCCGTCAGTTTCCACTTGAAAAGGGAGAAAAATTCACATTTCACCAAAGAGCTATCCTTTCCAAAACCCATCTCTCCCCCCAACCTGGTCCCCCGCTATCACTTTCGTTTCATTCCCCGGCCCTCTCAATCACAGCAGGGAAATATAGGAGCCGATCAGGAAGCAGAAAAAGTGTTTTATTCACATGACAGTTTGACTGTGCTTTAAGCTCTGCTTTAAGTTTACATGGGGTTTCTTGATTTCAATGGGAGCCGTCTTTTTGATCAGGACATTGAGGCGGATACAGCATCAAAATCGTGACCAAGAAACCCAGTGTGAACTTACCCATAGACTCTAGAGATGAGCGAGTACTGTTTGGATCAGCCGATCCGAACAGCATGCTCCATAGAAATGAATGGATGCACCTGGTACTTCTGCTTTGACGGCGGCCGTGTGCTGGCTACGTCCATTCATTTCTATGCGAGCCTGCTGTTCGGATCGGCTGATCCGAACAGTACTCGCTCATCTCTAATAGACTCCTTTTAAAAATTGTGTTGGGGAATATTTTCATAGTATATTTACTAATGTTATTTACCGTATTTTTCGGACTATAAGACGCACTTTTTTTCCCCAAAATTTTTGGGGAAAAGAAGGGTGCGTCTTATAGTCTGAATGTGCGTGGCCTGGCACCCGCTGTACTAGAGAGGCGGATGCCGGGGAGGGATAGACGCCGGGGCCTGAGACATCGCTACGATCCTCTGCCCTGCCTGAAGCCAGCAGCGGGAGGAGTGATGCTATTCCGCTCCTCCGTCCCCCCGCCGCTGGCTTCAGGCAGGGCAGAGGATCGTAGCGATGTCTCAGGCCCCGGCGTCTATCCCTCCCCGGCATCCGCCTCTCTAGTACAGCGGATGCCGGGTCTGCAGTCTGTCAGCGGCCTCTTCTCCCCCGGGGCCGATCCTGTACCTGTAAAGTTGCAGGCCGGCTCCTGCGCGGCGATATCGCAGGAGCCGACCTGTTCGGGTGACAGCCCGGAGCCTAATGAGGCTCCCCGGCCTGTCACGGCTATATTAGTATTGCGGCTGGTCTCTATGACCAGCCGTAATACTAATAGACAGAATGTCCCATAGACGGCAATACACTTGTGACCGCAGGTTCAAGCCCCCGGGGGGAAAATAAAATAGTAAAAAAAAAAACAAAAAACTTTAAAAATATATAATAAAAATATGAAAAATAAAAGTTCTAAATCACCTCCTGTCCCTAGAACATATATATAAAAGTAGAAAATCATATGTCATAAACCACCGGGTTTTTTTTTTCAATACAAGGTGATCTAAGCAATAGATATTCCCCAAAATGGTATAACTAAAAAGTACTTCTGGCCCCGCAAAAAAACCCACTCTATGCATCCCCGTACAGCTGCAGGGTCACCTGTCAATGTGGTCTTGCAGCTGTTGCAAAACTACAACTCCCAAATATTAAATATTTTACCATTTTTTGCTTCAAATTTTTTTTCCCTATTTTCCTCCTCTAAAACCTAGGTGCGTCTTATAGTCCGAAAAATACGGTAATATATTACTGGAATTTATTTCACTTCCTTGTAGGATAAAACTATCTGTAAAGTCAGTGGGAATGTCAAGGCAGAATAGGAAACCGGTTTCTGCATGAAATATTGGTCATATGGGGTGTATGGGATGCTGAAGGGTAACTGTAATAGAAAATACTTATAGGAAAAAACTGGCTATAATGTCCCCCGTACAATACTAAAAAAAAAAGTCAAAACTACAGATACGCCCTAAAAACCCGAATATGAACAAGAACATTGTAAGCACATTCCTATAGAACACAAAGGGTTGTCTATACATCTTAAACACATGACTTGCTGAAACTAATGTTCTGTACAACATACTTACACTACCCATGTACTGCACCAGAGAGCTTATTGCAAGGAATTACACAGTTACCCCTTTGGTGATCCATGTGTGTTGCTGCCGTAGTTTGTTCCCGCAATGTTTTTTTGCTGTAGATGGCTACATGGGACCTTCGCCTTAATCCATATAATTGTTAGATGCAAATGGAGTATGCTAGTGTTTGCTGATGTACCCATTTTTGCCTGTGGTTGCTCTAGCAGGCACAGCCATGCCCTAAGTGCACTACACAGCTCATTTGCATACATAATATTATTAATAATAAGGAATCAATAGCCTCCTACTGTTAGAAGGGGCATTCCTTACTGTTCAGCGATGACGCCGAGCTGTAAGGACCCCCTTTTAATGGTAAAAGGATATCAGTGCCGAAAATAACATCAAGCTCCAGCAATCAGGTGGGTACCGTTAAAGCTGACAGTGCATCGAATTCAGCCCTCGTTCACATCAGGGTTTGGATTCCGTTCCCCCCCTCCCCCCCCCCAACTGCCCAATTTTAATGTCCCCCTCTAGTTGCCCCCAGTTTCATGTCCCGCTCCAGCTGTCATTAATTTATTGCCACCCTCCAACTACCCCCACTGTTTAATGTCCCCTCTAGTTTCCACCAGTTTATACTGGGGCACCAGGAGAGGGACTTAATGCTGTGGGGCAGTTGGAAGAGAACATTATAATGTGGGGGTGTATAATGTACGGGTGACTGTAAGAGGATTATACTGTGTGGGGGCACATGGAAAGAGGACTGGGAATGGGCAGAGTCAATGTAGAAGTGGGTGGAGCTAAATTTGCCACAGTGCGACCCTGTAGCATAGTTTAAATTTCTTATGCGGCCCCATGGGAAAATTAATTGTCCATCCCTGCCATAGACTATAATGGGATCCGTGTGCTCACCGCCAGATCTCCATAGTTCACCATCTACTTTCCTGTCCGCTTGATTCGTGAAGGCTGCATGCGGCAAGCACACAGACCCCATGATAGTTTATGGGTCTGTGTGCTTTTACAGCACAGCGCTTGCAATTGTGGGGGGGGTCTCCAAGACTCCTCCGGAAGTAATACAAAAGCAGATGTGAACGAGGGGCACGTTTTCTAGCAGTACATAATACCGCATGTGCTAGAGGATGTAGAAGGTCCTCTTTAACCCTCAGCGCCATAACAGTTCAGTCAATGGACACCTGGCAATTTTTCGCTATAGCAATAGAAAAGTGTTCCATTCATCCCAGTAGTGAATGCTGTATAAAAAAAAAAAAAAAAAAAATTACAAAAAGCAACACAGATTAATAAGATTTGGTCACCCTGCCCTGTTCCTAAGGGGTTAAAAGTTTGTTTCTATTACAATATTGGAGTGTTATGAGTTTCTTCCTATGTTGTTTATTAGACATAGGCTACATTTGTATCCTTTATTACATAAACAGGCTAAAGATCCGGATGCAATACTGACAAATACATAGACAATCTTCAACTTACAGATTTCAGTGATGAGATAGAACCACTTTAATGGCAGCGAGTGGGCAACACACAGCACTTTGTGAATGAGCAGACGCGGGTTAGCACCTGTGCTTTACACCACGCAGATGGCAGAACGGTGGCTTATCATTGAAAAGAAGCAAATGGAGTAATATTGTGTTCAGAATGTGTCATTAAGAGCTTATCCTATAATCAGAATTCATTTTGTAATTACAACTGTTGCATAAAGCGTCATTATACGCCATATTTATGTCTGGAGTGGGTATCGCTCTTCACGTGTCTAGAAAAACACCATTGAAGTTTGCTTAGACGCTCATTGCTCTCATACTGAGACGATCATAGAGAAGTGTAAGGGAACATTTGGAAGAAGTCTCAGGAGGAATTCTCTGTTGGCCTTTATTCTATGAAAAAAAACAAAGTACAACATCATTACCCTCAGATGTGAAAAGAAGTCCCTGATTGTAATAAAGCGAGGTGCGGAGTGGTTTACATCAGAAAGCGTTGCAGAGATCTACACATTATGGATTAGTAGTCTGCAACTATTAGCATAAAATATGGACCTAGACACAAATGTGACCCCGACATCAGAGAATGCTATGAGACACAGCTATGAATAACGGCTTCCATACTGAAGACAATTTCCAATGAACTGCCAAGATGTCACAGGTAGAGATGAGTGAGTACTATTCGAAACGGCCGTTTCGAATAGCACGCACCCATAGGAATGAATGGAAGCGGCCAGCATGCAGACTTTGCCGGCGGCCGGTCGCTTCACCCCCTGCGTGCCAGCTACGTCCATTCATTCCTATGGGTGCGTGCTAATCGAAACTGGAGTTTCGAATAGAACTCGCTCATCTCTAGTAACAGGGTATG